>NC_089505.1:21640421-21940421 GCF_036850995.1 Saccopteryx leptura | reverse complement strand
ATGACAAGTGGGTTGGTCCAGGTGAAGCCTGTTGGGTTTGTTATCTGGTGTTATCAAAGTTGGGCTCTTTCCTGCCACAGAGGCTGGGAGACAGAGGCCCTATCTTCAAGTGTTGGTTGGAACAAATAGTAACTTATTTGGGCAGCCTTGAGTTTTCTCAGGCAGGCAGTACAAGGGGGCTACGGTCAGCCTCCGGATGTGACCTTGAACTGTTAGAAACTATGTTCATGTTTGTTCAAATATTTATAGGCCAAAGTTGAGGTTCTTCAAGAAGAAGACTCCAAAGAGCCTGGCTAGAGTTTGGTCAAAGAGACAAGAATGTTTTCTGTGTCTAAGCCACAGACAAGAGTCCTGAAGGGCGGAGTGAGTTGGGGGGCGGGGAGCAGTGTGAGCTCAGAGAGGTGAGAAGGCCACGGGCCTCCGCAGACCATAGTGATGCTGTTGACTGTTTCTCACAGTGAGACGGCCAGTCAGCGGAGGGCCTGGGCAGAGGGGTATCGTGCCCTTTAACAAAGCGAATATGGAAAACAAAGTTGGGGAGATAACGGCTTCATTACTACATTAGCTTAAGGGTGAACACGGCGCTCTGGCGTCTGCCTTTTCTTACCTGCTTCCTTGAGTTGATGGCCAGTGACGAGCAAATTAGCGAGACTCTACAGTTAACATGATGTGGAAGTTGCTACATGAAGCATCCACCGGGTATAATAAAAAAAAAACAAATGTCAGAGACTTTCAGAGGTAGGTATAGATGTAACTTTATTGGCCAGTTTCACCTGCGCAGGGGCGAGTTCCCTGATGTCCGAAGACTCCGTACTCAGTAGGAGCTGCAAATGGGAACCGCCCCGGGCGCTTACAGCTAGTTCCTTATATATCCTAAGTAAGCAAGCATAAATACAGAAGCAAAAATAGCGGTCACTTATTTGCTAAGGGAGTTGCACATAGCATAGCAACAGGGGCTGGGTCTACCTCATTGGCGAACTTCAAACATAAACTTCTGATAAGGGTCTCTAACCAATGGAATGCAAACGTTTGTCTTCCTTTGTTCTTAGCGTTACAGGGTCCCTATCCTTACCTCCCTGTCTCTGCGTCTACACTCTAGCAATCCCAGCACACTTTCCTGAATCTAACAATTTGATCTCTTCTTGATCCTTACACTACACTAGCCCACAACCCTCAGAATGTCTCCATCCATCTTCCAACAATTCGCCTTGAGACCGAAGTGGAACTCAAACAGCACTCTCTGCTTTTCCAGCCTCGGCAAACTCAGTTTCTATTTTTTTCTGTCGTTAAAATATTACATTCTTGCCTGACCTGTGGTGGCGCAGTGGATAAAGCATCTACCTGGAAATGCTGAGATCGCCAGTTCAAAACCCTGGGCTTGCCTAGTCAAGGCACATATGGGAGTTGATGCTTCCAGCTCCTCCCCCCTTCTCTCTCTCTGTCTCTCTCTCCTCTCTCTCCCTCTCTGTTTCTCCTCTCTAATAATTAATTAATTTTAAAAAACCTTTAAAAAATATTACATTCTTGGTGGAGGCAGTTCAAGGACCACAGGTTTGTCTGAGAGGAAAAGTGTGATTCCTCTCACATTCCCTCCTTACCTGTCTTCAGCTTGTATACTCGCCCACTACTGCTGTGGAAACACACACAGACGGACAGAAATACTTTCCCCCTTCCCAAATTTGGGATTATGCTATGCACAATCTTGGCAAACTGTATTTTTTTTTTTACTCAAAAATCTCTTGAACATGATTTGACCTCATTCATTTTAAAGTTTGCAAAAATTTGTATGGTTGTATGGTTGTATGTTGTTTTGTTTTTTTTTAATGCTTCCATGCTGACCAAAGTTGTAGGGTTTTGTTCTGTATACTTTTGATATTACAAACAAAGTTCAGTGAAAGTGGAACATACGTATCTTTCTCTGTGTGGGGGCGTATTTTCATGAGAAGATTCCCAAATCAAAGGGTGACGGGTTTCTAAGTCTAATAGGGCCCTGTCGTGTTTTTCTCTAAAAATCTGTGCAAACTGACACTCCGAGAAGAATGTGAGGGCCTGCTCCCACACCCTTGCCCGGCCCAAAAACAACCAACATTTTTCAGCCTTTGCTTGCCCAAGAGGTATAAACTGTGTCTCTAATTGTACGTTTCTCTGATCACTTTGGAACTTGGGAAATATTATATGATTAGCCGTTGGTACTGTTCTCCTCTGTGATCTTCCTGTACGTATCCTTTGCCCGTCTCTCTGTTCCATTCCTTTCTTGGCTCTCGGAGTATTGAGGGCAGTCGTTCTTTGCCCTAGACGTTTGGAAATAGTTTCTGCTCTCCGGTTGCTTTCACTTTGTTCTCGGGTGTTCTGTTGCTCAAGAGCAAATCCAGTTCTGATGTGCCCAGGTACGTGCCGATAGACGCGTGGGAGGTTTACAGATGTGCCCTGTGTGTCTCCACTCGCTTTGGACGGCCCTTCAGTGGAAGCCATTCTGGCATCTGTGATGCTTATCTGCCCCTTTAGTGTGGGAGACTTCCTGCTTCGCTCTCGTCTGTGTCTTTCCTGCCTCGGGCCTTCAGGGCTTCCTTTAACCAGGAGGGAAATAGAGAGGAGATTTACAATCAGGTCAGATTACTTCGTCTGCCTGTGATATTCAGGATATTTTCTTGAGGGTAAATTAAAATGTGGGACGCCACCTTGCCCGAAGCACATTCTGTTGCTGTTGTGCAGATCGGAAGGTGTCACTTGGACCCAAAAGCCTAATCTTTTCCACACCAGCACTGCTGCTCGCTGTCATTGCCTCCGACCCCGATCCTTGATTTAGCTCTGAAAAAACTAATACAGCCATCTGTGGAGACCTGGGGGGGGAAAAAAAGGCAGTCTCTCCGGTCTCCTCTATTCTACCATGATGATCGCCAGCAGAGATACTGTACATTTCATTTATCAGTTTATCGTCTGCTTTTCCTTTTGCTCCAGTTTGTATTCCTCAATTTCTGGCTGTAGAAAAGCCAGTTAAATAGACAACCCCCTCACTGAAGTGTCAGAATGTACTTGATCAGACAGTAACCGCAGCCACTGGTTTGAGTAGATTTTTTTCCCTAACTAACCATGTGAATTGCCTTGTTGTTCTGGTGAAATGTTGGCACCACCACCTACAGCCATCCTCCCCTCCCTTTGCAGATAAAATCTAATTAACACCTAAGAATGGTTTCTTGTCAGACAATATAATCACAGGCATGAAAGAATTTACAACACTTTTTTTTTAACTATTGTTTTTTTAAACTGATGTCTTGAAACTAATACTTCACTATTATTATTTTTTTAGAGGGAGAGGGAGAGAGGGAGAGACAGACAGACAGGAAGGGAGAGAGATGAGAAGTATCAACTAGTAGTGCGGCACTTGACTTGTTCACTGATTGCTTCTCACAGGGGCCTTGACGGAGGTGGGGGGTGCTTCAGCTAAGCCAGTGACCCTCTTGCTTCAGCCAGCAGCCTGGGGCTCAAGCCAGCGACCACTCAAGCTCAAGACATCGGGGCTTTGAACCTGAGTCCTCAGTGTCCCAGGTTGATGCTCTATCCACTGTGCCACTGCCTAGTCAGGCTCACAATTAACTTTAATAAATGAAATAAAATAGAGCAAAAAGAAAGAAGGGAGGGAGGGAGAGAGGGAAGTAGGGAGGGAGGGAGGGAGGAAGGAAGGAAAGAGGGAGACCAAACTTAGTAATTGCTTTGTTTATAACCTTACAGTGAAATTGTAGGAGAAGGGTACAGTGAAAATGCAAGATGTTTAAGAAATTAATGAATTTCAGAGACCTCAGGCAGGTTTCTGGTCTCTGTAGATAATGACCAAACTTTCTAGCTTTGATCAGAGAATTTTTTTACACAGAATTTTGTGACAGTACTATACACTGGGGAACAAAATTTTTGTTGCATCAACAGAAACACTTGTTCTTACCTAATTCAAATGTGCTGATCTCAAATCTGACATTAGTTTTTCTCTGTGAGCTACAGTTTTTTTGCAATTCAAGATTTTTTTTTTTTTTTTTTGTATTTTTCTGAAGCTGGAAACGGGAGAGACAGTCAGACAGACTCCCGCATGCGTCCGACCGGGATCCACCCGGCACACCCACCAGGGGCGATGCTCTGCCCACCAGGGGGCGATGCTCTGCCCCTCTGGGGCGTCGCTCTGCCGCGACCAGAGCCACTCTAGCGCCTGGAGCAGAGGCCAAGGAGCCATCCCCAGCACCCGGGCCATCTTTGCTCCAATGGAGCCTTGGCTGCAGGAGGGAAAGAGAGAGACAGAGAGGAAGGAGGGGGTGGGGGGTGGAGAAGCAAATGGGCGCTTCTCCTATGTGCCCTGGCCGGGAATCGAACCTGGGTCCCCTGCACACCAGGCCAACGCTCTACCGCTGAGCCAACAGGCCAGGGCCTCAAGATTTTAAGTTTTCATCTTATTGTAAAATTTTCAACATTTAGTTTAACATAATGAAGTAGAATGTCCTCTTCGGCATCATCTCTGTGAAAATATAATAATTTATATAATGCAGTAAATACACTAATACACTAAAAGATATGATTGCATCTGAATTTGTCTACAATTTCAAAATAGAACATATTAAAACACTTATTTTAATCATAAAATTTGTGCAAAACTTATTTAAATTCTATTCAGGCAAAAGTTTGCATTTGTAGCTCCTGCGTTTGTGTACTTGTTGAGGACAATCTCGTTTGATGTTCCAGCAATAGTCTGCTCATCACTAACAGCTCCAAGATTTACGGGAAACTTATCAAGGTGACTGTTCAGGACATGAATCTAATGCTCATGTTACATCTAATGTCGCGGAAAGCCAACAGCATCCTTTGAACCAGAAGTTCATAGTTTGCTGTTTTTTTGTTGCCAAGGAAGTTCTTTGTAGCTGCCACAAAAGACTGCCATGCTGCTTTCTCCTCCTTATTCATCTTCCTGGCAAATTCTTTGTCATGTATGAGAGTTTGAATTTGAGGTCCATCGAATACACCTGCTTTTATCTTCTTAAAAGACAAAGCAGGGAAGCAGAAATAATATGTTGAAAGCATTCACTTTCTCTATTCAAAGCCTGAACAAACTGCTTCATTAAGCCAAGTTTGATGTGAAGTGGGGGGAAAATGATCCTGTCTGGATTAACTACAGGTTCATTCACAATATTTTGCATCCCTACTTCCAGAGCTTCACGTTTCGGCCACTCCTTCTGTGCCCAGTGTTTCTCCCAAGCTCGGCTGTCCCACAAACACAGAAAGCAAGGATACTTCGTGAAACCTCTCTGTTGTCCTAGCAGGAAATTTACCATTTTAAGATCCACACAAATGATCCAGTTATGCTCCTCATACTTCAGAAAGTTGAGGCAATTTTTATGTCATTATAATCTTCTTGCAGATGAGTTGAATAACCAATTGGAACCACTGCATAAACATTACTGTTGTGTAGGAGAACACATTTCAGACTCCGTTTAGAGCTGTCAAGAAATAGCCGCCATTCTGTTGGACTGTAAGTGGTAACACCTAGCTGGCTGAGAAGACTACTGATATCATGACAGTAAACAAAGTGTTTGTCTTTGGAAAAAAAGTCCACAAAAATTTGTTCATTCTTCCTGAAATGGGATACTTTAGCTGACTGGTGAAGCACATTCTTTTCTTGAAGCCTGGAGGCTAATAACTCAGCTGCTTTCTTTGATAGGCCCAAATCTCTAACTAAGTCATTCAATTCGGGTTGGCTAAACTGCTGAGGGGTTAATGACTGCTTGGCATCAGAAGAAGACCCTTCAGATTCTACAACCATTTCCTCATGCATCTTAGCAAAATACACTTGATCACCATGTTCACTTTCTTTGTCCTTAGGAGAAATAAAACCATTGAAAACTGGAACTGGGAGTGTCTCAGAGTGTGGGATAGGTCATATTGCTGAAGGAATGTTAGGATATGCGATCATATGCCGTTTTTTTCTTGCTGATGCCTTTTGTGTGGATCAGACAGAAATAACAGTCACTGCTGTGGTCCTTAGGTTCACGCCAAACCATGGGAATACCAAAAGGTATTCCTTTGCATTTTCCTTTTGTCCAGTCGTGAAGCATTTCCTCACAATCATGACACACAATATGAGGAGCCCAATTCTTGTCTTGGTTGCCAAGGGGAACTTGAAAATAGGCAATATATGCACGTGTCACAAATGATGAAATAACGCGCCTTTGACGTTGAAGTGTGTAATAGCCACATATATAACAGAAGGTGTCAGGACTATTCTTACATTTATGCCTACTCTAAGAAGCCATGATTCAATCTTAAAATAAGAGGGTGTTTTTATCAGATAGTAATTTTTTACATTTAAAAACAACTACAATTATGTAAAAGTGATGTTTGTAAAACATTAATTGCCTTGTGGTTATGTTCAATCCAAGAGTCATTGTCCTTTAACTCCAGTTTAAAAACCAATGCCTGCCATTAACTGTAACAAAATAAATTAAAATTGCATAAAAACTAGGGCATGCACCAAAAAACAGATTTCAGATTTGGAGTCAATGATGCAGAAATATATAGAAAAAGTTCTAAAACATCATGTAACAGAAAATGAAAAAAAAATTGTTCCCCAGTGTAATCCAACCCCAGGTTATTCTGGACTTTAATTCTTAAATTTATTTCAGTACATTAAGTGGGGACCGCTGGTCTTGGCATCTCCAGTGCTCATGGGTGCCAGCTATAAAAAGTGGGCCGGCAGATCATGGGAACATTGGCCAAAGACATCTTCTCATCTGGAAGGACCTTACTAGCCTGCCAGTGTCACTTAGTGGGTTCCAGAGAAACAGGCTGAGCCTCTCTCTCTATTTTTCAGAGTTCCCCAATAAGAGGTTGATGTGGTTTGACAAACTCTCCCTTTTAAAGAATAAACATTGCCCTGGCCGGTTGGCTCAGTGGTAGAGCGTCAGCCTGGCGTGCAGAAGTCCCGGGTTCGATTCCCGGCCAGGGCACACAGGAGAAGCGCCCATCTGCTTCTCCACCCCTCCCCCTCTCCTTCCTCTCTGTCTCTCTCTTCCCCTCCCGCAGCCAAGGCTCCATTGGAGCAAAGATGGCCTGGGCGCTGGGGATGGCTCCTTGGCCTCTGCCCCAGGCGCTAGAATGGCTCTGGTCACGGCAGAGCGACGCCCCGGAGGGGCAGAGCATCGCCCCCTGGTGGGCGTGCCGGGTGGATCCAGGTCGGGTGCATGCGGAAGTCTGTCTGACTGTCTCTCAAAGGCCATCTGATGGTCATTCACATGCAGATGTATGTAAATTACTTCAATCATCACTCCCATCAGCTCCATCATTGTGGGCACCTTTATCACTGTAGCCTTGCAGAGAAGCTCATTGTTCCTGTATTTGATTCTTCCAGCCTCCTGAATCCAGTTTGGCTCTTCCTTGCCCCCTTTCATAGATGAGGGGAGTGAGAGGGAGGTGAATAACCTTGGGTCATACAGTCCCAAAGGCCAGACAGAATTCAAACCCGTCTTGGGATCCCCAGTGTAGGCCTGCTGCCGCCACACCAGATAATCAGATTGATTACATCCCACATATGTGGGCACAGGCCCTCTGGTTGGCGGCTGGGGGGAAGAAGGAGCTGGGGGTGGAGGTGTCGGAGGCAGTGCAGCACCAAAGGTGTGGCCTGATGCTGAGACTGCTCTCGCTCTCTCATTTTTGGGTCTTGATGTTCGATAAGGTGACCAACTTTTTTACAATGAAAAGGAGGACAAAGATAAATTGAAAAAAACAATATCATAAATAAAAGAAACATTTTATTCATTGCAACAATAATACACTATAATATGATGAATGCATAATAAAAACACCTGTAATATTTTATATTGTAATTATGCTTACATGCCTATTAATTTTTAATAATTATAAGAAAAATACTTTTCCATTGAATGAATATTTTTTGTCAGTTTATCATCTTGTAACAATATATTGGAAATATCTGAACAAGAAATATCCTTCATATTGAATTTTACGTGAATTGTGCTTACCTGTCTATGATTGATTATTCACTGAGAAAGAAATAATCGTGAGTCTACATGTCGTATGTGCCGTGTGGTGTTTCAGTAAGAAGTACACAAAGCCATTTGCCCGCTCGGTAGATCCCCCGCTCTCTCAAGGTCTCCCGTGTGGAGTGCATGCATCTCATAATTGCTTCTCGCCACACTGTACTGATCCTTGACAAATCGTCATGTCAAATACAAATACAGGCCCTGGCCGGTTGGCTCAGCGGTAGAGCGTTGGCCTGGCGTGCGGGGGACCTGGGTTCGATTCCCGGCCAGGGCACATAGGAGAAGCGCCCATTTGCTTCTCCACCCCCCCCCTCCTTCCTCTCTGTCTCTCTCTTCCCCTCCCGCAGCCAAGGCTCCATTGGAGCAAAGATGGCCTGGGCGCTGGGGATGGCTCCTTGGCCTCTGCCCCAGGCGCTAGAGTGGCTCTGGTCGCAGCAGAGCTATGCCCCGGAGGGGCAGAGCATCACCCCCTGGTGGGCATAGCGTCGCCCCTGGTGGGCGTGCCGGGTGGATCCCAGTCGGGCGCATGCGGGAGTCTATCTGACTGTCTCTCCCCGTTTCCAGCTTCAGAAAAAAAAAAATACAAATACATCACATCACACACAATGAATTGACTCTGCATGGATCAAATACGGACATTTACAGATTAGTCTTCCAATATCAAAAAGGAGGACATGTAGGAGGACACTTTTCGAGGGAGGATGGAACTTACAAAAGGAGGACTGTCCTCCCTAAAGGAGGATGATTGGTCACCTTATGTTTGAGGAATGGGCCTGGCCATGTGGGTCATTTGAGCCTGGCCACGTGAGTCATTCAAGCTGTTTAACTTGGCCGACTTCTCCCTCCAGATGGTCCTGTCCCAGGCCTGGAGGTACCAATTCTTTGTTTATTCTACCTGCCACCTCAGGCTAGCATGCTGCCATGTTGGGAACACAGGTAGACATGTAGTTTCTTTTGCCTCAACTCTGATGAAAACAAAGTGAAATATATGTCATGTCTTTGAACAGGTCAAATTGAGGCCCACAGTCCATGGAATAAGCTGGAACTGTTGTAGGCAGTTAGATAGACATGAGCAGAACAAGATGTTGGGCAGATAAAATATATTATGCTCACTTTGTGAAAGATGGCGCTGCCCACGTGGAAGCCCATTGTCCAGGTGATATTAATGTGTGTTGGGGGCGGGCTGTGGGCAGGCAGGATCCTTGTAGCCTGGGGCTTGGTTTTAGGACTAAGCCTTTCCCACCCTTTTTGATGTGGGGTGGACTTTGTATCAGAGACTTCCCTATTTTGTATATTGAATTAAAGGTTTTAGTTTCTGCACTATAAAGTGGGGCAGACCGGGAGCTTGCTCTCTCGGTTCCTGAGATTAGCATTAGAGCAGAGAGCAGGTTGGAGAGCAGAGTAAGGCCACATGGAGGAGAGGAGAAGCAGCCAAGATGGTGGAGTGCTGAGTGAGAAGCCAGTTTGTGCAGAGTTTGTGCAGGGAGAAGGAGATGGAGAACAGAGGTGAATAAGGCTAGTGAGCTAGAAACCTCTGATTCTAGGAAATTTGGGTAAGTCAGTAGCTTTGTGAGTGCTGAATGAGTGGGTCTTAGAGCCCACTGTGTGTTTTACTTGCCCGCCGGGTGCAAGCTAGGATTAAAGATGATGGCCCACGAGTTTTTGGCTCCGTTGTTTTTTTACCGACTGTCCGAATCCAATGCGAACCTGCATGGGCCAGGCGGCTGTGATGGTGCCCGTGGCTACTGGCTTTACACAAGGGTAATAGGCCAGGTACAGAGGGTCACCAGGGCGAAAAGCCCGGGTGCCTTGGAAGGGCCAAAACTGGGAAAACAAGGTCCTCACCCCCAAGGTAACCTTTCCTTCACTACTATCAGTGTCATGTGGTATGAACCTTTCCCTGACCTTTCCTCTCCCGGCATGTGGCTAGTCATACAGGTTAGACCTCCTTAGTGGGGAAAAGAGCAAGGGGAATAGCCCTCAACCATTAAGCCCCCAGGACAGTGAGATTCTGACCCGCGTCAAATACAGCTAGACCTCAGTGGTGTTTCAGCTCCAGGTGCAGAAAAGCAGCAAGACCAGAAAAGTGACACCATGGCTGACCTCAGGACCACCTACATGGACTAATGACACTCTGCCCTGGCGCCTACCAATCTGTAGAGACCAAGACCCTGAAGGAAAGCTGATGAGTCTTCTGTTGGGAACCGCCTTTGAGACTTCCAGATAAATACTCTCGGAGCAGGGCCACGCCCCCTCTCACGCCCTTCCCTCAGGCACCTTTCCTTGCCTCTTTCTCCTACGCTCCAAGGGCCCTTCTTTTGCCTCTCTAACTTGTTTCCTGAACCCATTTCTTCTACGGCTCACTTCCTCTACCTCTGCGACTTTCTAAATAAACTTTCTCTTATAGTTGAATCTCGACTCCGAATTCTCCCCTAGCCAGAACCCAAGTGCTGAGGTTGCTAATCCCAGGTCTGGTCTGACCCTAGGGGTCTCACCGCTGGTGCCTGTTCTCGCCGCCAACAGAACTGTCTTCCCTCGAGAATGGAGTCTGCTCACAGCTGCCAGAAGCTCCCATCCCTGGTGTTGTTTTGTTTTCCTTATGCCCGTTCTCAGAAACTCCTGTGAAGGATGGGCAGGGTCCCTGTGGTCCAGGCCAGCCTCACGACTTCAGGAGACCCACCAGGGCGAGCACTTTCCTTCCGAGCCTCCCCGTGGGCCCATCCACTGTGACTGTGCTGCCTGACCTGGGCGCTTCTTCCTTCTTCCCTCCCATCCCACGTCCTTAATGCTGCCCCAGATAGGAAACCTACAGATCAAAAGAGAATTAAGAGAAACATAGTATATCAAAATGTATGGACTTCATTTAGATTCCTGTTCAACCAAACTGTACAAGGAAAAGTATACGACATAGTTTATGATATTAAGGAAGTGATGCTAATTTTTTAGGTGTGAAGTGATATTGCAGTGATGTTTCTTTAAAAATAAGAGTCTCTCTATTTGCATATGACAATGTCATGAGGAGAAAAAAAGACACACCCTTTCTGTCTGAAATGCTCACATCGCCCTCTCATCTCACTTGGCTTCTTCCCTTTACCATATAAACACGTTCTGTCTGCACTGCAAATGTTAAATTTCTAAGTTCATGTGTAGTAATGGTATTCAGCTTTTAGATCTATTATAAGAAGCAAGTTAAAAGTTTCCAGGCCCTGGCCGGTTGGCTCAGTGGTAGAGCGTCGACCTGGCATGCAGAAGTCCCGGGTTCGATTCCCGGCCAGGGCACACAGGAGAAGCGCCCATTTGCTTCTCCACCCCTCCCCCTCTCCTTCCTCTCTGTCTCTCTCTTCCCCTCCTGCAGCCGAGGCTCCATTGGAGCAAAGATGGCCCCGGGCGCTGGGGATGGCTCCTTGGCCTCTGCCCCGGCGCTAGAGTGGCTCTGGTCACAACAGAGCGACGCCCCGGAGGGGCAGAGCATCGCCCCCTGGTGGGCAGAGCGTCGCCCCTGGTGGGCGTGCCGGGTGGATCCCGGTCGGGCGCATGCGGGAGTCTGTCTGACTGTCTCTCCCCGTTTCCATTGTAGCTTCAGAAAAAAAAAAAAAAAGAAAAAAAAAGTTTCCATATTCCTTTTCACCTTCAGGCCACATAGTGGCCATGAGAAAGTTCACCATGTTCTAACTTCTTATCATCTTGATCATTCTTCTTAGTCATATTCTGGGCAGAGAAAGGTAGAGAAGAAACATAAGTGAATCCTGCAGCGTCAAGGTAGGTTTGTGCTGTTTGTAGGATGTGGAGAGGTGGTGAGTGGTCCTCTTACACAATCTCGTTAACGGTTTGTTTCGGAACTGGAAACTTTTCGTAAACAGGTGCGCTTGAGTTGTCAGACCTTTGTAGAGAATTCCAATTCTGCAAACTGGACAGAAGTGGCGATCAGGTGGCTGCTCGCTGTTGACTGAGCAGCTGGAATGCATGGGCGTGGCTTAGGCTGCTTCCCCCGCCCCCCCCCCCTCGTTACAAAGGCCAATGAAAGAAAGGGTTGCTCAGGACAGTTGTCCTTCAGCAGCAGATCATAGTAGCTTTCAGCCCCTCCTGGCCCATCTTTGTCTTCTATCAGACATGGGGTGAGTGGAGGGATGTTGGGCCAAATAAGGAATGAATTCATCTAAGAACCTAATCTTTGGTGGTCTGTGAAGATATCCCGGAATGGAAGCAAAGCTTGTCCCTCACTGTACTATATAGATGACTGTCCCAATACAGCAAGTGTCCTTGGACTCTACTCCTCTGGGGGTGACTTTGGATCTTGGCCGGAACATTTCATTGCAGGCATCTGCTTTTCATTTGCATCTTGATCAAGTGGGTCAGCTCCAACTATGTCTGCCAAGCCCTTAGGAATGCTAAGACTGAATCCCCTGCACCTAATGTAAGACCAGCCTGTTTGGAAATTGTTTCTGATCCTACTGAGGAAATGTCAGGAGAAAGGGAGGAGAGGGAGAGGCGGGAGATTTATGAGTTATTTATTAGTTTGTGATACTATGTGTATCAATGGTAACTCTATCCTGACATCTGTCCCTCCCACCTCCACCTGTCATTCTTCCTGGTCCTGCAGCAGGAAAGGAGAATGTAGAAAGGAATGGAATATAATTCATTCATGAGCATGTCAGGTAACTCCTTATCTTCTTCCCTCTCCTACTTTGCTATATAGTAAATATTGCCAGATATTTGCAAATACTTAAGAAATTTAGGACAAAAATCATGAGGATTGTTATGAAAACATTATCGAGATGTAGAATTCTTATACCTCTGAGAATTGTTTGAAGAAAATAAACACTTGATATATTAGCCTTTTCAGAAAATATTACATAGTATTATTTATTAAAATATAATTCATTGGGTTTTAAAAATTAAAAATCTCTTAATTAAATAATTCTACTTATGAAGAGATTTTGGAGGCAAGTATATTGTAGAATTACAGTATTTCTAAAGTCTTGCAGTTTAGATTGATAAAATCAGTTGATTAATTAGAAACTGAAGGAAATATTCAATCTGCATCTTAAATTAGGCTAATTCATCAATAAACCATGTGGCTAGTAGCCAATTAAAAATGAGCAGAAATTTAACCCAGTTTGGGACAACAGTCCTGAGCTCTCTCACTTTGATTTTACCATTTACCCATTTATTCATTTCATCCATTCTGGTTGAGAAGCCACTATGTGGAAGAAGATGCTTGAAGCACAAAAATGAAAAAGACATCGTTACTGTCTGTATCTAGGGCAGGGGTCGGGAACTTATGGCTCGCAAGCCAGATGTGGCTCTTTTGATGGCTGCATCTGGCTCACAGACAAATCTTTAATTAAAAAAATAATGTTAAAAATATAAAACATTCTCATGTATTACAATCCATTCATTTCCTACCGCTCATGTTCATGGTTGCAGGTGGCTGGAGTCAATCACAGCTGTCCTCTTGGACAACACCAAATTTTTATTGCAGGGTCCCCGAACTACGGCCCGCGGGCTGCATGCAGAAGGGGCATTTATCCGGCCCCTGCCGCACAATTCCGGAAGGGGCACCTCTTTCATTGGTGGTCAGTGAGAGGAGCACATTGACCATCTCATTGGCCAAAAGCAGGCCCATAGTTCCCATTGAAATAGTGGTCATTTTGTTTATTTAAATTTACTTGTTCTTTATTTTAAATATTGTATTTGTTCCTGTTTTGTTTTTTTACTTTAAAATAAGATATGTGCAGTGTGCATAGAGATTTGTTCATAGTTTTTTTTATAGTCCGGCCCTCCAACAGTCTGAGGGACAGTGAACTGGCCCCCTGTGTAAAAAGTTTGGGGACCCCTGTTTTACTGGATAATGCGTAATGTACACGGGTCGTTGTATGGCTCTCACAGAATTACATTTTAAAATATGTGGCGTTTATGGCTCTCTCAGCTAAAAAGTTTCCCGACCCCTGATCTAGGGGCTTATTTCTATGGCATAAACTGAATTGACTAGTTCATTTCCATTATATTTTAACATAGTCTAGTGTAAGCGACCAGAGACGGGAGACCTGACCTAGATGAGAATGGTCAAGGAAAGCCCCCCAAAGGAGGTGATGGGTGCCTGCGCTGAATCATGAAGGGTGACGTGGGTGCTGCCCAGACGAGGAAGAAACGGTCATTCCGGTCAAGGTGACCAGTGTGGCTACATAGATGAGAAGGAATATAGAGGGCCCAAAGAAATAGTAATGAAAAACTTGACGATTGGAATATAAAATATAAGGTGTATGTATGTGTGAGTGTGTGAGTGAGAGAGAGAGGTCAGGGGTGAATGGGAGGAGGCTAATGTCAAGAATTTGTAGGAGTGCCCGGCTGAGACCCAGCAAAGACTCTGCAGAGCTTTAAGTGATAATCTGGCCAGACTCCTGAACCGGCCGCCGGGCGGGGTTATGTTAGGCCAGCCTGGCCCGGACCCAGAACCCCACAAACACACGCAAGGGTTGGAGGAGGAGGTGATGCCGCAGGCTGACCTCCTTTTGACCTTGGCATGATGTGTGTGCTGCGGGTGAGCCTTTTCTTCGGAGTTTCTGGCCCTCCGAGAGCCATTTCCCTATCCACGTGACAACAGGCTTAGTGGTTAGGAACGCTGGGATTTGTCAGAACGAGGTGGGACCCATTGCGGTGCTGGTCAGCCAGGATGCCTACAAACTCTCCGAGCTGGGTGGGCATGAAGACCCTCAGCCCCTCCGACACCAGTGGAGGGTCCTTGGGTTTCTGGAATACTGCAGGGCTGTGATCCCTGCTGCACCAGGCCGACTGCTTCACCATGGGGCCTTGTCTGAAAGGACCGGGTGACATCACATCAGACATAGACACGGTGAGAAGGAAGGAGTTGCCCTTAACAAAAAGACTAACCGAAAAATTTTCCTTCTGTTATTTACATGTTATTGCTTTTATGACACATAGAGATAAAAGAAAATGAATGTGGAAAAAAAATTTTAATCTAATTTGAACATGTAATGTTATTAGTATGTAGCATGTTTTTTTTTAATACTAGTTACTATTAAAATGTGTTTCGTAACTTGGGTCTGATATTGATTCTGTAATTCTGAGAAAGTGACATTTATAGGCTATTCATATAAACATTGTATTACCCTGCATCCACTCACAGTATTTTTGGAGGTTCTGGTCAAAAGACAAAATAACGTACAGGAAACAAGGCCATGCGCTGTGAATTTAGTGGGGTGGAGGGTAAGAACATAGGGCTCAGCCCTCGTGGTGCCTTTGCCGGAGCGCCTGGCTGCAGCTCACCTGAGCCCAGGCTCCAGCTGCAGCCCCTACATGGCCTGGCCAGCCATTGAACACACGGCAGCCACAGTCCTCCATGCTGCTGTGTGATTTCCCCTTTCCTAATTAAGTAAGCCATTCACTAATAGTACCTTTTGTTTGTGTTCATCTATCCAGTGGTCGGCAAACTCATTTGTCAACAGAGCCAAATATCAACAGTACAACGATTGAAATTTCTTTTGAGAGCTGAATTTTTTAAACTTAAACTATACAGGTAGGGCCCTGGCCGGTTGGCTCAGCAGTAGAGCGTCAGTCTGGCGTGCAGGAGTCCCGGGTTCGATTCCCGGCCAGGGCACACAGGAGAGGCGCCCATTTGCTTCTCTCCACCCCTCCCCCTCTCCTTCCTCTCTGTCTCTCTCTTCCCCTCCCGCAGCCAAGGCTCCATTGGAGCAAAGATGGCCTGGGCTCTGGGGATGGCTCTGTGGCCTCTGCCTCAGGCGCTAGAGTGGCTCTGGACGCAACAGAGCGACACCCCAGAGGGGCAGGGCATCGCCCCCTGGTGGGCATACCAGGTGAATCCCGGTTGGGCGCATGCAGGAGTCTGTCTGACTGCCTCCCTGTTTCCAGCTTCGGAAAAATGGAAAAAAACAAACAAACAAACTATACAGGTAGGTACATTCCTTATCGAGGTAGCGCCTGCACGTGGTATTTTGTGGAAGAGCCACACTCAAGGGGCCAAAGAGCCACATGTGGCTTGTGAGCCACAGTTTGCCGACCAGGAGACACACACACACATGCACACATGTGAGCATGTGCACACACATGCTAGAAAATAAGCTTTGTGAGAACAAGGCTGCCATCTTTTTAACTCTGTCTTCAGTGCCTGGAATGTTTGATAGTTGCTCATTTAATATATGTTGAATGAATCACTGAATCAGGGAGGTTGTTGGAGATGAACTTTCAGGAAGAAATAGCAGATCCGATTCAGGCCCCCATGGTTTCCGTCTCAGCCCTTTGGAGAAAGGGGTGGTAAGGCCACACTGGGCTGGCTTTACAGGGGCTGCCACGAGCTCAGAGTGCAGAAGTGCGCAGTCTGCCGGCCTGACCAGCACTCGGGGTGGCCAGGACAGGAAGGTGTGTGTGTGTGGGGGGGTGCAGCATCCCAGGGCCTCTGGCATGGCCTCCCTGTCCACACAGGGATAGCGGTGAGCAGCCTCATCAAGGGACCTTGAAGGCAGGACATCTGAGGGGAGTCTTCAGAGGCATGGAGACTTCCAGATGTACGGGACAGCTTTGCAGAGGACCAGGAACCCTGCATCAATAGTGGAGCAGAGAGCCAGACAGAGCTGAGTTCTTACCACTCATGAGATCTCCCCTTTAACACCTGGCTCATGAAGTCTGAGGAAATTCAGATTGCATCTGATGTTAATCCCTGTCTAGAGTCTAGACTGTAACTGGTTGAAGTTCAGGAACGTATTTTCTCGTCCTTTGCTGTCTCCATAGAATAGATCCTGGCCTTTCAGCTATGCCCGTTCTCCAGATGTGCCCTCTCTTTTCTCCCCACCTATGCATGTGGGAAATTCCCCGGGCTCCGAGGGCCTCTTGTCTCTTCTTTCTCGACGTAATGCATCCACTCATCCTTTAAAACTCGGAGCAGATGCTGCTGTCTGGCCGAAAACTTTCTTAGCTCCTCTGGCCCCAGGTACTTGCTTTGCCCATTGTGGTCATGTAGCCTTACCACAGTGCCTGTGACCGTGTTGAAATAACCTGTTTATTCAACTGTCTCTTCAATACGACTCAGAGTTTTCAAGGGTAATAATCTTCGTCTTAAAATTTATGTATATCATCTCATGTCACCGTATCTGGTTATGAATGATAAAAACAAACTTAAAGAACATGTTCAAAGTGTTAAGAACAAGTCAGCCATATTTTTTTTCTAAAAAGCAGTGAGTAGCTGGGTAAAAAAAATAATGCGCAATATACACACAATGGAATATTATTCATCCGTTCAAAAGAATGCTGCAACATGAATGAACCTTGAAAACATTATGCTAAGTGAAATGAGCCAGACATAGAAGGATAGACATTGCATGATTCCACCTATATGAGATATTAGAATAGGCAAATTCAGCCTGACCAGGTGGTGGCGCAGTGGATAGAGCGTTGGACTGGGATGCGGAGGACCCAGGTTTGAGACCCGAGCTCGCCAGCTTGAGCGCAGGCTCATCTGGTTTGAGCAAGGCTCACCAGCTTGGACCCAAGGTCACTGGTTCAAGCAAGGGATTACTCGGTCTGCTGAAGGCCCATGGTCAAGGCACATATGAGAAAGTAATCAATGAACAACTAAGGTGTCGCAATGCGCAATGAAAAACTGATGATTGATGCTTCTCATCTCTCTCTGTCCTTGTCTGTCTGTCCCTGTCTCTCTCTCTGTCACTGTAAAAATAAATAAATTATAATAGGCAGATCTATAGAGACAGAAAGTAGCCTAGGGGTTGCCATGGGCTGGGTGGGTGGAAGGAGAACGGAATTACTACTTACCAGGTATAGTTTCTGTTCAAGATGAAAAGTTCTGGAAATAAATAGTGGTGAATTGTACTTAATCCTCTTGAATTGTACAGGTTAAATGGTTAAAATTTTATGTTATGTATATTTTACCACAATTAAAAACAAAGGCAATAAGTAGGGAAGAAGAAAAGGAAAGAATAACAGTAAATTGTTCCGAAGAGGCAAATACAGAGAGTAGTTCAAAAGAACGAAGACCAGTTAAATGGCGGACAGCTCACAACTGACTCTTTATCAGGAGAAGAAACCCTGTGTTCTCTCTCCTCACATTATTTTTAGGGAACTCAGTAATATTCCATCCAAATCAAGATAGCGTTCTCTTATTTTTCTGCAGAATCATCGGCCGCGAGTACTTTTCCCCAACAATAAAGTAAACTTCTGTCTATGAAATTTTATTTCAAATAAGCTGAAAGAATTCAAACTTGGAGTATTGAAATGCCTTACAAAATTAATTTCACTGACCAGGCGGTGGCGCAGTGCATAGAGCATCGGACTGGGATGCGGAGGACCCAGGCTCGAGACCCTGAGGTGACCAGCTTGAGTGCGGGCTCATCTGGTTTGAGCAAAGCTCACCAGTTTGGACCCAAGATCGCTGGCTCGAGCAAGGGTCATTCCGTCTGCTGAAGGCCCGCAGTCAAGGCATATGTGAGAAAGCAATCAATGAACAACTAAGGAGCTGCAACAAAAAATTGATGCTTCTCATCTCTCTCCCTTCCTGTCTGTCCCTATCTGTCCCTCTCTCTGACTCCCTCTGTCTCTGTCACCACACACACACACACAAAATTAATTTTATTGGTTACTTTCAGTTTTTAATGTTTTAATAATAATGTATGGTAGATATTATATATACATATACTCATACAGATAATACTTAAAGGTGAAAGTTAAATGTACAGTTATAACAGGACTCATGGTTTTATGTGTTCTTACTTCTCTGGGATTGGGGCCTTCTCTTATGTCAAACAAATCTTTTGTTTGGCTATTGTATTTTTAACTCTCAGGCCCATTTATGGGAACTCATTAAAGGAGGAGGTCTGTATATAGAATTTACCCCCATGGAGAGTTAGAGAACGAGAGGTAAGTTGCGTGGTATATGAGGAAACACGTTGGAGCTGGTGCCGCGCCGTGTGCTGCGCTAGGATTGGTTGGGGCAGCACCCCAAGGAGGTTCCTGGGAAGCGCCACTGACCGATCAGATGTCAGTTCTCGGAAAGGCTGCTGATTAGAAGCAGAGGCTTTAGCAGAACCTAAATGGCAAAGTCACGAACAGTAACGGGTCCTAAAAATAACCAGTGCAACCCCAGCAAAATCACAGCCCTGATATGTGGGAAGTATAATGGGATGCGTATCGATTGGTGTTTTTGTCCAATGCGGGAGTAGTGGTCACAAGCAGTGCTGCTCCCCTTTTCTCCAGAGGAGAGGGTTCTCAAACATTGGTCACCATCAGCAGAATCTTCTAGCAAAAATGACAATTCAAGTCCATCGATGTGTGAGAGAAGTTTTCTGGTTATAAGTGTCAGGAATGGAACTAAAATCAGCTTTCATTTCTTCATTCTGTCTCTCTGCTCATACTAATTGAGCACCTACTATATATATATATGCCTCTCATTGTTCTAGGTACTTGGAATGTATCAGGAAGTCGAATCAAGATCAATGTCTCTGCCACGCTGAAGCTTACATTCTAGCAGGGGGCGACACACAATAAGGACCAGATATTATACATAAGGACCTTATGGAATATGTGAGAAAGTGATGCTACAGAAAATGGACAAAGTAGAGCATGGAAAGGAAACTCAAGCAGGGGGGTGTGCAGGTGGCTGCGTGGTGTGAGCAGGGTAGGCTTTGTGGGGACCGCGGTACAAGACAAAGGCTTGGAGCTGGAAGTCTGGATGCTGGGGAAGAGCCTTCCAGCCACTGGAGGTGCGAAGGCTTCGGACAGGAGCGCCCTCTGCTGGTCCCGGGCCATGTGGTTGCTGCAGGGCCAGCTGGAGAGAAGGCAGAGAGCAGGGTCGGGGGCGCTCCCACTGTGGTGGCCTGTGCAGGGTTCTGAGTAGAAGAGTGACGGGGCCTGACTTCGCTTTTAAAGCGTTCACGCTGCTTCTGTGTTGAAAATAGATGAGAGAGGTACAGTTAGAAGTATGGCTTGTGCGGAGGTTATTCTGACAGTCCAAGGTAGACGGGCTGGGGCGGGACGCATGTGGGAATGGGTCCCGGTCAGCGTGTATTTTGAAGGTGGGATCAGTGTGATGCTTGATGCAGGTGGTGTGCCATGTGCGTGTGAGAGGAGCCCAGGACGGCTCCCAGGATCTGCCCTGACTGAGTGGTGGGAAGCTGGAGCTGCCACAGGTGGAAAGTGGGAAGGCTGTGGGTGTTGTTGCAGGTTTGGGGGTGAAGATCCGGAGTTCGCTTTGGACACATCAAGTCTGAGATATTAGACATCTAAGGGGAGGTGTTGATTAGAGCATTGCTGTATTTATTTTCTATTCCTGCTATGATAAATTACCTTAAAACACCACAGATTTACTATCTTATAGTTTGAGAGGGTGGAAGTCCTAAAATCAAAGTGTTGGCAGGACCGGGTTCCTTTCGGAACGGCTAGGGGAGAATCGGTCTTCCTGCCTCTCTCCGTGTCTACAGATGACCTGCATGTTTTGACTCGTGGCCCCTTCCTCCCTCTTCAGAGTCACTGCAGCCTCTGCCTCACCGTCGCCTTCCCCTCTCTGACCCTGTTGCCTTCCTCTCGGAAGGACACTGATGATTGTTTTGGGCCTACCTAGATCCAATTCATTGCATAGGCAAAATTGAGTCAGGCGTTCTGGTGAGACAGACAGTCTGGAGCAGACCTTTGGCATTTAAAACCCATAGCAGGGAATGAAGTGGCTCTTATAACCTAGGACAAGGAAGAATTAGACACTGGATCCTGGGGCTAAAAAATAGTCATCCTATCTCTTATTCGCCCTCCCTTTTCCCTCATATTCCCCTCCCCCACCTTGCTGCCCCCATTCTCTTGGCTCTGGGCGTCTGGGATGGGTCCATTTTCCGGTACTGCAGGACCGAGTGTGGTAGTCAGTGATCGCAGGTTGAGTCATCTCAGTGAGAACCCCAGGGAAAGACAGAGCCACTAATATCATAAAATCCCGCAGGGCTCTGAGAGGGCCTGGTTAAATCGCATGGCTAGTTGAATAGGGCCTCTGGTGTCACCCTGGTGGATGGTGACTGTTGGTCCCAAGGGAACAAAATGGAACAAGAGGAGGAGCAGCTCTCCAGAGTAAAGAATATGTGTGTGTGTGGGGGGGGGGGGGGCTATTTCCGGAAAGAGGAACTCAACTCTTGATCCCACTTGTCCTTCTCTGCGCCCGTCCCCCCCTCCCCGCACCTCAGAATAGTTCAAATTCCAGACATCATATCACTTTTCCTGTAAAAATATTTTAGTACGTAACACCGAAGAATAAAGACTCTTTTAAAAAACACAAGCACAATACCATTATCGCACTAAGAACATTTAACGTGAACGCCGTGAACCCTCCAGTGTTCGAATTTCCCCAGTTTTCTCATGAACGATGGTCTGAACCAGGATCCAGATAAGGTTGATCCGTTCGGTTCGGTTCAGAAGTACCTCTGAAACACGTCTGTCGGTTATCTGTCCACAGCTGTTAGCAAACCAGCGCTCGGGCCTGTGTTCCTCCTAGTCCATCCACCGTGCTCCTCGTTCTGTCTCCACCCGGCCCCTGTCCTTCTCCAGCCACCATAGCACTTTCACTTCTTTAACTCACCGCCGCAAAGGACCGAAGTGGCTCCAGCTCAGAGAGCGTTGGGAGTCATTGTGAGAGAGGCAGATGTGGTTTGAGAGTCTGGCCTCTGAAAACCTCCAAAGAGCTTACGATGCGGTGGGTGTTCTTGTCCTGCTTCCCTTCCTGCGCCGTCCTCCCATTGGAGACGGAAGCAAAGATCTCTCTCCTCCTCCACCTCCTCCTCTGTGAATAGGCGGTGTCCTCTGTTGTCAAACGCTAACTTGCTCAGGTAGAACCTGCTCGGAGGGGCCCGCCCGGACCTTCTTCCTAGACAGACACGTTGCTGGGTTGAGGAACGAACTTCCCTCTTCGTGGTTTGTGTTAGGCTTTTGACCTGTCAGTGTATCCCTTGAGGTTTAAGGTATGTTCTTGGGGAGAGGGCTGGAGAGATGTGTTTTGTTTTTTAAAAGAATCCTTATTCTTTAGTGTTACATACTAAAAATGTTTACGGGGAAAAATGATATGGTGTCTGGACGTAAGCCATTCTAAGTAGGAGGAGGGGAGGAGAGAGACGTGTAGAGGGACAAGCTGGGTTAAGTCTTTTTGTGTTACAAGCACGCCATCCTCTTCAGCCGTCACAAAGGTGAACAAGGGAGAGCCAAGTGTCAAACTTACCTTTAGAAAGGTTCCAGGCTCTGGTGGGCTGGCTTAGTGGTAGAGTGTCAGCCCGACATGTGGAAGTCCTGGGTTCGATTCCCGGCCAGGGCACACAGGAGAAGCACCCATCTGCTTCTCCACCCCTCCCCCTCTCCTTCCTCTCTGTCTCTCTCTTCCCCTCCCGCAGCCAAGGCTCCATTGGAGCAAAGTTGGCCTGGGCGCTGAGGATGGTTCACGACCTCCACCTCAGGTGCTAGAATGGCTCCGGTTGCAACAGAGCAACGCCCCAGGTGGGCAGAGCATTGCCCCCTAGTAGGCATGCCCGGTGGATCCCAGTCGGGAGCATGTGGGATTCTGTCTCTCTGCCTCCTCGCTTCTCACTTCAGAAAAATATAAATAAATAAGTAAATAAGAAAGAAGGTTCCAGCAGTACCCACGGTTCTCTGGATACCGTTGAGGAGACGTTGTGTCCTCACTGTGCACTTCCTCACGTAACTGTAATCACATATATTGTTTTAATCATTTTTTCATTCACCGTATCATTACTTTTTTCCTGTTATTACATCTTTATCTTTACCTTAATTTTTCAAAGATTCATTATATCCAAGAAATTCTTTCTTGGTAGAAAGATGAATCTATTGGGAAATAAAAGAAACATTTGGGGTCAGAAGTACTGTGTCCCAGGCCTGGCTTGGTCACTAACTAGAAATATGGCCAAAGATCTGTCCCTTAACTTCTCTGAGTTTTCTCCTCCATTAAGTGGGGACAAAATCTTTTATTTCATAGGATTGCTACAGAGATGAAATAAAATAATGAACTTGTAAGGCCTTTGTAAACTCTAAGTTAATATTCAGAAATAATGTGTTAATATCTATGTTCAGATGCAGGAAGGGAGTAGTCGGGAAATAGCCATTCTCTGTTCTCTAACGGTACTCAGTCCTTGGATGTGGAGTCTGACAGTGAAGGGGACAGAAGGCGTTTGTGCAGACTGTGCTAGCTCAGAGCAGGGCTCAGTCAACAGCTGTCAGTCTGTCACTCCCGGAAGACGATCTCTTCTCCTCATCCCCCTCCTCCCCATGGATAAGCAGAGAAAAAATGCTAAAGCCTAAATGAAGTCTTAAGTCTAGACTGCAATAAATACTGGAAGAATCGTTACTCTGATTATAAGTGGAGCCGAGAATCTCAAATGCTTCTGATATTTTCATAAAGATATGAGAAGCCGTATTCTACACATGCTATTCTGCTTTTATACTTTAGAATGAATGTGCCGAGAGCTGAGCATGTGTCTTGCACGTGGTAGAAGTCCAGGAGATCTGCATGAACCCGAATGAAGGTGTAAACAGAGGAGAACTATGCATGAAAATACGGTGCTTATGCACATTTCTCTTACCATCATAGAGGTGATTACAGCATGTCTACAACATAATAGATCAGTGTGCACACTTGGGTTTTGTTAACCAGAGCTGCAGTTGTGGTCTGAGAATATCTCTTATCATTCAGTTCTATTCCCTTGGCTGTTTCTCAGACCTTCTTCCCAGATCTTTTCTCTCTGGAGATTGTTTTCTTCTGGTCTAGTCCCTTCATCTTCCCAGCCCATTGGTATAAACGTCTAGTGCTCACTCACGTCCATGAGAAATGACTGCACTTTCCTGCCTCCCTGGCAGTTGGGCAGGGCAGTGGGATTAGTTGCCACCATTGGGCTTTGAGGGAAAGATGTGTGTCACCTGTGGGCTAAGACAGCGAGAAGCTGTGCTTCACTCTCCCAGGCTGTCTTCCCTCGTGTGATCAACCGGAAGGAAGGCCACAAGTTCAGGGTAATACAGCTACGTGGTGGGAAAGCCTCCTTCAGCCTTGAGTCGTGATGACTTTGAGTCATCACACGAGGACAGTTTCCTTGGAGAGTTACCTGGTCCCCACGAAGAACTTTGTGCGGTTTGAGAAATAAATCTTGCTGGTGTCGAGTCAATGAGACCCAGGGTATTTTGTTACTGCGGACAGTCTAGTCTGTCCCGACTATTATACATTCCATCTCCACGGTTGCCTCAACCTAGTCTTTTATTTTTAAGCCTTCCCTGAATGTGGATAGTAAATCCTTAAAATTTTGATATACCTGTATTTTTTAGGTTATATCAAGTATTTCCCAAACTCTGACATACATACCCTTAGTAGTATGTGAGATAATTTTATGTGGAACGTAGATAGACTTGTTTGTATTATAGATGTTTATTTACATTTATAATTTTTTCTATTTATGGCTTGTAATTCTCATTTTCCATTCATAGTAGTTACATAGCTATTTCTTTTAAAATAAACTTGGAGAAAAGGAAGCGAGTTAGAGAAATATACAATAGATAAAAATATAATCGGCATGCAGATATAGCAAAAACCAGAGAGATGGGATTCCAGTGAATGAAGATTTGGGAAGCACTGTGTGTGGTGAATTATTTGGTAAAATGTCTATTAAAGAAGCTCTCTACCAGACAGGGAGACCTGCTATTTGGACACTCAGTACTTGGCGTTAGATTCAGTAAATGCATTTGAATGAGTGGATATTATTATACTTTTTTAAAGTTGAGGAACTTAAATAGTAAATGTCCAATCCAATCTTTGGAGGTCAGCTGCAATGTGTTTTTCTCTGCTTGGAAGAGTTGTGTTTGCAATAAGTGTATTAGGCTCAAATCAGATTTAACCAAAGACTAGCATTTGTGGTGGCATCATGACATAAAAGAATTTAAAATGTGAACAGTTGATATTTTTAAAACAAAGATTTGTCAAACAGGTATTCAGCAGGGAAGTTGCTAAGGGTCTGACTGGAGTCAGGAGGGTAACCCTGTTGGTTCTCTCTTTCTGCCGTAAATGGCTTTGTGTCCATCTTCATACTGTCCAGTGTGGTACTTTGATTTCTCTCACTATGCTGGTTATTACATTGTGAGATGAGGGGTTATGTATTTATTTGTGACATGGACATAAACACCGTTCTTGAGTGGTGACATCACATAGCTCATTTCTAACATAACCAAGGTGTTCTATCAATAGCTTTCTATCACCTGACAAGGCGGTGGTGCAATGCATAAAGTGTCGGACTGGGATGCAGAGGACCCAGGTTCGAAACCCAAGGTCGGCCGGCTTGAGCACGGGCTCACCAGCTTGGGCTCAGGGTCGCTGGCTTGAGTGTGGGATCATAGACAGGACCTCATGGTCACTGGCTTGAAGCCCAAGGTCACTGACTTGAGCAAGGGGTCACTCATTCTACTGTAGCCCCCCACCCACCATCAAGGCAAGGCACGTTTGAGAAAGCAATCAATGAACAACTAAGGAGCTGCAGCAAAGAATTGATGCTTTTCATCTCTCTCCCTTCCTGTCTGTCTGTCCCTATCTGTCCCTCTCTCTGTCTCTCTCACTGTCTCTGTCACAAACACACAAAATAGCTTCCTACCCATTGGCATTTTCCCCGTGTTTTAGAACAGCTCCTGTAGCTGTTCCTGAGGAGGTGAGCCCGCCTCGCCCCACTCTCCTGGGTTTGTCCCGCTCCCCCTCTGCTCTTCCCCCCTAAGACCCACACATTGTGAGGGAGATTCATCATTTAGCCGCACCTTTGCAGATAGCTACAATGGAGACAGAGGCCCCAAAGTGCGTGCCCAGAGAGAGGTGCTCATGCAGGTGGAGGACTGATTGGATTCAGGGTCTTGTTTGGGGGAGAGACCTCAGCATCCCCTGAGCAGCGGTCCTTTCCGGCGTCCCAGCCACCGACAGGCAGCGGCATTCCTGTGCTGGGTGTCCTGAGTCTCTGCCCAGCCACCAATGCCCTCCCTGGGACCCCCCCCTTCCTCCAAAGTGCAGGTTCAGGACCATTGCCTTGATTTTCCTAATGGCTCTGAAAGTAGTGATTGAGGTTTATTATAATGACCTTGAGATTGAAAGAGTCAAGTTCTGTTTCTATTTTTTTCCTTACAATTAAGAAAAACTGTCTAATTCACAATAATGTTAGCCTTATGAAACTCTTGTGAAGCTAGTACCTAGAGTTCTCTTATACCTCCTCACCTGGCTTCCCCAAAAGATGACATCTCACAAAACCTTACGACAGTTATTGAAACCAGGAAATGAACACTGATAAAATACTAACTAATCTGCTGATCTTATTCAGATCTAGCTGACTATCCCACTAATGGCTTTCAATAATTATTGCCTGCCACACTTTTATTGTGGTGCTTGCTACATGATGCTTGTCTACATCTATTATTCCTTCTACATTTGTTAATTGGGATTCCACTACAAGAAAAAGCTGTCTCATCTGAGTTATTTATTATTCATTAAATTACTTATTAGTGTCAGTATGGACTCATGGATATTTATTTTTTTTCTATGTGTTATAATCCATTAATACTGATTCTTATTTTCTTGCCCCAAATGTTGCCTGTTTAGATGTTGAGAGTGCTGTCAACTTGGTTCCTATATCCTTTCACTGGTCCCCATCATTTTTTTTTTAAAGCATTTCCTTATTTTCTCCTACCAGAAGCTATCCCAGGCTTATCTGGTATTTCCTGCCCCCATCCTGGAATCAGCTATTTCTCCTAGAAGCCCTCCTTTAAGTATTGTTTTAATATTACATTTATAACAGTCTATTTATATTCTTTGAAGATTAATATCTACCCTGGAGGAGATATTTTCCCACCATCTACAGTACTTAATTTATTCTGAAACGTCGGTCTGCCAGTGTTAGATTATGCAAGCATATTCTATGTTATCACAAATGGGGAAAAACAAAAACAGGGAAGCCACGCAATTAGGGTTTTCATCAAAAGATCTGCTATTTCTTTCCTGATTCTGTATTTCTTTTCTGCACCTGACACAGAGTCAGTATCTTGTAGACTTTTCTTTGCTTTTGAGAATTTGTTGTTGCAAAAGAAAGAAAAGAAAGAAAAAAGAAAGAAAGAAAGAAAGAAAGAAAGAAAGAAAGAAAGAAAGAAAGAAAGAAAGAGAAAGAAAGAAAGAAAGACCGAAAGCAAACAAAAAAATTCTTCTTCGTATAAATTTTCTGTCCCATTTCTGTCCTGCAGGTTAGCTCCTTACTGGCCGAATACCTCTCTCCT
The DNA here is from genome assembly GCF_036850995.1 of Saccopteryx leptura. NCBI lineage: Eukaryota > Metazoa > Chordata > Mammalia > Chiroptera > Emballonuridae > Saccopteryx > Saccopteryx leptura. The sequence goes on along the minus strand of NC_089505.1, from coordinate 21,913,083 downwards.
CATATTTTACGCTGACACCTCCACTCTTTGCTGAATTCCTGGTGTAGTATTTCTGTTTCTCTGACCCTCACACTCATTTCTTGTCAATTCAATCAATATATACAACTCAACACTGACGCAGACCGGAAAGTTTCTTGGCTGAAATTTAGAGGGTCTAAATACCTCCAGTAACTTTATCCCAATCACATATTTTTGTCTAGAGAGAGAGAGAGTGTGTGTGTTTCTTATAGAGATTGCTTTTAGGTTCAAAAAAAAAAAAAATGTTTATTTTCTTTTGAAATTCACAAATCTTGCTGGTACAAATCTATTTTTTATTATCGTATTTTAAAAGCTTAATTTCTTTATCCTGTGGAAGTTTGGTCTTCATCATACCTAATCCAGAAGTATGAAATTAAATAATTTTTAATTTTCTAATTGGAAATAATTTTATATGTAAACAACTATTGGGGGCTGACTGCCTACTATTCTCATAGATCATTCATGCAGGTGTGTGTATAATTTCCTTACAGGTTGTATGTATTTCATTATATATTGTATCTGTGGTCTTCCCACTCAGAATTCACAGGGCTGAATGGTCAACATTTGTTGGTGGCTGCCTAATGATCATTGATTTCCCTTGACTCCTACTAGTACCCCTCAGATTTTCCTGTGGGGAAACCAGCTCTGGGCAGCATTATCCTCTGTGTAGCTTAGAAGGGAATGACCTATGTATTTTCTGCTCCAGAGCTGGGCTCTTATTGGCTTTGGCCAGTCAACCTTAGCATGGAGCTTGGTTGGAGGGGATGAACACAGTTTGGCTCAGGCCAGGGGGATGCATGGAGGTTTTCACTGGGACCTCTGGAGGAGAAGTTTCCTCTGTGTTCCATGGAAACCCCTCATGGAATATCTTGCAGGTATATTGGTCAACATGAAGGAACCTGCCCAAATGTAAAAGTAACACACTGAAGGAGGGAAGAACCTAGCGAATTTCTGAGACTTGAGGATGGATACGACAAAACCAGCCCTACCTCCAGACTTCAGTTTTGCGAATCGATGATTTTCTCTCCCTTCCTTTTTTTCTTTGCTAAGTATTTATAATTTGGGTTTCTGTAGCTTGGAAAGATTGCTGTTGATGCAGACCCTTTTCTGTTCATCCAGTCACGTTATTTGTACCTGTATTAGAATTTCGTTTGCTCATTGTAGTTAATGATATGTCTGGTTTACCATAGATTATATCCTTGGAACTGTGCAGTAACTCTCATCAGCTTTCTGATCCTTGTAGAGGACCTGGCATACTCATTCAGCTTTGCTGTCTGACCTACTCTTCTCCAGGTGCAGAACTGGATCTAGTTTTCAGTAACTGTTTTTGGAATTCTAAATTTTTTTTTTAACAAACTACTTGAATTAGTCCTTAATTGCTGCATAACAGTTTACCACAAACTCAGCAGCTAAAATAAGTCACAGTTGCTGTGGGTCAGGGCCAGGAGCTTGGGTACAACTCAACTGGGTCTTCTGTTTAGGGTCTGTCTCTCCAGGCTGCAATCAAGGTGTCAGCCGGGCTGTGTTCTCATCTGAAGGCCTGTCTGGGGCAGTCTGCCTCTAAATTCATTCAGCCTGTTGGTAGGATTTGTTTCCTAGGGCCGTATGGCTGAGGGCCTAACTTTGTGCTGGGCTCCTGCGGTGTGATGTTCCTTTCCTTAAGTCTCTCTCTTTTTTTTTTTTTTTTGTATTTTTCTGAAGCTGGAAACGGGGAGAGACAGTCAGACAGACTCCCGCATGCACCCAACCAGGATCCACCTGGCACGCCCACCAGGGGCGACGCTCTGCCCACCAGGGGGCAATGCTCTGCCCCTCCAGGGCGTTGCTCTGCCGTGACCAGAGCCACTCTAGCACCTGGGGCAGAGGCCCAGGAGCCATCCCCAGTGCCCGGGCCATCTTTGCTCCAATGGAGCCTTGGCTGCAGGAGGGGAAGAGAGAGAGAGGAAGGAGGGGGGAGTGGAGAAGCAAATGGGCGCTTCTCCTATGTGCCCTGGCCGGGAATAGAACTCAGGTCCCCCGCACGCCAGGCCGACGCTCTACCGCTGAGCCAACCGGCCAGGGCCCCTTTCCTTAAGTCTCTTGCTCTGGTCTGTAAAGTGGAGTCTCACACACTGTAACAATCACGGAGTGACGCCCCATCTGCACTGCCGTATTCTCTTGGGTAAAAATAAGTCACAGATCCCATTTGCGCTCCAGAGTAGGGGCCTACACAAAGGCACGGACACCAGGGGGGTAAATCATTGTGTGTCACCTTAGGGTTGGTCCTCCTACTACCTTAAATGTTTATGTTTAAAGTACCTTCTGTTCGCTCCGTAAGTGGGTTTTATATCTCTCAATCGAACGCTCATAGAGTTCCGTTGGATCCTTATAATCATAGCTGTATTTCTTTTTCTACTCCGGAAAGACATTGAGTTTACTTGAAATTTCTTTTTCCGAACACATGTATTTTCATTAGGTTAAAGCATTTTGTAAATATTCACAAAATATTGATGGTCCTTGCGGACATGTTTAACTTTTCAAAATAGTTTTATGTTCTTTTGATGACATTGAAAAATGTAGTACCTCCTAGAATTGGTTGCTTTGAAAGTTTGATCTAAATATTTTCCAAACAAACCAGGGTCTACTCAATAACAATATTGAAAAAAACCCCACAAAAGATGATGCACCATTTACTACAGATATTTCAGTCCTAAGTCTAACAGCTGGCCTTCTGCCATTTATTTTTTCACTAATAGAATGGTGTTGAAAACAACGCAAAACTTCCTTTGCAAATACAAACATCGACACTTTTAACAGGAATCTGTGAAAGTTGGCATGATTTTTATTTATCAGACTAGCTAAATGTGACTATCAGATTAGATTTCTCAATATTTACTTGGCTAATTAGTTATAGCCAAATATCCATTTGGAACATAATTAAGAGCTATAATTAGGCCAATAAACAAAGGGTCATCAATAACTCTGAAGACATTTCCAATCAATAAATTAAATTATATTTTACATATATTTTCATTTTTTTATGTTTGATTTTATATATACTAGCTATATCCCCCCATTTTGTTTTTATATTCCACAACTATATAGTGGCATAACTCCTAGCCACACTTTGTGATTCAATGATATATCTTAGCCTTCTCTTTTATAAAATGTCTTTAAAAAGGAAGTTGGTTAACTTATTCCTAAACTGTTTTGTTTTTAATTTATATACTTTGCATAACATTTTATGGGCACCATGTATTAATTTCCTGATACACTGAGAAATATAGTGATAAACAATTTATGTATAAACAATCTGTTTTTTATATTCTTGGCAATAAACTGCTTTTAAAACACTAGTTTACAAAATGGCATTCAGCAAGATGGACTTGGAGGAAAATCTCTCTGTAGCTGCTGTTTGCAGTGTGGACACTAGATGGAGCAGTGGTTATACTGATGCACAAATGTCCTACCTCTTAGACACACGAGACTTACTATTTGCACTTATCAGCTTCTATTCAAAAGCCAGATGTACCTATAAAGGTGTGGTTTGAATTTTTTTTTTCTCTTCTAAAGGACTATAGTCATTGTGAAGCATTATTAGATAAATTACTTTTTGTTTTTAACTACTTAATGTTTATTTATCTTCCAATCTATTAAGACCATTATTGGACTGTTTTGTTAAATAAAAACCCGGCCCCTCTTGGGGTTAGTTGTTTTCAGAATACAATTGATTCTTAAGTACATTAAGTCTTTCTAAGTGGACATTTGTTTTCAATTTAGAAAAGAACAATCTTATAACAAATGTTCAAAAAGTTTTTAGAAACTTTTTAAGAGTCACTGTTTTCAGCTAATAGGACATAATCACATTTCTGGAATGAGATAATGTCAGAGAAAGCCAATGGCCTTGGCTAAATTGAATGTCTTTTAACTTGATGGCCAACAGAGCTAATGCAGAGGTTATAACGTATAAGTCCATAGGGTTTTCTTATCTTTGCTGGAAATTTGGAGCGTCTTCAAACTTGATGTCTTTACGGGGTTACTCTTTGTCATAGAATCTGCAATCCAAGCCCGAGTCTCCTGGGTTCCTCTGACTCCCACAACAGCCAGGGGGCGGCTAGTGTGAGATGCTGTTGATGACCCGCAGCTCTTGTGACATAGCCTGGAAGGGCTCTCCCCTCCTGCATTTTTGGAGGACATATTTTATATTTTATAAGTCATGGGTAGTTCCTGAAAAGGAAGTTTGCTGACCTGCATTCATTCGAAAAGAACCTGTGCTTAACAATACAAGAAAACAGAATGTTTACCAGATTTTTAATCCATTAACTTTTGGAGTAATGTTTATTACTTCTGAAAAAGGCTTCCAGGGAAATATTTAGCTTTTAAAATAAAACTTGCAAGAGGCAATATTTATTCTTTTTTAAAGTTAATAACCTAAAATTCTCTAAGGAGGACCCAATTTTCTGTGATGCAGCTTCTGTTGTAGATACAGTCCTTCCACAACGCTGTGTACCACACACACACACCAACACAGGGAACTTCTGTCAAATTATCTATTTATGTCCTTCAATTTTAATAAGACCCACATTTCAGAGTTTGTGATTCAACTTTATAGTTAGGTGAACTTCTTTCTGAAATGTTGGATGGAATATAAAAATAAATTTGATTTAAAAAGTCATATTTTATGTTCACCAAGAAAATTTTTATGGTGGATCTTTTGGGCAAAGAAAGATCAATCAATCAATTCCTTTTATTTATGCATGTGTGTGTGTGTGTGTGTGTGTGTGTGTGTAAACTCCTGTGCTAAGCAATTCAAAGGTAGACAACTTGGTCTGGTTCCTGCCCCTAGGACCTCACAGTTAAGAGCACCAGCATTTTAAGATAAAATATTCCATAACTTAGGGAAATTAAAGGATGATTACAAACAATATGAGAGATGAGACAAGGACTGTAGGGGTTGCAGGAGTTAGGAAAGGCTTTGGGAGAAGAAAACATTTTAACGTTAATGTGCTAACTATTGGTCTATTAAAGGTTGCCTAAGATTTTGATTTAAAAAACAAACAGGTGTGAAGAAAATCCCCAACCAGAAGACACGGGCTGGGCAGACTCACTGAGATGAGAAAGCTCAGGTGAATTTTGAGTTCGGCTGGAATCCCAGGCGAGCAGAAGGGAAATGGAGCGAGCAGATATATTGGGACCCTGTGGTGCAAGGCCTTGAACCACAGGCTGAGTGTTGGAAATACAGCCTCTCATCAGTGAGGAGCAGGGGAAGATGTTTGGGTGCCAGAGTGATATCCTGAGAAGTCCTGTTGATGAGAGGTTAATCTGGTAATCTTGTAACAGATGGGAAGAGAGTGAGCAAAGAGAGACACACGGACAGCCGTGAAGAAGCACCTGTCTCAGTAGCTTCAATAGAAATGATCCAGCAAAGATTTCAGGAGGGCAGCCAGGCACAGGGATGCATGTGAGGTATGGGGGGCGGGGAATATGCATATGGACATAATGTTATCATCTAATAGACTGTGTGCGTAAGGTCTCATTGTTTATCTTTCTAAATTAATCTAAGCCTGGTCCAAAACACCCGTCCCTCATTTATTTTCCAACTTTCCAACACTGGTGAGACTCCCACCTATCAATCTACTTGAGAGGCTCTTTCCCCTCTGTGGGGTACATCAGCAGCAGGGCACCTCATTCTCTGCCCCTCGTGGTAACTGCTACTGTTGCTTCTTCACTGGCCATCACAGTCACGGGCGAGGTTCTGTGGCTGCTGGAGGTGCCCCTTAGACCCGCCATCCTCACACTCTAGAATAGAAAGTCATTCCAGATTACTTGCTCCCCCCACTTTTCTTTTAAAAAACAATTTTTGCCTGATTTTTTTTCCTTTTAAATAAAAGGGAGGGAGACAGAGAGATAGATTCCTTCGTGGCCTGTCTGGGATTCACCCAGCAAGCCCCCTACCGGCAATGCTCTGCCCATCTATGGTTGCTGCTTGACAACTGTGCTATTTTTAGCACCTGATGCAGTGGCTCTAGGGAGCCATCCTTAGCCCAGGGCCAACTTGTTCAAACCATTTGAGCCATGGCTGTGAGAGGGCAAGAAAGAGAGAGAGAAGGGGAGTTGGAGGGGTGGAGAAGCAGATGGTCACTTCTGTGTGCTCTCACTGGGAATCAAACCCAGAACATCCACACACCAGGCAGACAATATACCAATGAGTCAACTGGCCAGGACCAATTGCCCCATCTCTCAATGCAAAGTGTTATCTTCCATCTCACCCCTTCTTGGATAGTTTAATTATACCCTTGGCTCTTGACTTTCTTCTGGGAGGCAAAAGAGCCCAGAAGTCAGGCAAGCAAATGCCTGGCCCCAGGCCTTCCCTGAGAGAAGGGTAGAGCAGGGCAGCAATGTACGAATGTGTATACTTTTCATTGCATAACAGCACTGGCCGTAGGAGAGTACGGCCTGCCCCCCAGCCTGTTCTTGCCAAGCTGGGAAAACAGAAAAGAGGAAAAGAGATCCTTTAAAAAATTTTGCATAAGGAAGCCTTAAGGGAGGTCCCTGTTGAAGAAAATATTTTCATTAAGGAGAGGGCATAGGTAATTCTTTAGTAGAAAGCAATGATGAAAACCCAGCAAAAGAAACCACACCAATTTCAGCCAATTACTCTGTTATGTGTACATTTTTTTTTTTTGTATTTTTCTGAAGCTGGAAATGGGGAGAGACAGTCAGACAGACTCCCGCATGCGCCTGACCGGGATCCACCCAGCACGCTCACCAGGGGTGACGCTCTGCCCACCAGGGGGCGATGCTCTGCCCCTCCGGGGTGTCGCTCTGCGGCGACCAGAGCCACTCTAGCGCCTGGGGCAGAGGCCAAGGAGCCATCCCCAGCGCCCGGGCTATCTTTGCTCCAATGGAGCCTTGGCTGCGGGAGGGGAAGAGAGAGACAGAGAGGAAGGGGGGGGTGGAGAAGCAAATGGGCGCTTCTCCTATGTGCCCTGGCCAGGAATCGAACCCGGGTCCCCCGCACGCCAGGCCGACGCTCTACCACTGAGCCAACCGGCCAGGGCCTGTGTACAGTTTTTTTAAAACTAGATTTTCATTACTGGGTTATTTCATTTCCATTTAAGGTTCAAAGCAGGTGCTACGGTAATGCTACCCAATACCCAACAAACTCATGAGACCATCTCCACAGATTGTTTTTAACCTCCATTCCTGACATATTCCTTTACCATATTATTATCAAGAGCCTTCTGGGATCAAAGGATGATGGTAGGAAATGTGGCTAAAACAGTGAGCTGGATCAGCGTGGCTCCTGACTTCGCTGAGTTTATACACAGAGGGGCAGAGAGGCCCGTGGACAAGTGTGATGAGAACGCATAGGGAGGCAACGAGTTAAGCAAGACCGTGGAGGAGAAGTGAGTTTATGGCGGCAGCAAGACCTAAGAGGAAGAGGAGTAGGGCTCTCTTCTGCTGATGGTGGACTCAGCTTTGGACCGGAGGGGAAATCCTTTTCTGTTGCAGCAGGAGGCATGGCAGGAAGGATGCGTGGGTGTGTATAATTATTATCTATTTGCTGTGTAATAAATTACTCCAAATGTAGCTGCTTAAAACAATGCACTTGTTATTTCTGTAGATCGGGAGACCAGGCATATCTTAGCTGGGTCCTTGGGCTCAGAACTGCTTGCTCAACTGTTGCAGCCAAGATAAGCGTCTGGGCTGCAGTTACTCCCACACTCTGCTGGGCAGGGATCTGCTTCCTCGCGCACTCGCCAGGGTGGCAGGGCTCTGGGTTTTGTGAGCTGTTGGGCTGAGGACCGCAGTTCCTCACTAGCGTTGCCCAGTAGCCCACCGTCCGTTCCTGGCCGTGGCAGAGCGAGCCTGAGGGAAAGCAAGAGAGGACAAGCAAGATAAAAGTCCTGGTCTGTGTGGCCTGATCTCAGAAGTGATACCCTGTCACTTCTGTTGGACTCTGTTCATTAGAAGAGAGTCACTTGGCTCAGCCCATGCTCAAAGGGGGTGGAGTTGCACAGGAGTATGAATACCAGGAAGTGGGGATCAATAGGAGGCATCTTAAAAGGCTGCCTACCACAGTGTGGTTAGGTTAGGAGCTGGTAGCCGGGAGCAGAAGGCTGTGGAGAGAGTCCCAGTTTGCTGGAGAAGGCTTGAAATAATCATTGCATATCACAGGAGAGAGAATTAACTATGGAGACTTAAAAGAATTGCTAAGCAGTTTAGAGCAAACAGGTACAGACCTTGAATGTAAGAGGCACAATCTACGTAGCATGTGTGGATTTCCCCAGCAGCTCAGGGGAAGGTGAGAAAAAGGCAGACAGGTGGGTTCACAAAGTTTTTTTGTGGTTATTCAGACAAGTGCCACTGAAGGGCTGTAGATCAAGAGCAGTGGACTGAGGATGGGGAAGTGTGGGCTATGAGAGGTAAACTGGAGAGGGAGGCAAGGGAAGACTGGGGTGATAGGTAAGTAGAAAGGAGGAATCACAGGTCTGGAAATATCAAAGAGGTCATTGAATAAGAGAATTCGAAATGTAAGAGATCATGGTCCAAGAGTAACATGATGGAATTAAAAAAAATTTCCAGGTGGTACCACGGATGTGGTGGAAAGGCCCGTAGTGTGGGTGGCTAAAGCAATGTGAAGATAAAAGCCACTAAATATCGGAAATTCAAAGGCTGCAGAGTTGGATGGGTCACCCACACAAATGCTGAGGTGGCCCAGAATGACAAGTGGCCGTGGAGGGGAGGTAAAGCTGTGGTCTGGGGGCCAACACTGCTGAGCAGTGAAGGGCAGTAACAAGATGTCTGAAGACCGCAGGTGGGACCACTGTTGGCAATATGGCAGGCTAGCTAGCCTGAAGACGCTTCCATCACCGCACACCTGCAACTCACAGAGTCCAAAATAGACTTATCTTTTTAAACGTTTAGCTGAAACCACCCCCATCCCCCCCCCCCAAATGAGAAATCCCTCAGGGCCAAAACTAGAAGGAGTTCCCCAGCGTGATAAACAGGTGAAGTTCTCTAGTCTTCCAGTCAACAGAGGATGAGATGATCTGGTTTCCCTCGATTGGTTATGGCACCAGCCCTCTAGACATCTCTAAGCGGCCTGGAAAGTAGGGGTGGAAGGTTGGTGATCACAGTAACGAGCAATTTTCTCCTTATTTGTCTGACCATCAAGTCCCCTATAAATGATCATGGTTTGTTTCTCCATTAGACATAAAGACGACAAGGCAGCTTCCCGGGCACTGGCTCCAGACTCTTGGGTTTTAATGCCAAGAGTTAAAAAAAGCTGACTCTTAGCCCTGGCCGGTTGGCTCAGTGGTGGAGCGTTGGCCTGGCATGCGGGGGTCTCGGGTTCGATTCCCAGCCAGGGCACACAGGAGAGACGCCCATCTGCTTCTCCACCCCTCCCCCTCTCCTTCCTCTCTGTCTCTTTCTTCCCCTCCCGCAGCCGAGGCTCCATTGGAGCAAAGATGGCCCGGGCGCTGGGGATGGCTCCGTGGCCTCTGCCCCAGGCGCTAGAGTGGCTCTGGTCGCAGCAGAGCGACACCCTGGATGGGCAGAGCATCGCCCCCTGGTGGGCGTGCCGGGTGGATCCCAGCCGGGCGCATGCGGGAGTCTGTCTGACTGCCTCCCCGTTTCCAGCTTCAGAAGAAAAAAAAAGCTGACTCTTAATAACAGGGAGAAATTTTTAAAAATCTGTCATTAAAGAAACATAAGGAAACTTACCAGTTTTCTCCAAAGCTGTGAATGGAAAAAAGACTTCCCCAAAGACTTCCCATCTTTATGGAGGCAGGGCCTAGACTTTATGCTACTTGTTTAGGTCTTTAAATGACAAGCCAAGCAAATAACTTCAAGTGATTCCGGACCGGAGCACATGGGCAACTCCTTTCCGAAAGTGGAGCCTCAGCTCTAGTTTCATGCTGTTCCCACATGCGCAACTGAACATGAGTTCACAAATCAAAATTACAAAATACGCTAGGAAACAAATCTCACAGAAAGGGAATCAAAAGAAAACTAGGTTCCAAGTAATTAGGGACAGACAATGTATCCCGGCAGGAGAGGAGGCAGGTGATTTGATTCAGTGCATCTGAAACACAGCCTGGTGGTTAAGGTTTTTAAAACCTTAAAAACTTTTATATTTTATTTTATTTTATTTAGCAATTTGATTCCTGGAACTTTTTACTAAAGAACAATCAGGTATGAATATATAATGATAATCATTATTGTGTTATTTATAATAATTAAAAAAAAACTTGGAAACAACCTTCATATTCTAGAATAGGGCCATGAGTAAGTAAATAGTAGAAATTGTAAATATTATTCATATTTGTAAACACTTGTAATGACATGGGAATGTGCTTACAATGTAATAATACTAAGAGATCAGAGCAAGACCAAAATCGGCTTGTTACATGTGGCATTGTCCAGTTCTCTAGGTTACTAAGCTGAACAAAAATATTTTATTCTGTTTAAATAGGTATTTGATGAATTCAGCAGTGGAAGAAAGGGCATGGGAAAATTGATGGCCTCGTCAGGATTCTGTTGAAGGATTCAGCTGTATTGAAAGAGGAAAGTCTACAAGGAATTGAAATATAAATATATATAAATAATAATTTGCTCAGCTAGACTTAAACATTAAACTCTGATGCAGTTAAAACATGCAGTCTACATTCACATACTTGAATTGGCAACACCATACTGAATCTTTCTATTTTGGATATGAACACTTCTCACAGGATTTAGGAGTTAGTGAGTTTCTGTTCCTGTCTTTGAACATAATTATATGTCAACTATTTATGCCATAGGAGCCAGAATATGGGCCACTTAGGTACCAGTGATTTCACTATGACTCACAGTAGCAATAAAGAGCATTCCTCCATAATCTTTCCATCTCTCTGAATTGAGAAGATTGAGCATTTTTTACTAAACAGAGATTCGGTTAATGAAAGCACTTGTCATACCACACGGAGATGGATTACAGAGATGCATGCTAACAGCTATCCTCAGATTGTCATCTGCAAAGAACCATCTACAAAGAAAACACAAACCCTTTCTCACTTTTGAAGTTGGTAGAACTTTGGTTTCTACCAAACAAGATTTTTCCTAAAGTTGCCAAGTGACACAGTGATATGTTTGTGCTTTACTCAATCACAAAAGTAGGGCGAGAACTGTAGAATACGAATACCATAGAATTGAGCAATAACAGAGCTGTCAGTCACCTCTGTCTTGATGGGAAGGCAGTGTGTCATAATGGCAAGAGTGGGGACTGAAGTAGATAGTAATAAGTTCAAGTCTGGCCATGCAACTTAATTCATTCTTTCCACAAGTATTTATTGAATTTGAACTTTAATGCATTTCAAACATCCTAATGCTATGAATACAGATTTTTAAAAGACATGGTTCTTGACCTTAAGGATTTTATAATGTGGATTGAATGAAGCCATATATGTGAAGAGGCTGGGAGGTAGTAGGGGGTCAGTGATGATTAGTTTCCTTTCCCTTCAGGCTAATACTTCTCACTGGAGGTGGTAATGAGTCAGGGCAGCTTGGGATAGCAAAGCAGTGGGAAGTCCTGGTGTAGGAGGCACTCAGACCTAATAGGCAGGCAGGGAGACAGCAGCTTCAGGGAGATGAGAAGATAAAGGAACCTCAGCTTCCCTGTCTGTAAATTCGTTCCTTTATCAGAGTTTTACTAAGAATATCCTGGGTGCCAGGCAGAGAAGGCGTAGTGATGAATAGACACAGTCCCGGCCTTCTAGACCCCTCAGAATTCTGGACACCTGCTCCGAAGGTTACTCTAGGTCCCTCTCTGGATATAATGTCTGATACCTATTATGGTGGTCCAGGTATTTTTCAATCATTCAATCAATGATTGTTTTTGCATCCAACATCTGCTAAGAACATATGCTTCCAGACTAAGCTTCAAAGCTTTTGGGTGGGGAACTTGAAAAATTGAGCCATCAGTTCTGGAAAAATTACAGTATTAGGCAGGTAATCAAGAAAGGGATTTGGCCTTAAGAGCCAACTGTTAGATTTGGGGGTCCAGGTGGATCAGTTCTTGGGATCCACGCAGTAATGAGCAGTTGGGACAGAAAATTGGGGACCCAGATAGGAACAGACATCAATGGAAAAGTGACTTGATGTTTGATCTCAGAGTGTTGGACATCTGAATCCCTTCATTGCACACCCAGAAAGGATTGGCCCCAGCTACTACTTCAAAGGAAGACCACGTGGTCCTGGTTCTAGAGGAAAAAGGGTAAAGGTGGAACAGGCCATGTCTGACTTAAGTAGGGCATCACCTTATCTCTAGTCGTGGCACCAGAAGAGGCTGGCTTTACTGGATAGCCTTCCCTGGAGATGCTCAGGCACGGTTTCGTCCAGCCTGGAAGACCTCAGGGGGTTCAAATGATATATAGGGTCTGATGGAATTATTCAACAAACCTTGGTCACTTTCTGCTACATGATGTAAGAAATGAGCCGATGTATATTATCTGTCAGCATAGTGACCTCTTCACTAACAAAACCTGGCCCAGGGACTGTCAGACTCTGGATCACCATATCTGTCATTGCTCTCACAGGGAGGGAGAGTATAGGGTTTGAGGGACTGCCTGAGGCGAGGGCAGAAGCTTCCTTCTTGGGGATCAGAGTAATAGGCAGGTCATACAAAGTGGGACTGCAGCAGCAGGGGAGAGCAGGGCGTCTATCTGGGAGCCATGGAGAAGAAGATGCTGGCATTCTCTTCTGCACATCCAGAGCCTGCTTTGTCTTTACCAGATGATGGAAGCCCCACCACTCTAGGCTTGCTCATCACAACTCAAGGGGGAGAAACGTATGAGTATTTAATCAGCAACTGTGGTGTGGTAGTTGGGTAGGACCGGGATTCGGCACTAAGCCTGCACACTGAGGGGAACTAGTAGAAACATCTTAACCGACTGCAGGGACTGAGAGTGGAGCTCAGCTGGGCGGGAACCACATCTGCACCAACATGCAGGTGGAGGTCCGTGAAAAAAAAATCTGGGCGGGGGAGAATGCTGGGAACCCCGCCAAGCAGGGTCAGGACGCAGATCTGTCTATTGGGGCAGGATTCCAGCCACCAGAAACGGGTTGGAAGGCAACTTGACATCTCAGGGTAAGATTGACTTAATGTAGGCAAAAATCTCTGTTCCAAGTGGGAACAGATAGCAGATAGGACAAGGACAACCCATCAGAAACTGGGAACCAGGTTCACTGTTGACCCAGGGCGTAAGGAGCGGAGAATTGGATCAGAACCAGAGTTGTTAGAGCCCCTTACTACGCAGGGTACAACATGGGCACTGCAGCTCCGGGAGCAATACAGGAGGCTGGTGGTGTCATCATGGAAGTACTGGGTTCTGAAAGAGACTGCCCAGGATTGGAAGGCAAGCCCAGCGAAGGCAGGGATCTCCCCTGGTTATCAGTGGGCTAGACACCTGACAGGTGCTCAACAAATGTGAGAGAATGAACTCCTCCAGTGACTGTGTCCCAGAACCCTTCATAATGACGTGGAAGAACGAGCCTTCTTAGCTGATTTGTTTCAAATGTCCATTGGGCCAGATAATTAATGTCCTAAATGCTGGGGGGGGGGTAGTGGATGAGCTCAGAAACAAGGGATTTTAACCTGGGGATGCTATCGCTTCATTGAAGAAACAGATTCTTTTTTCTTTAAAACAAAATATAAACACATTATCTAGTGCTTGGATGAGACACAGGCCTTCTGCATCATATCGAATGCAAAAGAAGTTTTTATTTTGGATACTTTTAAGGGCAAATAGTACCAGTTGGCCACACAGCTCAAAGGAACCGTGGTATATCTGATTGTAAGTTGACCTGACAAGGATCCATCATGCTGCGTTAGCTGAAATCTTCCTTCAGACGTTCTGAAAGTTTGCACGTCTTCAATGATGTTCTAGCACCATGTGTTACAATAATGAAGATTGACCAAGTCAGCATATTAGATTTTTGTTGTTGTCAAGTCATTTTTTTTCCTCATGGTAATTAGGTAGCAGTTTCAGCTAATTAAGTGCTCCTGGTTTGTGAAATCCACAACATCTGCCTGAAGACAGATAATCATCTATTAACCGTGGTGGCAAGATATGATAATTATTCTAAATTTTAAATCAAATTTCTTAGCTGCAAGTATAAAAAAAGAGATAGTTGTAAAGAAGACTCAATCCTGTTCTAGAGCATGAGTTTTTACTTATTTTTCTAAGAAACCACACTTTATTTTTTTGACAATGAGTATGATACAAACATTAAAGAAACATTTTTAGACTATATGCCCAATCATATAGGTAAGTCTATAAATTACTTCTGTCCACGGTATATATTAGATGAATTAATCTTATTTAAAGTTTTATACTAAGAAAATAAAATCCCATATTATTCTTAACGCATCTCTCAGTAATATGAAATTGTTTATGGTTGTGATCTACAATGAAATAATGAAACCCAAAGCCTGTTAACAACTCATTCAAGATTAAGTTAAAAGAGTACATCTGCAGTCTTTACAAAAAGCTGGGATACGTTTTCATGGAGATATTCAACAAACTGATGAAAAAAATTCAAAGCAAGAAAGTTGTATTGAAATTAAGAAACACGATTCTTTCCTCCATCCCATTGGAACTCTACTTGAAGGGGGTTTTTTTTAGATAAAAGATTACTCCAATACTCAGCACAAATTCTAAATATTACTGGCAGTGAAAGATCTTCTATATCCTTTTATACTTAATATCATTGATCTTATAAGTGTAGATAGAATTAACAGGATCCTAGTTTAGAAGGGTTCTGTCATTGACAAATGTGGAGAAATTTTCCTAGCTATAAACTGGTACTTAGTAACTCCCTATGTTGGCAATAGAAATATGTGTATCATCATATTTACTCTCAGTAGTAGAGCATCAGCCCAATGTGTGGATGTCCTGGGTTCAATTCCCAGTCAGGACACACAAAAAAAGCGATCACCTGCTTGTCCACCCCTCACCCTTACCCTTCTCTCTCTTTTTCTCTCTCTCACTTCTCCTCCCACAGCCATGGCTCATTTGGTTTGAGTGCATTGGGCCCAGGTGCTGAGGATGGCTCTGTGGAACCTTAGCATCAGGCACTAAAAATAGCTCAGTTATGAGCATAGTCCCAGATGGGCAGAGCATCGGCCCCAGATGGAGGTTGCTGAGTGGATCCTGATTGGGGTGCATGCAAGATTCTGTCTCTCCATCTTCCCTCCTCTCACTTGGAAAAGAAGAAAATGAAATACATGCTAAAGTTATATAATATGAGAGAAATAGATCTCATGGTCTCAGTCCTTCAGTATTCTTCTAATTTTTAAAAAGATATTCTTATTTTAAAAATGCAACCTGTTTTCCCCAAACTTTATGGGAATCCTATGTGTGAAACTGTTAAAAGTAAAGCTGCTTTGACGAAAACAGCTGAACTTTCTCAATGGGGGTCAAGTCATCTCTGAGACACCACTGGAGAATATCATAGGATCTTACAGAGTAGAGTTTGAAAACCAGTAATGTACACTAGATGTCCCAAATGTCAGTCCTCAGAATAAGACTTTTCTGTAATCAACACAAAGAAGAAGGAAAGGATAAAGATAAATGTAAGAATTAATGAAAGAGAAGACAAATATATGAGGGTCAACAAAGGCAAAGTGGGTTCTCTGATGAGACAAATGGGAATGACACATCTGGAAATATCTGCAAAAGAGAGAGAAAATAAGCAACAATAAACAATATTATAAATGTAAAAGAAACAGACCTATAGAGATTACGGGGATTTCAAGATAGCAAGAGCATATTATAAACAATTTGATTCCAATAACCTTGAGAACAAATTAAATGTACATGTTCTAAAAAAATTTAACTTACCCCAACTGGCTCAGAAGAAATAGAAATTCACAAAGTCTTATAAATATTAACTAGCTTGAATCCATGATCAAAATGTTTCACCAGACCCAAAAGATTTTACTCGTTGAGTTCTACTCGGCATTCAAGAAACAGGTCCTTCTAATTATATTAGTTTGCTAGGGCTGCTATAACACAAAACTAGACTGGATAACTTAAATAAGAGAAATTTATGGAAGCTAGAAGTCCAGGAGCAAGGGTGTTGGCAGGTTTGGTTTCTTCCATGACCTCTCGCCTTGTCTTGCAGACGGATGGCTGCCTTCTATTTGCGTCCTCACACGGTCTTTCCTCTATGCATGGGCGTCTATTTGTGTGTTCAAATTTCCTCTTTTCATAACACCAGTCAAATTGGATTAGGGTATATCCTAACGGCCTCATTTTAACTTAATCAGTTCTTTTTTTTTTTTTTTTTTTTTTTGTATTTTTCTGAAGCTGGAAACGGGGATAGACAGTCAGACTCCCGCATGCGCCCGACCGGGATCCACCTGGCACGCCCACCAGGGGGGCGACGCTCTGCCCACCAGGGGGCGTCGCTCTGTCGCGACCAGAGCCACTCCAGCGCCTGGGGCAGAGGCCAAGGAGCCATCCCCAGCGCCGGGGCCATCTTTGCTCCAATGGAGCCTCGCTGTGGGAGGGGAAGAGAGAGACAGAGAGGAAGGAGAGGGGAAGGGGTGGAGAAGCAGATGGGCGCCTCTCCTGTGTGCCCTGGCCGGGAATCGAACCTGGGACTTCCACACGCCAGGCCGAGCCAACCGGCCAGGGCCACTTAATCAGTTCTTTAAAGGTCCAATCTCCAAATACAGTCACATACTGATGCACTGGGGCTTTGACTTTCAACGTCTGAAACACAATTCAGCCCATAACACTAATCTTACACAAACCATTTTATATTATAGGTAATGATAAAATATACTCCAGCTCATTCTAAAGCCAGAAAGGAAAATGACAGTAAATATAGATGAAAAATTCCTAGGCAGAATGTTTATAGCCTAACCCAATAATGTATTTAAAAAAATAATAATAATTATACACAGGTTGAGTTTAGTATAAAATATTATAGTGATTAATACTCTGTGCTCAGCAATTAAAATCAACAGTAAGAGTTTAAAAATGGTTAGTCCGCCAGTACTTTGTGATTAAAGAAAATATACCTATTGGAAAATATATTTAATTTACATTAGAACTGAAATTTTGGGTGGTCTTACATTCATAAAAACCTATAGTTTTTTTGGCCCTGGCCGGTTGGCTCAGCAGTAGAGCGTCGGCCTGTTGTACGGGGGACCCGGGTTCGATTCCTGGCCAGGGCACATAGGAGAAGCGCCCATTTGCTTCTCCACCCCCCCCCCCCTCCTTCCTCTCTGTCTCTCTCTTCCCCTCCCGCAGCTGAGGCTCCATTGGAGCAAAGATGGCCCGGGCGCTGGGGATGGCTCCTTGGCCTCTGCCCCAGGCGCTAGAGTGGCTCTGGTCGCGGCAGAGCGACGCCCCGGAGGGGCAGAGCATCGCCCCCTGGTGGGCAGAGCGTCGCCCCTGGTGGGCGTGCCGGGCGGATCCCAGTCGGGCGCATGCGGGAGTCTGTCTGACTGTCTCTCCCCGTTTCCAGCTTCAGAAAAATACCAAAAAAACCCAAAACAAAACAAAACAAATCTATAGGTTTTTAATAAAACTAATTTTTACATAGGGACGATACTTTAAATGTGTTGCAGATGCTGTTGACTGTTGAGGAGCTCACAACCATGAAGCTAAAATATCCACATTCATAGAAACATCACAGTTTTCACACAAGTCCTTCCGGTTAAATTGTTCAGAGGCGAATGCCAGTCTCTGACTTTAAATGTACTTTTAGAACAAATGTCTACCAGCATGTAGCTGCTTACATCTGTTATTTTAAGACACTAATTAAGAAAAACATAGTATTTCACCTCCCCATGTTATTTATGCGCCTTTATATGAAATCGGTGTTAGAAAGCTAATTACAGTATTCTGGGTGGCACAGTCAATAGGCAGTTGTGATCACGAGTGGGTGCTATTGAAGAAGAGAAAGGAAAGAAACTCCACCAAGCAAAGACCATTCGGTAAACTTTTTAGGCTTAAATATCACTCCAGGAGTTTAACGTTCCAATGGGATTTTTAATTAATTATTTATTTATTTAATAACAGGAACAAGCTGTCTCCTCTGTTGTAGCTGAAGATCTAAGAAAGAAAAGGCCTTGTGTCTTTTTTTAGCTGAGGTTACTGTGGCAAAGAAATTCAGTTCACGAGAACGGTCTATTATGGGGTCTTCGTGCGGGTGGATTAGTTTGCTCTGTTGTGTGGCCTTCTCCATCCCCGATCCAGATGGCCATCTCGCCATGTGCTTGTTGCTGGGTGGACTGGCTGAGACCATGGACGGAATGGAACAAATCCACACCCACTGGCAAGAAAAACTCTACATTTCTATCCCACGGACAGCGGGCCAGTATAATTATATTTGAATACAAAGGACAGCATCTCTTCCAATAGTATCGTGTAAGTTTTGGAGGCAATAATTTTTGAAATGTTAACAGATTTCTTTTCTCATAATTCTTTGCTCCGTGTGGTGTCTCCTTTAGCCCAGGCAGCTGGGGCCTGCTGCACTCACTTCTGTAGGCCAGGGCAACGGAGCAGAATGCAGAGAACAGTGACGCCAACTCTTGGCCGCTGAGTTTCATAAGCCTAGGCCTGGCTTAAGATAAAAGACTGCAAAGAATTACTTGAGGAGAATCCTGGAGGCAGACAGACCCAGACACATTTAGGACACTCTGGAGTGACCCTGCATCAAACACGTTGAGAAAGAAAAAGAAACATCTGCATGGTATTCTAAGCCAGCTGCCGGAGTGTGTCATCAAGTGCCTGGCCGAGCAGAGGACACGCTAGTGAGACCAGGGGCGTGAGTTATGTGAGAGCACGGAATGTTTCCAGGTACCCAACCCAGAGCAGCCTGAATGTGGCATTGAGGAAGGCTACAAGTTCAGGAAGGAGGTAGGACACAGCAGTGACCTCCGTGGGCCTCTCACCTAAGACCGGTGAAGGTCAAGTGGGATTAAGGACTTCTCAGAGGTCTTGGGTATAGACGGATGATAGTGCTGCCTCCCCACTCAGGCAGGAGGAGTCCCTACTCTAGTTACTCCCTCCCACAGGGCAGGGAATGTGCTTCCCAGAGCCTAACCCCTCTCCTAGGCCATGCCTTGGGCATCTGGGGTCCAGATAGCCGTCAGCCCATTTCTAAAGCCCACCTGGGCTGGTTCCCCAGACCCATCTTCAGGGTGTGGGCAGACTGAACTGCTGGTGTTTGTACCCCCAGACCACAGCATCACCTAGGGATGGCTGTTTGTCGGGTGTGTTGACAGGCAGTACGCATGGGGATAAGAGTGTGGCGGCCAGCTGTCACAGTGCGGGGCAGACCTGGGATGGGCAGAGAAGGACGGGCCTCGGGCCAGAACCGGCTCTCAGCCTGGCCACGTTCCAGGTCATTATGAAGGTACATTTGCCAAGGTTGGAGGATAGAATGTATTTCAGCTAACAGTTTCTTAGCTTGATTTTCTAACATCTCAGTATTTGGGCAAATGGGGTGTGGACTTCCATCAGCAACTTGGATTTGTCTTTTCTCCTGTTTTCTCTCCGTGACTTCTCCGAGCCGCGGCCAGTGCGCTGTAGAGTCCCCGCCCCTCGGGCGCACTGAGTCTGCATCCGTCCTCAGTGAGTGCTGATGGAATGAATTCATAAACCAAGTGTGTGTTTCTGACTGCCGCGCATCTGAAAAGCCATTCCAGGTAAACTACTTGTGTTTAGAACCAATGAAACTATTCTGGTGGAATCTGGAAACAATTCTCAAGCGTTGGCATACATCGAATGCCACTAGTTGTCTCCTAAACGAAGACAGGGGGTGGCTGCTGCCTCCGAGGAAGTGAGATAGGAAAAGCCCTCGACTTGATTTTGGTCCAGGGGGTAAGCCCTGGCATCGGCCTCAGCACCGGCCTTGGTACGACCGAGTTGGCCAAGCTCTGCATCCTCTACAGCTTGCCATCAACTGGTGTGGAGCCAGCAGCCTGTGCTTCTGGGCAGGCTGACCTTGGCTCCCGCTCCTGTGCCCGGAGATGGTGCTGGAGCCATGACAGAGGACTTGGCCCGGCTCTGCCCTCATTAACCAGGCTGTGGGCGGGGTGGGCGGGGTGGGCGGGGCCGTGGGCGTGTCTGCCATGGTTGGGGCTCTCTTCTCCCAATCAGCTCGTTCATTTAGCAGAGCTTCTTTGCAAACACACATCAGCTGAGGATAGACATTCTGAAATGAAGGCTATTCCATAATGATTTTATGAATAACATACAGCTTCCTAAAGTCAGTCTTTTCCTGTTACCTTTTCAAACTGGGTTTTAGAAGCAAGCCTATTTTAGAGTCTTGTAGTAAGAACAAATTTAGAACCCGTTACAAGGTGTGACGCATTTGATGCAAAATATAGATGGGCAAGGAAGGATGTTACTCATTAGTAGGTACAATTAGGCGATGGTCACTAAAATATGTATGAACTAAGGTAACTATGTCAAACGACACACTAAAGGTTAATGAGGTAAAGGCAGGAGCGTGGGTGGCACCCTTCTGATATTCTAGCTTTATTCGGCATGAAACTAAGTGGAGGGGTTTGTGCCACATTTGCTGAGTGGAGGGTTTCATGCCACATTTACTTGACTTTGGGGGGAGTTTTTTTTGTTTTTGTTTTTTATCTGTTGAGCACAGCAGACAAGGCCCGGGACATCTCCAGGGTCATGAGCATTCTATGTTGCTGACTCGGTTTAGAGCTTAATTATTTAAATGTTTCCAGACTCAAATGACTGATGAGCTAACATATTTTTAATTCAGACTTTCACGGAGCAAGCTGTAAGACGTGCCCAGAGCAAACACTGTAGAATGCCTTGGTAAACTGGTGCCAACTGCAAGTTCCATGCCGGGGAGTTTATTTTGATGTTCACATTTGAAATTGTAAATTGAAAATTTTATCCACCTTTTAAGGGAACAATACCCTACCTTAATTCTAGTTCCCAGGAAAGGCTTCCAGAAAGGGGACTAGAGTTTGTTTTGTTGTTGTTTTTTTGAGGAGAGAAAGAATGCTGTTAGAATAAAGAAAAAGACTGTTGCCATCATGTTCTACTTAATTTAGCCTGTTAAAGATAAACACAGTGGTGAATCACTGCAGGCTGATGTTACTATTTTAATGTTAATTCTGCAACCTTTTCCTCTTCCCTTCCTGTCTTTGAGTAGGTGGGATATAGGTAGACTCAATTAGAGAAGAGTTTGTTCCTGTCAGACTCTTTTTAAGTTTTCCCCATGGTTCAAACTATTTCTTATGTAAGCAATAGTTACTGGAGACTTTTAAAACAGTACTTTACTAAGAACATACTGTATTTGAGAATTATGCAGTCTGCAGAGACTATATAAAGTTAACACAGTTTACTAATCAGCAAACTTAAGTAATTTAAACTTCACTATCTCAGATGAAGTACAGATATTTTACAGCACCGTGCAAATGGTAATTGAATCTTGATCATTGGTCCTGCAAAATTGACCATGGGAAATATGTACTTTCCCTGTCTCCAGCAGAACACATCTGGATCTCACTCTGTTCCTTGTCGCCTCGCAGTCTTGATACCCTGTCTTTTTAGCATATGTTCCATTTTCTAAGCTGAGGGTGGTTAACTCAGCTGGTCGTCCTTTTTCATAAGGTTTCCCTCTCGGTGGTTATATCCTGTTATAGAGGCTCCCATCTACCTGGGCTTCACTAGCAAAGGGACAGTCTTAGCCCTGGCCGGTTGGCTCAGCGGTAGAGCGTTGGCCTAGCGTGCGGAGGACCCGGGTTCGATTCCCGGCCAGGGCACACAGGAGAAGCGCCCATTTGCTTCTCCACCCCTCTGCCGTGCTTTCCTCTCTATCTCTCTCTTCCCCTCCCGCAGCCAAGGCTCCATTGGAGCAAAGATGGCCCGGACGCTGGGGATGGCTCTGTGGCCTCTGCCTCAGGCGCTAGAGTGGCTCTGGTCGCAACATGGCGATGCCCAGGATGGGCAGAGCATCGCCCCCTGGTGGGCAGAGCATCGCCCCATGGTGGGCGTGCCAGGTGGATCCCGGTCGGGCTCATGCAGGAGTCTGTCTGACTGTCTCTCCCTGTTTCCAGCTTCAGAAAAATGAAAAAAAAAAAAAAAAAGGGACAGTCTTATTTGTGTTTGTATCAGAGCATCAGTAATAAATATTTACAGCAAACGTTTCTGAATGGATAATGTAGTCTTTTTCAGCAACTGAATGGTTTTTGCTATGGAAATACCAGATCTCTCTGTTAGACTCCTGGCATCCAACGATGAGGACCTGCTGCGAGTCCTGTGACCTCCCTCGGCTGGCCCACTCCCTCTCTGTCTCTGTCTTGTGTTCCGAGCCACCAGGTCCCATTGCTGGCAGAGCTGCCCCCACTCCTGCCTCCTTCCTGCCTTTGCTTTGCTCCCGGTGCCCAGAGCAAGGCCACATCACTCTGCTGTGCTCTCCGGCTCTTTCTTTCTTCCCCTTGCCCTCGGTTTGACCCTGTGTTCCCACGTTCTGTAACGTGGAAGAGCTCGTTCATTTTTATCTTAAGAAAACCCATTGTAGGGAGGAACAGGGATGATTACCAGGGAGACAGTTACTCACCCTAGCCTCCGAGAAATAAAGAAATGCATTTCTGAGCTGAGCTGATTGCTTTCCCTCCTTTGGGGCATCCTGGGAGGTCAAGGTTCCTCAGTGGCTTTGCTTACTCGCCTTAAACAGCTGACACATAATACCGGCTTCCAAGAAAGTAGTGAAGTCTTCATGCATCTTCATTAAATGGTTAAATATGACTTCTTTTACTCAGGGCGAATATCATCCTCTACCTGTACATCTTCCTAAAGATAAAGTGAAGCCCGCACTCCCTACAATCCACACACCCGTGTGGGTATACGAGGTCAGAACAAGATATATATATTTTGCAGATGTCATCTGTGCAGACTTCTGACTCCTGCATTTCTGTTCTGCTGTCTGTGTTTCTTGTTGAGGAGCCAGTGATACAGGGTTTGGGAGGTTTGATTCTCCCTCATATAACTCACAGTTGTAGCTGTGCCCTTGCTGAAAGGTTTTTAAACTCAATCCAGCATTGGACTAAACTCTTTTGGTGATAGCCTAAGGGATATCCTGGATCCAGCTTTCTGAATGCCATATGGAGTTAGACTCTTAGAATTCCCCCAAGCTCATTCTTCATCATTCCTTTACCCCTTTCTCTGCTAAATACCCTTTTGTTACCTGAGTAGATTCCACTATTGGTGCCCCTTTAGATATTCCTCCCACCGCCTACCATATTTTCAACCTATTAACCAACCTCAGGTATACCAGGGGGGCAGCAGTCTGAACGGTTCCCAAGGAGAGAGAACTTTCACTAAGATAACTTGCTTATGACATGGAGCTTGTGAAGACAATGATAAGGTAGGCTGAATCATGGCTCCAGCATCCTAATCTCCAGAATTTGTGACTATGTTGCTTTACATGGGAAAGGGAGACTGTATAGATGTAATTAATTTAAAAATCTTGAGTTGAGGCTTGACCTGTGGTGGCGCAGTGGATAAAGCGTCGACCTGGAAATGCTGAGGTCGCCAGTTTGAAACCCTGGGCTTGCCTTGTCAAGGCACATATGGGAGTTGATGCTTCCAGCTCCTCCTCACCTTCTCTCTCTCTCCCTCTCTGTCTCTCTCTCTCCCTTTCTCTCTCCTCTCTAAAATGAATAAAAAAAAAATCTTGAGTTGAGGACATTGTCCTGGATTATTCTTTTGAGCTCAATGTAATCACAATGGCCCTTGTAAGAGAGAGGCAAGAAGGTCTGAAGAAGGAAAGGCAGTACAACAGCAGAGATAGAACTGGGAGTGATGTGGCCATGAGCCAAGGAATGCCAGCCGCTGCTAGAAGTTGGATGAGACAAGGAATAGATTCTCCCCTGGAGCCTCCAGAAGGAATTCAGCTTGCTGCTACCTTGACTCTAGCTGCTTAAGACTCATTTCCAACTTCTGACCTCCAGGACAATAAGAATAAATTTAGGTTGGTATAAGCCACTAAATTTTGGTAATTTATTGCAGTTGCAACAAGAAGCTAATACAGGTAAAAAGACAATGGGAAACACGAATTGAAAACAGAGCTGGGAACCCAGTGGAGAAAGCAGTCCAAGGACTGCTAATTCCTTCCGTGGGAACAACCACAAAGGCTCCCGTCTTGGCACATTTCCCTGCTCTGGGTTGGAACCTGGTTAAACCCTGATTGTTCTCCAGTGCCTTTCCTTGTCTTGACCCTCACGTCAAAGACAAATATTCCACCACCACCCACCACCCCCACGCGGCTCCCAGGACCTTTCCTACAGTTGTCTTGGAGGAATCACTTGACCTTACATTCCCCTAAAACTGTGGCTAGATGTTTGCAGGGGTCCTAACAAGTCCTCCTAGAACCATTTAGGTGGCTGGTGTTATTGCTCACTGTTACAGGTGCCGAGTTTAGTGGTGGTTTAGTGATGTGACTAGTCAGCACATGAGAATCCTCCTAGTAATTAATAGGTAGGATCTTTTCCCTCACTTCCTCAGAACAAGGGTCTTAGTGGGATGAGCCTGAGAACTTAGTTCCCAGTTAAATAAGCCAGGCATGTGTTGATTACCTTCTTTGTACTCAGCATGTTGCTCTTGGGGTCCTGGGTTAATGTGAAAAACTCAGGTAGCCTCCAGTTCTTCCTTCAGTGTGTACCTGGCTGAGGCAATAACAGCAGCGAGGTGAAGCGGAATCACCTCCAGTTTATCTGAGGGCTAAGGGAGTATCGATCGCACTTACCCATCGTTTACTAAGAGATGGCCAAGTGTACCTGCGTAAGAGGAAACAAAATTTTCTTTGGGCTATTTAAGGAGATCAGGGGCAGACATTGATGAATGAGTGAGAAACTAACCAGAACTTTATAAGCATGATGGAATTCTCCACTTGATGAAATGTGAAATGGCTAAAATTGAGAATGGGCCTTGTCTGGCCCCAATGTTTGTTTATTTGTCTCTGCATCATCTATGTGGTCGTGTATCATCCTAAACAGGACTACTGAGCACCTGGTAGTGTTCTCAGAGTTATGAAGACTGATTAGCTTCCTGTTTTCATAGACTGTAGATTATAGCAGAGGTAATCAATTTATGATTGGTAAGGCATTTTCCATGTTAAAAAACATCTTATTAATAAAGAAATGTTTGTCCACTTAAATTTAAGTTATGTAGAACCAGGATACCTTGTTTGATGACACCCAGCAAGGTAGCCCACAGAAGAACTGTTTCCGGTTGCCAGCCTGTGGGAACAGCTCATTAAAGCCTAGCCTAAACTTTCCCCCTTCCCATGCTGTTCAGATGGCTAAAACATCAACCCTTTCTTTATAAAACCACGAGTCTGGAAAGGATTTGAGAGGGTATTAGTTCATTCCGTTGACTTGGGCACAGATGCTTTTAGGAAGCAGGCAGTTCGTGTATACATGTACAACTCAATATAAGACAATAAGGAATGGTGGGGACTTTGGCAAACAAGAGTAGATGCCTTGACTAAAGTTTTCAAGGTCTGGCCTGACCAAATGATTATGTTAGTGGACTAGATTTGCCTAGACTGCCTCTTGGCAGCGCTTGATTGCTCATCTTAGAAAACAGCAATCTGACCCCTTCCTAAAAACCTGCTAAACACAGTCATCTTTGTGAGTTTGGGTGACAGGCTTCTCTCAGTCAAGCCAGCATGCACCAGCCAGACATTTGCTGGTTGAGGGAAACTCGCTATCTGGTTGGGGTGGCACCCATCATTCTTTCAGCTAAGTGATGGCCTGCAGAGAGAATTTGTCTGGGCTGCATATTCCCAGGTCAGATTCTGTGAGCCTGTTTTTCCCTTTGTTTGCTGGTTTTGTAGCACTAGACTCATCTACAAGCAGCTATAACTGCCCTTTAAGCAACAGGCCACCGTTTTGGCTGAAGGTTGGATTCAAGAGCTCCCTTTTGCTAGTTGTTCAGTATCACATCAGACAAATGCTGTCCTCTGTGTTCTGGTGACCTGCTTGCATTGCTGCTGACTCAATAATTTTTTTGAGCATTGGCCATAATAACACGTATGTAAAGTTGCTGAAAACTATTCTTTTTAATCCTTCTAGTGGTAAATGAGTTGATTTGGATAATGGTAAGCATATATCATTCTGCTTTGATTTATAGATTTATAATTGAGCTTCCCTTCAGAAATCATTTTTAGATGCTGCATCTTGTCTTCAAACACCCATGATTGCTAATGAGAAGTCCAGGTTGGTCTAAATGGCATGTGTCTTTCTTTTCTAAGACTTCTTCAAGTTATTTTCCACATCCACTTATTCTTGCCTCATATTCACCTTTTCGATTTCGTATTTTTCTTTTAGTGTTTCATACACATCTTATTTCATTCTTGGTTGTGAGGATTTACCCTCCCACTGCCCATCAAGGCTTTATAACTCCATGGCTTCTGGAATTAGGTCAAAGGCCTCTTGTAGTTCCCAGTTTCCTTCACTGAGTTGGGGAACCCCATTCAAGTTGACCCCCAGCCAGTTTTGACTCCTCTTCTCTCGACTGGGGCTCGTTTAAACCCATCACCACATAGTAGCTGTGCCCTCCGGTCTCCAGCCACCACCACAGGGCACCTTGAGCAGAGCAAGCCTCAGTGGAAGCCCCAGTCCGTGCTCAGTCAGATGCTCACAGGTTTTTTTGTCTCCTTTCCAATTCACAGAAGTGGTCATATAGCTTCTCAAGTCTAGCTGTGACTTTCCCATTTAATATTTTATCTGTTGTTATAAGTATTTGGTGTCCAAGCACAGACTCACCAAACCACCTTGACCGAAAGTCCAAAACATGTCAGAAGACTGTGTCTGACGGCTCCAGCCGCTCAAGGTCTGGACGCCATGCAAAACTCTGCGTGTGCCGAAATGTTTCATGGCTTCTGCATTAAGATGTTGAGTCTGTGTGAATAGAAGACACAATCTAAGGACTGTATACAAGGAAAGAGAATCAAACTTTAAAAAGAAATTCAGGAGACCTTCTCCTCCCGCTTGGCACCAGGAGAGAAATCTCAAAACAGTTAAGAATAATTGAAAACAGAGACATGTCAAGCAACTATTGTTCTAAAATCCAAATAATAGAACATATTAGTTATATGTGTAACTTTTTGTTGTTGTTCAGTTTTTCCTGGAAATACTTTTGGTTGCAAAACTTTCTCCTGTGAACTTTTTCATTTTTAATAGTTTAGGGATTTGGGTTAGTGCTTAAGAGAGCTGTAAATTTAGGCACTTTGCTCATGTAAACTCTCTGTATCTGATAGCTGTTCTCACAAAAGCAGTGGCCAAATCTTGTCAGAACAGATTTCCAGTAGAATCTGTTCCCAAAGGAACTGGGAGTGAGCTTGATGACTTCCTGATTGCTAGTCAATATTCTGGCACTTGACTTCTTTGTATGAATCAGAAAGGGATACAGTCTGCTGGGCTGATCTGGACAGCGGTGGGACTCAAATAATCCAACAACCAGTTCTCTGCCCTGATGACCATTTAAAGCAGTGGTCCCCAACCTTTTTTGGGCCACGGACCGGTTTAATGTCAGAAAATATTTTCACGGACCGGCGTTTAGGGTGGGACGGATAAATGTATCACGTGACCGAGACAAGCGTCAAGAGTGAGTCTTAGATGGATGTAACAGAGGGAATCTGGTCATTTTTTAAAAATAAAACATCATTCAGACTTAAATATAAATAAAACGGAAATAATGTAAGTTATTTATTCTTTCTCTGCGGTACCAAATGGCCCATGGACTGGTACCGGTCCATGGCCCGGGGGTTGGGGACCACTGATTTAAAGTATAAAAAGCAGTATACAGGCCCTGGCCGGTTGGCTCAGCGGTAGAGCGTCGGCCTAGCGTGCGGAGGACCCGGGTTCGATTCCCGGCCAGGGCACACAGGAGAAGCGCCCATTTGCTTCTCCACCCCTCCGCCGCGCTTTCCTCTCTGTCTCTCTCGTCCCCTCCCGCAGCCAAGGCTCCACTGGAGCAAAAGATGGCTCTGTGGCCTCTGCCTCAGGCGCTACAGTGGCTCTGGTCGCAACATGGCGACGCCCAGGATGGGCAGAGCATCGCCCCCCTGGTGGGCAGAGCGTCGCCCCTGGTGGGCGTGCCGGGTGGATCCCGGTCGGGCGCATGCGGGAGTCTGTCTGACTGTCTCTCCCCGTTTCCAGCTTCAGAAAAATGAAAAAAAAAAAAAAAAAAAAAAAAAAAAAGCAGTATACCAACAGGTAGTTTATTATCTCATGCACGTAATACTTAAATAAGAACAATAGAAGAGGTACACAAAACTAGATTATGTTATAAGAAAGAGTTTTAAAAGATTAATGAAAAAATATGAAATACCTGACAAAAACAATGAGACTGTTTAGATGTTTCCATATTGCTTCCTGATCGGCAGCCTCATTTGCATTTTTTTTTTTTTTTTTACCTATGAACAGAATGAACATTATTACAACATGCACTTACAATACGCTGTTGCACAGATGAACGTTATAAAGAGGAAGGAATGTAAATTTGTGATTTCCACATTGGGTGGCTGCCCAGGCACCCACCTTAGAGAGAATCCTGATTACAAGTGCCACTTTAACAACCGGTTCACTGAACTGAACAAAAAAATTAGGTATCGGTTCTACCGAACCGATGCGAACCAGCTAATCCCACCACTGGATCTGGGTGTCCGGACCTGCTGTGCCATCCAATACAATTATGTAGGCAATCCATTCTCTTAATTTCTTCATTCTAAGGAACAGTCTCACTTTGTAGAGAAGAACCCCGTTAGTCCCCTGAAGGCCAAACCATTAAATGTTTAGCCTATGATCTGGAGCTGCGGCACCTCTTGGCAGAGTGTTTCTGCCTCTTGTTCGCCACGGGCATCCATTTGAACTTGGTCCACCTGGGCTCAGATTTTCATCAGAAAGGTAGAGCGTGCTTGCCGCCAGCCCTCCACTCTTCCCAGTGTCTCCACAGGGAAGACATTCTCTTCTCCTTTGAAATTTAAAGGGGGGGGGGTGATGCTGATAAAGTATTTTTAGATATAGTATTTTTATCAACAGATGCTCAGTGATACACTTGAAAGCGGGGCTGGACGCCCCTGGTAGTCTTGCCCTTGAGTCTGACCTCAGCTGGTCAGAGACAGAGTCACAAACACCATACACCGAACCTCAGATAAACCATCCTTAGAAGACCAGGCGGGGTCTGGTCTGCTAAGGATTGGTTGCAGCCTTCCTTCTGTCGGTGGAACAGCACTGAGGCTATTCCGGATGCAGGCTCTCCAAACCACCATTGGCCTCAAACACATTAGTCTGATTCTCAGACAGCTGAGGAATATGCATATGAGAGAGGCAATAAACATGGCAGCTCGCCTCATATTTAAAATGTGATGCCGGACATTAAGCGTATGGATGCTGCTACAATGCCCCACAGCTTCTCTGGGACAGCGAGAAAGGGCCTGGTGAACACTTCCTATCAGGCATTCCCTGAAGACAGCAGGTTAACTGGCGGGTCTGAACTGAATCAAGGCGGGGAGTGGGTTCTCCCCGGAGCTGGAGGAGAACGTCCCCCTCACTGGGGCTTTTCGCTGCTCCGTTGCCTTCCTCGGGCGCCAGGCAGGGACAGCGGTGGTGCTGGTGGCGGAGGCAGGGAGACAGAAAGCAGATGCGTCCTTGGCACTGTACGCAGGATGTTTTTAAACATCCTGATCCCTAATAGACACTCAACATGAGTTTCATTATTTTTAGACCTCTCTCTGTGTTGCCCACCCCTTGTCCATGTCTTACAGCATTGGTAGGTAGAGAGGTTCGGCACTTGGCAGGTGAGAGAGGGAGAGAGGGAGTTGGTTCCTGAACGAGGATGGGCGATCCTGTGGCAAACCACCAGAAAGAATTCTTTCCCACCCTCTTAAATTGCAAAATTGTGCTGAAGGGCGATAGTCCATCACCTGAAACCCTTGAGGTCTGGTATGTTTCTGAACTCAGCATTTTTGCACTTTAAGACGGTAATATAATGTGTATATTATATATTAGATATCATCTGCAGCAGGATCTGAACAGATTCCCATAACTGATAATATCAACATTTCATTAGCAAAACATAATTATTCATTCTGCATGAGATAAGAGCAAAGAGTTTAAATAACCTCATATCACTTCATCTCAGGTTGCGACACAGATGCATTTTAGAGCCAAACTTAAAAAGACAAGAAAAGATTTTAGAACTTTCTGGATTTTAAAATTGTGTATGAGATTGTGGATCTTATATAAATCACATCCTGAGTTAAAGTGTTTAAGGGTCTGTCCTTGGAACCCAATCAGTGTTTAGGAGAAAAATTGTTTTTCAAATGACCAGCATAACAAACACTTGGAACACAATTTATTTGTAATTTGGGGACTGACTATATTAATAAAACGAGCCGAGGACAACATTTTGAACTGTATACATAACTAATAGTAATAGATTCATCTTAGTCAAGATGCACTTCCTATCGACTCCTTTCCAAAATCTCAGGCTTCATGATGTATTTCTCTCTCTTTTATATTTTGTATTTCCCTAACTCCTCCCTTAAAAAAAAAAAAGCCAGTTTGCCCTAGATTTTCTACTGATGACACTCTGGGTCACTGGGAGCCGTAATCAGGGCAAGTAGATGAGGTGTGGGAGCCACAGTGATTTTAATCTTACGGGATCCAAGCATTCTTCGAAACATATGAAGAATTTTTTTGAAATTAATAGAGTAAGATAGCCTTAAAATTGTGTGACAGAATTAAAATAGTGGTAATAAAAATCTCAGGGCATAATCACTGAGAAATTTAAGTTTTCTGCATGAGTACTGATATCATAAATGAAGTAGTTTGCTTACAAAATAAAAGAACCCCATATCTGTAACAGGCAAACCCAAAGTTACATTAAAACCCAAAATATGTAGAAGCTATTGAAATGGAAGACTAGATTATGGATGATTTGCAAGTGATGTGTCATTAGAAGTTCCAATGGCATAAGGAAATGCTAAATAAATGCATTGCTTTTCAAATTCAACAACCCTGATGGGAAAGAACACTGAGAACTGTTCTTAAAAACTTAGCAAACTGAACAACCTGTAGAATCTTACCATCCTGTGGGTTAACTGTGTCATAGGTTAAATGAGGCCATTGTAAAATATTTTTGACAATATCTGAGAAAATGCAGAAAGTACAGTTATGCTATGCTCACATTCTAGTAACATAAAAGTTACAGGGCCTTGACATCTGATTTCTTCTGCACTCTGCCCATCCCTGTCCCTTGGTATTGTAGGCAGTTTTGGGTGTGTGGGAGGGTCTTCTTTTCAGAGCCAAATTAAAGGAAGGAAGTGAAATGGGTTTTCCTGTATTAGTGAATGCATTTCTCTTGCTCTTCAGATTTCTATGCCTAAGATGGCCACAGATTGTAACATACTAGAGACATACTTGTAACATACTTGACATCTTTTGACCATTATGTCTTGTATCATTAGTGACATTTAGTGAAAGCCCTTTGAATGTCTCTGTTAGGCTAGGTGGGCAGAAATACTGACTAGGAATAGAAACACTAGTTCTGATGAAAGCATAAGCAAAATAGAGTGACAGGATTCAACTTCGCAGCATATACGAAGAGCAGAAAGGTTGAAGACAGCTTTTATTTTAAAATGTTTTCTCTGCTAATCCTTGCCCATCCCCAACAACGGTAACAACAAGTACAAGAAAACTTTAATATTTTCAATAAAAAAGTTGCCCAGTTATTCGGCGATACCCGTGATAAAAGCTGGACCACATTTAGACCAGCCCCAGAGAAAGGACAATGGATGGTATTTTTTAAAGCTCCTTTTTTTACCTTTTAATTAACTCTGCCTCTTCCTGCTCATGTTTGCTCTGGCATCTTTGGGAACAGCACTGGGTTCTGCTTAGCATGTGCACTTCTTTTCTGAAATGTGCAATACACTCCACATTGCAGTGATTTGCTTTTTTCTCCTTAGCTTAGAACAGAGGTGAAAACCCCAGTGGATTCAAGTATCCACTTGATAGGCTCAGTCTCTCTTAATCAGCCTGTAATGGAGCTAATGGCTGTTTGTCATCCTTGGAGATATAAATTTCCTGGCGGTGTCTCCTGCAGACAGTGCATGAAGTACGCTCTGTGTGCCAGCAAGGACTGATAATCAGCAGAAGGGCAGGGTGCTTCGTTAGCCAGGAGAAGAGCCCGGCTTCCCGGCTGCCTGGCTACAGAACTCGCCTCGCCACTCCTGAGACATGGACAACGCCGGTAGGTAAAGCAGGCATGAATTCTTCCCACCCTCCTGGCTCGTTTGCCGTCTGCATCCTTCCTGCAGAATGTCTGTCTATGTGTGTTGGTCTTGTTCTGCACTTACGTGTTCAGGACCGGGGAGACATGTCATGTGTTAACCTGGCTGCATTGTCCACAAGGTAATGGGTGTTTGCTTTGAAGTTGAGGAATTGGGGACGCAGATTATCATTCCCAGTCACCTCTTTGAAGACTACCCTGTTCTTTTCTCTAGGCTGCGGGATGTGTGCCGTTTGATCCTTTTGTGCTCAGAACAGTGGGTGAAAATGCGTGTACTATAGTTGATGAAACAACTTACGAAGGGGTGGCAAAAGATAGATGGAGTTAATGAACTGAGGGAAACGTTTTGTTCAGTGTTACAGCATGCACTGAGGGGTAGCAGATGCATTCTTGTGTCTGAAGCTTCGTCTTCATGTTAGGACAAAAGGGAGAGATGTCTCAATAGCCTCTGCTATTTTAATTTCAGGGTATAGACCTTAGTGGCTAATCAGGTCCCTTTTAAAAATGTATTTGTTTTTAGTATCTTTACTTAACAGCTAGATGAACATGACTGTGGAGGTATTCTAATGCCAATTAAATGATTAGCATAAAATTAGTTCTCATGTAGAACTTTTTCTTTTTTCTTTGCTGTATTAAACTTTTAGAAGATGTGCACAATGGGGTTGCTCTCCATCTTGGTGTGAGGGACACTAAATGCAGAATTCTCCCAAACGTGTTATGGGTTCTCTGTCTCCTGAAACTCATTAGTTCAGATGCCCAGCTGGTAGCAGTTTGCTGGAGAGAAGACCTGCAGCCAGGAGACAGGGTCAGCTCTGCAAAGAGGATGCATCATTTACAACACATTCCACACAATAAGCCCACCAGTTTCCAGGAACACATATTTCTTTGTGAAATGTGGCTATTTCAGCCCTTGGTTCAGGTAGCATAGGCAAGCAGAAATTTTGAAGGCAAAGTGTTTTGAGTTCTTTTGTGAAAGAAGTTACTAGGAACCAAACCCTGTGACTAATATAATTTTGTCTTTGACATCAAAGACATTGAAATGAATTGGAACAGTACAATATTAGGGGTAAAAATGTCAGGGTTGTGATAGAAACAAAACTAATATACAGGGTGTGTGTGTGTGTGTGAAGGAGGAGGAGGCTGGATTGATGTATAAGCATTATACCCCTCATTTTTGTTCATTAATTTAATATGCCAATAGAGCTTGTCATAAAAGCATGTAGGTATGATGTTCCATGACAAGGCACAATTTCAAGATCAACCCACATCTCCTCTAATTACAGCAGTAGAGTAAGTAAAAAATAAATGAATAAACTGAAATCCCTCATTTAGCCTCATTTAAAACTTCTGCCACCCATAATTAATTATACTGAGGTCCTGGCAGAATTATCACTTTAATTCAAGGAAATGCCTTTCTTAACTGACTCATGTATTTATTGAAAGGCCATTTAAGAAAAGGAATGAAACTACTATAACAGCCGTTTTGTAGGTTTAAAGGGTTAAGATTTACTTCTTGGCTTACTACAGCTTAGGGGGAATGAGTGTTTTCAGGATTTGTACTGATATTTATGCTTTTAGATGCTATTAATTAAAATACTTCTGCTTCTGGTATGTTTAAGAATATTTATGTACTGTGTCGTGTGGCTATTAAAGCAGCAATTTTTATATCATTTCAAATTTGGGGTGAAATCCCAAATGTAGATGTGTATACCTTTGAGTAGAATAACCGGCTTTTATATTACATTATTTGAATATTTCAGAAATCACAATTTTCTCATCATAGTTCATTGGCTGTCAGTGATCACTTTTCTTGGTAATTTTTTGATGACGGAAGCAGCCTCTCTTATAGCAGGGAACTATGAACATCTCACACACACACACACACACACACACACACACACACACACACACACACACACACATTTCAGTACCTTGTATTGACTATCAGGAATAAAGAAGGCATTTAAGATAGTACTGGTAAGTGGCAAAAAAAAAAAAAAGCTTAAAATTCTTTTAACATTTTACCAAGAAACCCAATTAGCTTGGAATACTGCAATTTCTCCAATTTAATTTAAACAAAATAATGATGTTGAATATCTGCCTATACTTTCCAATCAGAAGTGAGTTGCGGACTGGAGCGCGGAGGCTCAGAGGCTGGCTGGGTAGAGCGGAGCGCCCGCGCTGGCGATTGGACCATCCGTTCCCAGGAGCCGTGCTCTCTCTTCCAGCGGGGGTTTGGATACTTGTTAGGCACAAACACAACAGTGGGTACACAGTAGCTGAGTGCCTCTGATTTATTCAAATCCCACAGAAGGCTGCATAGAAGATACTGTGTGTCTTCTCTGTTAACAAATAAGGAAGAGCTGCGGCCCGGCCTCCGTCCTTCCGGTGTCGGTGTCGGTGTCGGTGAGCGCAGTGCAGCCCGCACGCCCGTGTGGTTCTGTCCAGCTCATCCTTACCAGGCAGGAGCTGCCGTTCCTCCCATCTCTGAGAAGGAACATCCCTCCCTCTCAATTGCTGGCTTATGTATTCCTTTAAAAGCTTTTCCTGGAATAACGATAAAATATTTATCAAACAGTGCGTGTAGAATATGTGGGGGCATTTTCGCAATATCTAAGCTTTTCTTTTTTCTTTTTTTTTTTTTTTGATGGGGCTGTTTTGTCTTTAAGTTCTGTAGTTGATACGGATGTTCCTTTATCAGACCAGACTATGACTACAGCTGCGGTCCACGCTGTTCTGTCCCTGCGTTTGTATCTCTTTGCTGTTTCTCCGCCTCGCCTTCATCAAGTGTCCTCATGGACGAGCTGTGGAAAGTAATGCTGAGGCAGAGCTGATCAGGACTATGTGATTAACATGTAGGAAAACCCAATGTTTTGGAATGTAATTCCATATTTCTGCAGGGGCTAACTGTTATCACAAGTTCTATAGCATTTGTTGGGCAAATTTTTTCTTGCTCAAGACCAAGATGTTTTCTATCACTGTGTGTGGGTCATAAGAGGCATATTCATTTGGGAGGGGAGGTGACATCTTTGAGAGCCACTGTATCCTCACCTTACATTCTGTCCTGGTGGCTTAAAGGCTTTTGACCCTTGATGGGCAATCACTGAATATGAGAAGTTCACAGTCTATGAACTCCTTGAAGAATAGACTAGTGTGGTCAAGAGCATTAAATAATCTGAAGTGAAAACTGGCTCTGCCACCTGCCATCCCAGTGACCACGAACAAGCTCTACAGGCTCCGAAGCCATTTATTTTCTCATCTATAAGTGGCAACAACAATTGTATCCATTTTAGGATTGTTGTGAAGAGAATATATGATGATACATATATAAAGCTTTTGATACAATGGCTAATATATAGTAATACTAAAGAACCATCCAAAAATGGAAGCAGGGTTGCATTATGAACAAAGACATGCTCTGGCAGGCCGGCTCTAGCAGTGAGATGATGCTTGGAAAGGTAAGCAGGTATAAGCTGAGAGCAGTCAGGTGGCTGTCCCGAGAGTGTAATGGAAATTGATGTGGGTGGCACAATAGGAATGGGGGGTGAGCGATGCATTGGATATGCACCAGTGAGCACAACGAATAGAAAAGGAGGCAGGGGGAAGTACAGTGTGTCCGTAAAGTCATGGTGCACTTTTGACCGGTCACAGAAAGCAACAAAAGACGATAGAAATGTGAAATCTGCACCAAATAAAAGGAAAACTCTCCCAGTTTCATACCTATTCAGTGCAGTTCGATGTGAGCTCATGCACAGATTTTTTAGGGCTCCTTAGGTAGCTATCCCGTATAGCCTCTACAGACTCGTCACTGACTGATGGCCTACCAGAACGGGGTTTCTCCACCAAACTGCCGGTTTCCTTCAACTGCTTATCCCACTGAGTAATGTTATTCCTATGTGGTGGCGCTTCGTTATAAACGCGCCGATATTCAGGTTGCACTTTGGTCACGGATTCGAATTTAGTGAGCCACAGAACACACTGAACTTTCCTCTGTACCGTCCACATCCCGACTGGCATGGCCGTGGGCTGCTCCGCTGTATTACACGGTGTTATGTCATCATCTGCTCATGCGCACATGCTGCCACATCATCCTACAAAAACTGGGAGGGTTTTCCTTTTATTTGGTGCAGATTTCACATTTCTATCATCTTTTGTTGCTTTCCTGTGACCGGTCAAAAGTGCACCATGACTTTACCGACACACTGTAGACCAGCTGAAGCAGACCTCTGAGGTTTCTAGTTAAAGAATCAAAGTATAGTCTTGTACTATGGAGCACGGAGGGGTTTGAAGGGAAAGATGATGATCTTCATTTTGGAATTGTTGGGTTTGGAACACTTCTCTGTTACCCACTAGCCTTAGTACCTGATCAACGATGGCTTTTTAATTCACTAAAAGGTGTACACACACGCACATGCACACACACAGCCAGAGGCACAGGTACAAGTGCACAAGTGGAACTCCTTACTAACCGTGGAGTTATTACAGGGGTTGTTTGTTCTGTGTTTTATCCACAATTCAAAAGCTTTTCTGTTTTACATATGCTCTTGGTTCAGTTTGGTAAACCCCACCCCACTAATGCTTCCCTGCCCCCTCCCCCAGGTGGCGGTGTAGAGAGCGGAGATTTTCCAATGCTTCTTAAAAAAAATGTTGGAACACAGATGCAGATAAGACCAGGCCCAGAGAAATATGCTCCTAAGCAGTGAAGTAATTTTGGTAAAGGCCAGGCTGTTATATAAGCAGATGTAAGCACCAAGACATTTTATTTTAAACTGGTTCAAAATTCAATAGGAGAATCTACTTCAGCAGCGCAGGCTGCCCTAGCGAAGTTCCTGAACAACGGAAGATGGTGATTCAGGAGGATGGTTACCTAATGGAGTAGACATTTTATGTGAATTGATTTGCTTTAGAAATGAATGATTTCTAGGACATTGGCTATGTTTGAAAACTGTACTTAGTGCAATTTAAATTTTTTCCTCTATTCCCTATTTTCATGATACTTTGGTCTTAGTAGCAATGATAATAATGTTAGCCATAAGACCTTTTAGATATATAATATAATGATGCCATATATATATATATATATATACACACACATACACACACATACATATATATACAGAATATATATGTGTACACTTGCATGTATTAATAAATTTCTATGTGTGTACTTGCATATACTTTCTTAGGTGGGGGATTATCAGCCTTGATTCAGTGAAATAAACTTAATAAGAATTGAAAACAGATTTTTTTTACTAAAAAACAAATTTATTTTTTTATTCAGTGAGAGAAAGGGAGGCAGAGACAGACTCCCACATATGCCCCAACAATGATCCACCCATCAATCCCACTAGGGGGTAATGCTCTGCCCATCTGGAGTGTTGCTCCATTGCTCAGCAACTGAGCTCTTCTTAGCACCTGAGGCAGAGGCCATGGAGCCATCCTCAGCTCCTGGGGCCAACTTGCTCCAATAGAGCCATCGCTGCAGGAAGGGAAAAGAAAGAGAGAGATAGAAGAGAGAGGGGAGGGGTGGAGAAGCAGACAGGCTCTTCTCCTGTGTGCCCTAACCAGGAATCAAACTGGGGACATCCACATACTGGGCCGATACTCTGCCACTGAGCCAACCGGCCAGGACTGAAATTTATTCTTATTCTCTGAAATGTCCCTAATATTATAAAAATAGCTACTATTGACCATTTTTTAAAGCTATGAAAAAAGGAATTATAGTATCTTCCGTTGAATTTATTGTGAAACCCATTGTGATACTGTAGTACTTTATGGTTCATCAAGTATATATATTTCTGAGCGCTTGAGATTCACATTGTTTTTTTCTTAAGGGAGAAACTAAAATTTGGTAAGTAATCTGCTTTTAGGAACACTGGTTTTCAAAATGGCAATATTATTATAGAAATCACTATACCTTTAAAACAAAATGCCAGCCCTGGCCTGTTGGCTCAGCGGTAGAGCGTTGGCCTAGTGTGTGGAAATCCCTGGTTCAATTCCTGGCCAGGGCACACTGGAGAAGTGTCCATCTGCTTCTCCACCCTTCCCTCTCTTCTTTCTCTATATCTCTCTTCCCCTCCGGCAGCCAAAGCTCCATTGAAGCAAAGTTGGTCGAGGTCCTGAGGATGGCTCCATGGCCTCCACCTCAGGTGCTAGAATGTCTCCAGTTACAACAGAGCAAAGCCTCAGATGGGCAGAGCATGCTGGGTGGATCCCAGTTGGGTGCATGTGGGAGTCTGTCTCTCTGCTTCCTCACTTCTCACTTCAGAAAAATACAAAAAAAAAAAATGCCAAAAGAAAACATAGGTTCATGTTAAAACAAAAGTACTCTGAAAGTGGCACTGAACTTTCTAGTTATTTTTATTCTAATTGTAGAGCAACTTTGATCTCCTGAGTATAAACCAACAGACTTGGTTTAAGAGTGTGTTGAAGCAGTACAAAGTCTTTGTTTCTAAAACAAAGTTTTGTTTTGTTTTTCAGATAATTGGAGTTAGTTGTTTTTTGTTTTTTTTCAGAGACAGAGTCAGAGAGAGGGATAGATAGGGACAGACAGACAGGAACAGAGAGAAATGAGAAGCATCAATCATCAGTTTTTCATTGCAACACCTTAGTTGTTCATTGATTGCTTTCTCATATGTGCCTTGACCATGGACCTTCAGCAGACCGAGTAACCCCTTGCTCAAGCCAGTGACCTTGGGTCCAAGCTGGTGAACTTTGCTCAAACCAGATGAGCCCACACTCAAGCTGGTAACCTCAGGTTCTCAAACCTGGGTCCTCCACATCCCAGTCCGACGCTCTATCCACTGTGCCACCGCCTGGTCAGGCTGGAGTTAGTTCTGAGTTTTGTCTTTCTTTGCAACCACTCATCTGTCTAATGGCAAAATCAATTCAGATTTTTCTCTATTGATAAGATAAAATAGGAACTCTTGTGCAATGGCTTGCTTGGATCAAGAACCAATCTTGGAACTAGAACAGATATAGAGAGCAAACAAGAATACATTTTAATGTCAGAGAAGAGAAATCTATAATCCAACATTTTCTAAATTATATGCCATTGCATAATAATTCCATAATATCTTAATTAATTCCTTCTGATATACACACACACTCAGGCATGCACACATGTGTGCACACGCCCATACACACATATAAAAAATTTAGTGTTCAGGCAGTTTGAGAAATGGCTGAGTTTAACTATGTAAAACAGGTTTTATAACATGCTAATAGAATTAGCATATAATTCCTTGCCTGTGTAATATAATTACACATATAATTCCAGCTAATATGTGCTGCAGATTCTCAAGATGGATCCTAGAATGCAGCATTTGCTGGTCGGATCAACCACAGGTTCTCCAGGGGATGCACAGTTACAAGGTGGATAACTCAGATTTGGGGGTCACGGTAAAAATTCATTTATTCTCAGTTTTGCTCTCCATTTTCACCTTACTCTTTTCTGTCTTGAAACCTTCTCAACTTCCTGTTTCCATATCTAGGAAGCCCTTTTTGGGAACTAGCTAACTGTTCATGTGCATAAATATCAAAGCTTGATTTTTTAGGAGCTAAATATCTGTGTTCACTATGCCCAAGATTTTTCTTCTTGCTCTTTGAGTCTGTAGCCTTTGGGGCATTTCATTGGTCATTAGCATCACCATCTGATAACGGAAAGAGAGGAAGGGAGCTAGTCATTCCTGCTTTGGGAATGACTGGAAGTCAGTTACACCTGTGAGATTAAGAGTACTATGCAGAGCCTGACCTGTGGTGGCGCACTGGATAAAGCGTCCACCTGGAATGCTGAGGTCGCAGGTTCAAAACCCTGGGCTTTCCTGGTCAAGGCACATATGGGAGTTGATGCTTCCTGCTCCTCCCCCCTTCTCTCTCTCTTCTCTCTCTCAAAAGGAATAAATAAAATCTTTAAAAAAAAAGAGTACTATGCAGATTTTTAAAATCCAAACTCACATTTCACATGAAGTATTAAAAATTGATGATAGGAAATTGTATATGTAGAAAGTTTGTTTCAAAGTTCTGTTGTGTAAGTCAGGCCTCACAAACATAAATAACAGAGGCAAATCATATTTAATTAAGTATTAAATGTCTTGAAAGAAAAGGAGCTTGACTTTTTCTTTTTTGAATGCCTGTTATGTCCTAGACACCCACATGTTACAGCGTTAATTCTTGCAGTCACTTTTACTTTGTAAATAAATATTATTTCCCCGAGTTACATGTGAGGAAACTGAAGCTAAGTATAGAACTCACTCAGTAAAGAAGTGGGTGATTTATAAACTGGATTCTAGCTCTTTTTTTGGCATTAGCAAAGTTCAACCCAGCAATTTTTATGTTGTCATATTCCATGGAAAATGGAGAGTCGGCACATAATATATGTTTTAAAATTAAATTGACTATGCCATTTTGTTAATTAAAGCAATTTTCCAAAAAGAAATTCATTTTAAATGTTAGTGTCAAAGATAATCATGTCACTTCTGTATGTCTGAGCACATCCTTTGATAGAAATCAGTAAGTGGATGAGAAGAAATGGAGTCCAGTGTCTCTTTCAGAAA
Organism: Saccopteryx leptura; assembly: GCF_036850995.1. Lineage (NCBI taxonomy): Eukaryota > Metazoa > Chordata > Mammalia > Chiroptera > Emballonuridae > Saccopteryx > Saccopteryx leptura. The sequence continues at coordinate 21,872,189 of NC_089505.1, read as the reverse complement.
CATCTGTACATTTTCTGTGAGCAAGGGCCTCAGGCCAATCATGAAGGGACTGACTGGGGCTTGGCTTCCATTCAGAGAGCTCTCGGGGAGCTGAGGTTTTAGGAAGAGGTGCGACATGCTGGGACTGTCGATTTCAAGGGCTAATCATGGGAAGAACAGACAGAAGAGAGGCAAGAATTGGAAGCTCTTGAGAATGAAATCCACTCTCGATGGCTCTTAATGGAGGAGGCGGTGTGGATGGGGAGGGAGCTGAATGAAAACCCAGCCCTGCTCCATGGACCAGACCGGCACATACCCCTTTTTCCTATCTTCCTGACTGGCTGCAGCCTTGCTTTCTCCCAGGGCACCGACAGAACTCACAGCACAGTTTGTGCTTAGTGAGTCTATTTGAGGATTTCCTTCGCAACCAGACTTGAAGCCTTTTGAGGGCAGCTCACACATCCTAGACACTTGCCATGTCCTCCTAAGAGTCAGAGTGCTGGTTCACACCTTGGCCACCCGTTAGACTCACCTGGAGAGTTTTCAAAATGTACCAATCTCTTGGCACCACCTTGGACAAATTAGATCAGTCCCTGCAGTGGGGTCATGATATTGGTATTGGTTTACAAACTCCCCAGAATATTCTAATGGGCAGCGGGGTGAGAGCCTCTGATACAGATATTCAGATATAGCTACCAAGTAGACATTCAGCTTCTCTCCCAGTTCCTATACTTCTCTGCCCCTCCCTCCTCCTCCACTCCCCTCTCCCTTCCCCGCCTTCTCCCTATAAAGGCCCATCTAGCTGCGAATTTATGCTTAGAGTTAGCTGCTTCCAGGTGGAAGGTGAGATTGTGACATTGAATGAGACCTCCCAGGAAATAAGCTGAAAACAAATGAGCAGAATAGGAGCAAAGTGAACTGACCCACACCTCCTGTCATCCATCCCTTCGGAGCCTGTGGCCGGGATCAAGGAAGGCAGTGATGGAGAGGTTCAGTTACTTCCTTCCTCATCGGGATGGCCGTTTCCTCCTCCCGCGTCCCTCACGCGAATTCAGTATTGAGTGAAGATTCACTACAGTGGCAAAAACACTTTCTGGTGAGTCTTTAACATGTGAAGCTTTTAAACTAATAGGAGATGGTAAACATCCCTGGTCAAGTGTTTATAATAGAACACGTACATTATTAGACCCCGAATAGCACCGCTGTGACTTCACCGTCACTAACTGTATCTGTGCCAGGTGGCGGGGTTGGAGCCACTATTTGACAGGGATGCTATATTTGCTTATCCATGTGACTCACCACAGGCGGCCTGCTTTTTAGTGATGGAGAAATAGGTCCTGTTCCACCTTATGCTTCCCCTCCAAACACACACACACGCACACACACACCTCAGAATGAGCTTCAGGTTATTTTGAACTGACAGTGGCTTTAAATACTAAAGCATAACTATGATTTGATATCTTGCTCTGCTGAGTATTTTGGTAAATGATGCTTTTTTACACTAGGCCCAACATACACCTTTTAATAGTAACATGAACATAATCCATCTTTTTTTCTTTCTTTTCATTTTCATTTTTTTTCCTTTTTTCTTTTTTTTTTCCCATTTCTATAACCTATCTTTTTTAATATTTGATTTAATGCAGTCACAAGGATCATTTGTAAAAAGTGTAATTGACCGAGGGTTTTTAAAAACTCTAAATGTTTTTACAAATGAAGCATTCGGTATTGGGGGAGTCCACAGGGATTACAAAGGAGGCTTTGAGGGGACCTTCATTCTGTTTTTGGTTTGTTTGTTTTGCCTTTAGCATCACTCCTGCACAATGCACCTCCTCCCTCCCTGCCCTTCCTGCTCCACCTGCTCCTCCTTGCGGCCCCTTTGTGCACGTGGTCTGGCCACGCTGCACTTCCCAATACTGCCCAGAAACACGCATCATTTCAACATGCTGACCCTTTCAACGTGGAAGGCTCCGGCTGCCTCTCCCAGGGCCACCTCGAAAATCCTCCACACTGAACGAGACCCAGCTCGATGCCCCCTCGTCTCTGAAACCTTCGGCAGTTCCTCCAGAGAGAGTCAGTGCTCTCTTTCCCCAGCTCCCAATGGCGCTCTCCTCCAACGGCGCTCTCCTACCCCTCTGTCAGCACCTGGCAGTGAATTATGATCCTGCTTTAGGTGTCGGCCTCCTCAGCTAGACCACAGGCTCCCCAAGGACGGGGCCTTGCGTTCTGCATGAGCTAGTCCTCCAGTGCAGCCGGGCCTGGCCTAAGAGGGCAGATAAACAAACTAGCTGAAATAAAAGCCTGAGGTGTATCTTTTTTATTGTGCTCTAATAGTTACATAGAAACTGTGAATTAATTTTTATTGGCAGTTGAATGATGTGGTCATATACCATTTAAGACAAGAGGTGGGGAGCCCATCAGAATTGCTGTGGAATTAAAATGTGTCTATCTACCTATCTATTTACCCATCAATCTCCCTATCTATCTGTGTACCTACCTACCTATCATTTATCTATTATTTCCTTTTATCTATCTGTCTGTCCATCCATAGCCAGCCAGCCAGCCATCTATGCATGCATCCATCCATCCATCCATCTTTCTTTTTTTTTTTTTTTCTTTTTCATTTTTCTGAAGCTGGAAACAGGGAGAGACAGTCAGACAGACTCCCGCATGCGCCCGACCGGGATCCACCCGGCACGCCCACCAGGGGCGACGCTCTGCCCACCAGGGGGCGATGCTCTGCCCATCCTGGGCGTCACCATGTTGCGACCAGAGCCACTCTAGCGCCTGAGGCAGAGGCCACAGAGCCATCCCCAGCGCCCGGGCCATCTTTGCTCCAATGGAGCCTCGGCTGCGGGAGGGGAAGAGAGAGACAGAGAGGAAAGCGCGGCGGAGGGGTGGAGAAGCAAATGGGCGCTTCTCCTGTGTGCCCTGGCCGGGAATCGAACCCGGGTCCTCCGCACGCTAGGCCGACGCTCTACCGCTGAGCCAACCGGCCAGGGCCATCCATCCATCTTTCTATCTGTCTATATATCTATCACCATCCCAGCCCCACACCAGATCATAGAATTCAGACTCTCCCATGAGGAAAGGTACCTGTATTTTTTTCATGTTTCTTAGTGATTTCATTGCACACTTCTGGTGAGACCTGTTGTCCATCTAAGGGACATATAATAAAGCTGCTCGGACAAAGCAGATTGCTACAGTCTTGTGTGTTCACACTTGATTGTTGCCCATAGGAAAGCACATTATTTTTTAGAATCACTAAGATCTTGGGCCATTTACAAAAATGCTCTGACATATCCTACTGGACTCTTGCATGGATCAGTAAATGAAGAAGCATCTCTTATTGAGACTGGTGCCTGCACATGGTGGTGAAGTCTGTATTTCTTCATTTACTTACTCTGGAGAGATACTCTCTAGGGTCCACATCATGAACTGAGACTTGCTTAAAACTTCATCTGTTCAACTTGCCTTTAATTTCTCGCCTGTTGCTTGCCTCTGTTTGCGTTTTATATACTTGGGTGTTATTTACTTAGTGATGGAAATTTGACAACCGTTCATTTTCTATAAGTAGCTTAACTTAAGGCCCTGATCGGCAAACTGCGGCTCGCGAGCCACATGCGCCTCTTTGGCCCCTTTGGTGTGGCTCTTCCACAAAATACCAATGCGGGCGCTACCTCGATAAGGAATGTACCTACCTGTATAGTTTAAGTTTAAAAAATTTGGCTCTCAAAAGAAATTTCAATTGTTGTACTGTTGATATTTGGCTCTGTTGACTAATGAGTTTGCCAACCACTGACTTAGGGCATTTTTAACAAGGAGATAAAAGGGAAATTTGCCAGTCTTGACCTATGAACTGTCAGCATGGTGTAAGAGTAAAAATTTCCTCAGTTTCCTTTGGGAGACTTTAGTCATCATGGCACCCACGTATAGAATGGAAGTCAACTCATTTGCTCAAACAATAAGCATTTTACTACATTCATTAACCTGACGATCACTTCTTTAAATTACGGAAGTTCAAAGACATTTGTTTAAATAACTGTGTGACTAGAACTCTAATTGAAAAAAAGCAGAGTTGAAAATTAAAGCCAAGTTTGTGTTTAAAATCCAGACTTTGGGGAAGACGAGGAGCCCTGTAGAGTACATTTAGAATGAAACACCACCCTTAACTTTTAAATTTCCTGGCTTGTGTCAGTTTTTATCACAACGCTAACATTCTGTAAACAAAGGTGTCTCTTATGCTAACAGACGTGGGCTTTGTCCCCAGCAGTTCCAGGGAAGCTTGTCTCGGAGCCTTACCTGGAAAAACTCCTAATGTACTCTTGGGCGTCTGGGTTATTTTAAAACATAATCAAGTCCCACAAAACTATGTTTTAAATGCAAGACTAGAACTCTGTGATTCTTTTTAAGATGCTTGTACATTCTTCAGTAATATCCCTTTCATCTTCAAAAATGCTTACAAATATAGTTCATTTCTCACAGTTCTCCAGTGAATTATGTAAACATTTCAAATAATCAGCTCCGCTTTTACAGATATGAAACTGTGGCAAAGAAGCATATTTACTTATTTATTTTCGGAGAGCCGCCTCGTGCACCGCTGAGCTGCACATGGAAAATTCTGCGTGGACACAGGAAAGCACGTCTGCCGCAGTCTGGGCTTGGCCTTCTGCCAGCTCATGAGGCACGGCCATGGCAAATCTGATTCCCATTGACTTTTATGCAGAAGGAAAGCCACACACAATTCACCCTTAGGGTTGCATGCAATATTGTTTTTCAGGGAAATGTGGTTATATTTGTCCTGGCTACGGGGCTGTCTCCGGGGAGGACAGCCAAATGGCTTTGGTCACAGTGTCCACAAAACACAACTGCCCTCACTTGTTATCTCGAAGCTGTCTGGATGAGGAGGTGCAACCAGGTGAAGACAGATTGGAAATCAGCTGGAAATTTCAGGAGTGGCTCATTAATTCCGGGACTGGGCCTGTGAAAATCACATGTCTACCTGGAAAGTGGGGAGGAGAGGAAGGGCCCGTAAACCCCCCCCCCCCCCCAGGGAAATGACAAGAGGAGGAAGATGAGGGCAGTCCTTGGGATTTCCCCACAGGGCTTGAGCGCAGAGATCTCGTTCCCCAGTAGGGACCGGACTCTTGCGTAAGGATTTGGACGAATGAAAGAGACCAAGGTAGATGCTAGTTTATGAGAGAGGTGGACGGAAGACTGGGAGGATGACACGGGCTTTATTCTGGCTTATTTGATGGGGTGTGAGCTGGCAACCAAGAAAATTTAAGAGACCGGGGACGAATCCCGATGCTCCCAAGTCCCACAGGCCCCCTCGGTGTGGAAGCCAGCTCTTGCCATGGTTCAGCCTCTGCCTGTGACAGCACAGGACCCCGGCTGCCAGCAGCTATAGGGAAACTCACCCTTCAACCAGCCACGTTTTATTTTAATTCATGTTTTGCCTAAGGATCATTCTTAAACTGCAGCACTTTATTACATTGAGTCTCACTGGCCTGCCTTCTCAAATGGAACACACTTTACTGCCTTCTCAAATGGAACATACTCTAACATGTGGAAGAGTGTGGGAAAGAGCGAAGAAAGGAGACTTGGTGTCAGAAGAGAAGGCTACAGGTCCCGGCTGAGCCTTCTGCGCTCCGGGAGTGGGGCGGGGACCCCTCCGCGGGCCTGGCTTTGGGTCGGTTATTGTTGGCACTGCAAGACCTATACCGTAACAGCAGACTCGGTCAGTGCCTGTGTGAATTTTAAACCTTTACAAATATTAAGTCATTAATCCTCACAGATGGCCGTGGGCCCCACCCCCAGCCAGCTGTGGCCCCTGCGTTCTGACCTCCTGTCTTCAGACCCTCCATGCTGCCTTTCCTGCTGTTGTCAGCGTGCCTGCTTCTGGAAGCTTCCATATCCCTCCCTCTTCGTTGGCTGTATTCTTTTTTCTTTTCCTTCAGTTTTATTGAGATATAATTAACATACAGCCCTGTGTAAGTCTAAAGTGACTTGATTTACCTATAGTTTGCAATGATTATTTCACAGTAATTTTGGTTAACAACTATTAATCTATTTTCTCATCTAGGTACCCACACACAAAAAAATACGTATTTACACGTGCTGTTTCTTATCTTCTGTGGTCTGGGAAACCAGATAATTGAGACTGTTATTCTTTTGTGCAAACAGGGCCCAGAACCCAGGGAGGGCCTGAGTAGTTTTCCTGATTCACGTGTGCAGGCTGAAGTTCACGAAGTTTTTAGATACTTTTAGTTGGACCAAGTGGCAGTTCCGTTCTTGACAAAACCTTCAAAATCCTGCTCTTGCCCTCAAGATAAAATTCAGCGTGTTGCACAAAGCTCTGGTCTGCTTGGCCCCCCACCTGCCACCAGCACTGTCGCCCACCTGCAGTCACATAGCCCCGGGCCCCAGCAACCCAGGCCGCATCCCATCCCCGATACAGCGGTCTTGCTTCTCACTGCGCTTCAGGTTTTCCTAGCGCGCCGTCCCTTCCCTGTTCTTCACCTGGTGAGCTTCTCTTTGTCTGTCAGGACTTGTGGTTTATCTGTCACCACCTGGGAATCCTCGCCATCTTCCACCCCCCAGCACAGGGTGAAATACACTCCCTGAGCTCGCCTGGCACATATACTATTGCCTTGTCATCGGTCCTTAATGTCCTCTGTCTCTACCAGCCAAGGAACTGCTCCAGGGCCAGGTGATCTCCTCCTTGGTTTCCTCAGGGCCTGTCACAGTGCGTGGCACACAGTAGGTACTGAATTCTTGCTGGCTGACTCACCACTTGCGCTGTTGCTACCAAGCTGCGCAATGCGCTATGTAGCACAAGGGTCTATTTATACATTCTCATTATGTAACTTTTTTTAAAGTTTAAGGAGGAACGGCTAATTTGAAGGAAATGCAGTTGGATGCAAAAATTGCAAAATATTGCTGTCATCTTGAGGATGCTGGTAAAATCCTTTTGCCCTCAGCAATAGTTCTTGTGAGTATTGATGATTTTTTTTTCTGTTTGCCATTAAACCAAATGTAGAATTTTAAAATGCATGTTTTTGTAGGGATTCCTCGCAAAGGAAGATGGAACATGTAACAATGTAGTAATTGGCGTGTTGAATGTGATATCTCAAAAAGAACAAAGTAGCATACACCTAAAGAAAATTTTTTTCTCAAGGGGAATTTGATTATATCACAGGCCTGAGACACCTGACACTTGGCCAGAAGTGGGGAGTAAAAAGCAATCAGCCTTCACCCTGAAAAACAACTCAGGTCTAGTGATAGTTTTTATTTATTTTCTTTGAACATTTCCAATGACCTTCTCTAGAGAGAAAAATTCCTTTTCAAAATACCTCGACTGTATCATATGCTTAAATTATCCCCATGCTCTTAATATGCGGAGGTGGGAAAAACTTTTAGTCATAATACCCAGATGAGAAATAATTCTGAATCACTGCTGAAAATAAGCTAATGTGATTATGGCATAGAGACTTGGTTTTGTTTTTATAAAAATATTTTGTGTGTGCATAAGCAGTATCTGAAAAGAGTATCTCCCACGCTGTTAGTTCTTATTCCTAAGGGAATGAGACGGGCATTTTTATATTTTACTTCATATTTTCCTATTTTGTTTGAGGTCTTTTTGGTTTTGCTTTTTACAATAAGCATGCACTGCTTTTAGAAATGCTTAAAAGCCAATAAATTATGTTTGAACCTCTTAACTGGAAGCTCGCATATACACTGCCTTACAATGGGAGACGCATTGTATCCTGGGTACACATCCAATGTTCATGACGTGGGAGCCAACCCCAGTAACTGGGAATGAGTGGTTTCAAGGACCTGCCTCCCACCCACTCTCCACCCTGCCCACAACACAAGCTATTATTGAAACTGTTCTTTTGTTAGAACCAGCTGTAAAATCTTGTTGTTGTTTTTCATTTTAGTGAGAGGAAGGGAGGCAGAAAGACAGAATTATGCATGCACCCCAACCGGGATCCACCCAGCAAGCCCACTAGGGGGCAGTTTTCTGCCTATTTGGGGCTGTTGCTCCATTGCTTAGCAATGGGGCCATTTTTTTTCCCTTTTTTTAGCACCTGAGGCAGAGGCCACGGAGCCATCCTCAGTGAACTAGGGAGGCCAGCTTGCTCAAACCAATGAAGCCATGGCTGTGGGAGAGGGGGAGAGAGAGAGAGAGAAAAGGGGAGGGTAGAGAAGCAGATGGTCAATTCTCCTGTGTGCCCTGACCAGGAATCAAACCCAGGACGTCCACACGCCAGCCATAGGTCTACCACTGAGCCAACCAGCTACAGCATTCCTGTTAATTCTTATAACCAAGACTTTGTCATAGTGATTAACTCACATGCAATATTATCACAACGAAAACATTTTAACTGGATTTTCTCCTGTCTTCCTATGTTGAAAGTAGACTTGAGGTGTATGGGTAAAATAAGCTATTTGGGAATATAGCACACTCACTTTGTGTTGTGGTAGAAAGTAGCTTATTTTCATAGCATGTAGTTGTGTTCACATGGCTGAAGTCCACCTTGTGTCTGCCTGGGTGGCAGTGTTGTGTTCCAACCTACTGAGAGGAGCTCCCGGCCAGCGGTAGGACCCAGGAATGCACTGAATCAGGTGAGGTGCTCCTGAGAGGGGCTGGGCCAGGGACCCAGACCAAGAGTGTATAAAAGGCTTGACCTGGGAGGCAGAGCTGAGTTTGTTATGGGATCCAAGAGTTGACAGCAATGGCAGAAATGAGAGGGAGACACAGTCAAGAGCTGAAAACAATATCATCATAAAGCAGGAGTCAAGGAACATGGTGGGAGCTCCCGTGATGAATATTTGATGGGTGCATCATTTGTCTCATTAAAGATATGGTCACACATACATGCAAAAGAACAGGATCAGTTCTGTGCCAGAATTGCATTTATTTTGAGGTATATCAAAGTTTTACTTGGCAATTCAGAATATAAACTAAACTGCTACCTGGGCAGTTCATTTAAATAATGGTTGATAACTAATTAAATAAGCCTGTGCTACATATTGACTTTAACTTCACCATGCGCAAGGAGACACAGGCACTGTTTGATGTCTTTCTGTTTGTCATGTCCGTGTTCTGCTAGTGAGTGTGTGAATGTTGCAGTTGTTAAACCTGATTGAGTGAAGCTTATGGTTTTGGATTACTTTCAAATACTTTTTTCTTATTTCTTTTAATGATCACAATTTTTTTCATATAAGTTCGATGAAAGATACATGCATTCAACAAAGATGAATTTGAGTCCTACTATCTGAGGCACCCTTCTAGCCATGCAGGGTATGACAGTGATAAGAATAGACCAAGCCCCTGCTACCATGGAGTTCACACAGACAATAAACAGACAAACAAATATATGATCAAACACCAGGTAGTGATAAGATCCGCGAAGCAGAGGGGTTGAGCAGGGCTGTTAGTGCTGTTTTAGGTAATGTGAATTTGATCTCAATGATTAACTGTGTAAATGGGACTAGGTTTTAAAACCTGGGGGATTTTTAAGCATAGCTTTTTAAAAATCTTTTATAAGTTTGGTGTAGTTTCAAATGAACACTATTTTTTCTTATTTCAAGCTACTTGACTCCATTAAGTTTCATGCTGTTTCAAGTTTCTAATAGTGCCTCAAGGTCAAAGAAAAATGCTAAGAATTCCATCTTGTTTTGTGTGAGGACAGAATGAAGGCACATAATTACAAGACCGACCCACCCCTGGCAAACCTGTGGCCCAGATTTGTTTGAAATTTAGCACAAAACTGCATTGTTGTCAGAGGATGTTCCCAGGAGATAAGAAAGGTCTGGCAGAATTGCCTTGGCAGCTCGATTACAAAAATTTTTAAACATTTCTTCCTTAATGACAAAGATTTGTTGTTTTCCCTTGTAGAGAACAAGTTAGCACATGTTTATCCTGAGAACCTTCGGTCAGAGTAGCATCTGCCTGGCTATGCTGTGCACACTAATCGCCCCAGGGAGAATGTATAAGGCGTGCCCACTGAAGAGGGATGAGATGGATTTTAGCAAAGACATTAGAATTTCAACATCTAGGGAGTTTTTTCCAAGAGTCACATTGGACGCGTATACATTTATCTCAAAACTTAGGTATTGCTCAAAACAACCATAGAATTCCCCTTGCAGCCAGTTTGCAAGCCAGACCAAAACGTTATTTATTCAATCATTCATTACTTGATTCACTCTGTCATTCGACAAACATTTGTAAAGACTTCTATCTGCCAGCATGGGTCTTCTTGCTAAGTGTGCGTCAATAAATTAGAGCCATTGCTTTCTTTTGAGCTGATACTGTGGTGGGGAGACAGAGACCTTGTAGAACTGGAGGTGCTTAGATAACCGTGAACAGCACAAGCTGGGGGGCCCAGAAGGGAAGTTCTGCCTGGCAAAGTAGGGGAAGCTGCAAAAGGAAGTGGCATTTGACCGAAGTGTTTCAAGAACAGGTTCACGTTTGCTAGGCAGAGGGAAATGTGAGTTTCTGGCAGAAGCCCCTTGCTTTGTATTTATACATCACTATTTTCAAAACTAAGATGGCATGACTCAGTTTGATAACCTGTCTTATTCAGCTGAATGGCCTAGAGCAGTGGTCCCCAACCCCCGGACCACGGACTGGTACCGGTCCATGGGCCATTTGATACCAGTCCGCAGAGAAAGAATAAATTAACTTACATTATTTCTGTTTTATTTATATTTAAGTCTGAACAATGTTTTATTTTTAAAAAATGACCAGATTCCCTCTGTTACATCCGTCTAAGACTCACTCTTGACGCTTGTCTCAGTCACATGATACATTTATCCGTCCCACCCTAAAAGCCGGTCCGTGAAAATATTTTCTGACATTAAACCGATCTGTGGCCCAAAATAGGTTGGGGACCACTGGCCGAGAGTGATCTTGACCAGGGCATGAATATTTTCTCCCATTCAAGTTCATAAATATTTCCTGGACACATAGCCCGAGGCAGTATGCTATGCCATTATATAGGTAGTCTTGGAGAATTCAATAGTCTTTTCCCCTCTTTTTTTTTTTGTATTTTTCTGAAGTGAGAAGCAGGGAGGCAGAGAGACAGACTCCCGCTTGTGCCTGACCCGGATGCACCCAGCACGCCCACCAGGGGGCAATGCGCTGTCCATCTGGAGTGTTGCTCTGCTGCAACCAGAGCCATTCTAGTGCCTGAGGAGGAGGCCATGGAGCCCTGCTCAGCGCCCAGGCCAACTTTGCTCCAATGGAGCCTTGGCTCTAGGAAGGGAAAAGAGAGACAGAGAGGAAGGAGAGGAGGAGGGTGGAGAAGCAGATGGGAGCTTCTTCTGTGTGCCCTGGTTGGGGATCAAACCCAGGACTTCCACATGCTGGACCGATGCTCTACCACTGAGCCAGCCGGCCAGGGTCCCATCTTTTTTTTTATTTATTTATTGAGGTAAAATTCATATAACATAAAATTTACCATTTTAAAGTATACAATTCATTGGTATTCACAGTGTTTTCCAACCAGCACCTCTGTCTAGTTCCTAAGAAAGTTCTGTATCCATTATGCAATCATTCCTTATTTCCTTCTCGCCCCAACACCTTACAAACACCAGTCAACTTTCTGTCTCTGTGGATTTACCTATTCTGGTTATTTCATATAAATGAAATCATATAATCTATGACGTTTTGTGTCTCACCTCTTTTACTTAGTGCTTTTAAGGTTCATCCACATTGTGCGACATATTGGTATGTCATTTCTTTTTTCCTGTGAATTGTACTTCATTGTATAATTAGACCACATTTTGTCTATTCATCCACTGCTGGACATTTGGGTTCTTTCCACCATTAGCTACTGTAAATAGCACTGCTATGAACATTTGTGTACTTGTATTTGTTTGAGAGCCTGTTTTCAGTGCTTTGAAGTATATACCTACGAGTGGAATTGTTGGATCATTCCATATTACTACGTTCAGCTTTTTGAGGAACTGCCAAACTGTTTTCCACCGTGGCTGCTCCATTTTACATTCCCACCAGCAATATACAAGGGTTCCAATTTATCCACATCCTTGCCAACACTTGTTACTTTCCAGCTTTTAAATAATAGCCATCCAAGTGGATGTGCAGAACTATCTCATTGTGGTTTTGCTTTACATTTCCCTTATGACTGATGATGTTGAGCTTTCTTTCTTGTGCTTGTTGGACAATTGTATATCTTCTTTTCTCCAACGTTGATGTCAATTGCAAACAAAAGAAGTTATATAAATGTTCTGAGCAATGACAGCCATGTTAAAATAACTGAAGTACCTCAGAAGAGGACTTATTTTTGCAGGCAATGTTCACTTGGCTCTGAAAACTATGGTATGATTGTTTAAAACCCAATCTTATTTTATTGTTACATTACTTATATTATGCACAACTGTTGTTACATTGGTTAAGATAATGAACTTATGAGTGACTTCTCAATTTTAAGCATTAGCTTATCCTCTGCAATAGCTTGGGTCAGATAAGGAGTTATTCAGTTTGAGCCAGATCTATGATCTATCCCATTTCTTCATAACATTTTGAGATGTTGTTATATATTTTGCCTGTGGGATATAGTTTCATAAATTTTACACTAGCCAAACACTTATGAAATATATATATTTGGCTGGTATATAAATTATGAAATACACACATATGTAGAGAGATAGTGTCTCAAGAGTGGGAGGGATATTGAACTTAGATGTCAACAGTTCAACTCAACAGTTATTTCAATACAGCATATTTATTCTATTGCTTCACCAGAAACAAAGCTCTCTAGAAAGCAAAATACATCTTTTTTTAATATTCCCAATGAAAGTTGCTGCTCATTTTTCTTCATAACTTCATAGTTATGCCAAGATTAGACACTTGGGACAAGGAAAGGTCTAGAGCCAATGTTCCTTATCCAGAGAAAGAGAGATGACCCCAACACTGTTTGCTGTAGCAACCAGTGCCCTCCATAGTACTTTCTGTGTATTCAAAAATTTTGCATTGAGCACTGTCGATGTGGCAGGAATTATCTAGGATCTGAGAAAAAAAATCAGTGAAAAAAACCCCACAGAGTTTCCATTCTGTCAGAGAGCGTGAATAATGAACAAATGCACTGGGTGGTTATAAGCATTGTGAAACAAAATAAAACGAGATGGAAGGTGCATGACAGGGCTGCAGTCGAAGAAAGGGTGGTCCTAAGAGGCCTCTCTGAGGATGTGCCGAGGCACGGAGAAACTATAGATACCAGGGGAAGGGAGCAAGGTCCAGTGGACGGGCTTCACCCATTGGAGGGACAAAGTGGTATGATTTCTAAGGAGAATGGGAGGAGATTAGGTGAAAGAAATAGCCCATTTAAAATAGGCCTGTACTGAAGACTTACTTGGAGCTACAAGGATCAAGTTTATTTGACCTTATACTGGGAACCAGTGTAGCTTTTGGTTTGGTGTCTGTATTCATTTGCTATTTTTGCTATAACAAATTACTACAAATTTAGTGGCTTTAAAGCAACACAAATTTATTATCTCACAGCCCTGGAGGTCAGAAGTCCAAACTGTGTCAGCAGGACAGCGTCCCTTCTGAAGGCTCTAGGGGAGAATCCATTTTCTTGCTCTACCGCCTCGTAGAGGCCACTCACATTCCTTGGCACGTGGTCCCTTGGCCCCTTTCTCCACCTTTAGAGCCAGCAGTATAGCATCTTCTCATCTCCGACATCTGCTGCTGCTTTTCCATCTTCTCCCTCTGACTCTGACCCTTCTGCCTCACCCTCACAGGGACTCTCACGGTTACATCAGGCCCACCCAGATAATCCAGGATAATCTCCTCTCAAGAGTCTCCTGACATAGAAGAGAACGTATTCACAGGTTCCAAGGACTAGGTTGAGAACAAGGGTGAAGGAGGCTTTCTAAAGCCTACCATAGTGGTCTTTTTCAAAGACCACTTGATCCAGGTCGGATTTTTTCTGTTCGTTTTTTTTTTTTTTTTTAGCAGTGCTGGTCCCAACACATTTAGGCTGTATTTTATTTTAATGTTTACTTTATTAATTTGAGAGAGAGAGAAAGGGATAGAACAGGAGAGAAACAGGAACATCTGTTCCTATATGTACCCTGACCAGGGATCAAACCTGCAACCTCTGCACTTAGGGACGAGGCTATCACCAACCGAGCTATCTGGCCAGGGCTAGGCTGTATTTTGATTATTGAAGGTTTCATTTTTTTTTTTTTTTCAGGTTCTTTCCCTTCACTTCCTAGTAAGAGGATAAATGTTTAAATGGTAAAGAAATTTGTTGTTAGACTGAAAATCTTTGAGGGCAGAAGAGATGGCCTCATTCATCTCTTTTTTCTCTAATGCCTAACAGAGGACAAAGCACGTACTCAGACCTTATATATAGAAGGTGGTGGTGATGGTTACACTGTGCGCTGAGGGAGGATGTCATTTTATAGTTTTCTTAAAAATACCCATGGAAATAATAAGGGTCTCTAGTTCCAAGTATGACTACAGATCTATTACATGAAAATTATTTTGACCATATGCCCTCCCCCTAATTATGTCTCCAGAAAATCAGAAGGGGGAAGGTGGCCATCCAGGTCTGCTGAGAGAGACAGAATTTTACCACCTCGGAAAGAACAGAATATATTTCTGGTACCCAGTCAATTTTCCTTTCAGTGGTATTTTTAAAAAACAAGTGAAGTTTCAGCATTTGAATTTATATCAAGCCCCACTTTGGCAAAGAATCAGCTAAATATTAAATTCGGTTATTTGGGCTCTATTCCAAAGAAACTAGTACCTCTCTGTGAGGGAGAAATACAGTTTGGCATCATTGTGCTCCTGCCACGAAACGTCCTTGAGTGTTGGGCTGCAAGGTGACACAGGGGAGTGAGAGCTGGGGGTACTTGGAGGCTGAAGATTTGACCCGGCACTTCCTGGGGCATGGGTAGGCTCTGCTGTGTGTAGGTGGCCCTTGGCTCGAAGTCCTGTGTCCCTGCCGGAGTCCTGTGGAGCCGTGTACTTGTTGAGTGTGAGGCCAGGAGGGGGAAACATTCCGAGGAGACACTTCTGCAAAGGGAGCCCGAAGCTGAGCCATGTGCTCTTCCAGGGTGGGAACTGTCAGCCCTGAGATAATGAAATTCAAAGGGAAGGAGCGTTCAGGCTGCTCGGTTCCCTCTGGAGTGTTTGTCATGTGTTATTGCTGGGAGCAACCTGTACAACGTGCTGTCGGCAACACGTGGCCTCACAGGCCTCCTGAGCCCGTCGACGGCGGCGTGATCCGAGCTGACCTCTGCGAGGCACTCGGCGGGATTGCTGCTCAGATATTCTTACCTTCTTGTGGTTTGCATTTTCCGTTACGGCGATCTCTGTGATGAGAGACCAAAGCCTTGGGTACATGGCTAAAATAACATCAACAAAGAGATTAGAGTCTTTCTTTCTCATCTAGGGTATTTATAAATATTCTTCAAATAATGACAAGTCTTTGTTTTACTATCATTTTAAAAAAAATGCTCTTGTTTTGCACAGAGGCAAACATTCAGGAAATGAAGTCTTAATAGAAAGCCACAGTCAGACGTAGGAACTCTGCTTGCTTTCAGAGGAAATTTGAGAAATAGAAGTGAATATAGAAAATGTTTGATTTGGAGACATGTTTAAATTAATTGAAGCAGTAAAATCTCTGTAAATACTATATATCCAATCTGACTAATTTTTCCCAAATTTTATTTCTAACTTGGAACATCTATTCCTTAATTATAGCTCAAAAATAAATGTAAAAATTTGTAACAACTGTTATCAACTCTGTAAACAACTTATCATTCTTTCTGAGTTGTTACAAAATTTAAATGAATTAATATTTGTAAATCCCCATTCCTGACACATTATTTATAAAATAAATTAAGATCGTGAGATGAATTCCTGTTATCCAATATTCTTGATAAGGCAAAGTCAATTCCTCCGTTTAATCAAAACTTAAGAGCGTGGACCTCTATCATGCTAATGCATTTGGGGTGACAAAGAAGGGGTTTTCTGCACCCAGTCTCTCTCACAGTGAGTCACTTGGAGGTCCTCTTAATAACCAGCGCCGCCTGGTTTTTAATGGTTGCTTCAAACAACGCAAGCTGTAGTGAGGCATTATACCCACCAATCCATCATACCACCAATTTCAACACTGATTTCCTGTTGAAAATCATGAAGCAGAGAATTAAATAAAGTACTTCACGGAAAAATTGAACACCCATGGTAGGCTTTAATTAAAGGGAGTTTTACATGGTATTTTAGCTTCCCACGCATGGGCTCACTTGAAGGAGATTTAAGCTCCTACAGGAGTCAGCTCTCAGACCCCTTCCTGGCCCCATCCGCATGGCCTGCAGTGGAGCCATGCCTATGGTATGCCCATTTAGTACGTACTGAGTTGAGTTGAAGACTGTCTCACTCCAATGGGAAAGACAAGGTCCTGAATCTAACGGGGTTCCTGACCCACAATGGCCAGCTTCCTTTCCAAACCCCACAAACTGGGTTTCAGCAAAGCAAGTTTCCAGCTGGTCCTGGCTATTCTGTGTACACCTTAGAAACACCGAGCCTCTCATAAAATTCCTGCTTTCTAAGAAGTATCATTAAGAAAAAGAGTGATAGCCTGACCAGGCGGTGGCGCAGTGGATAGAGTGTCGAACTGGGATGCGGAGGACCCAGGTTCGAGACCCCAAGGTCGCCAGCTTGAGCGCAGGCTCATCCAGTTTGAGCAAGGCTCACCAGCTTGGACCCAAGGTCGCTGGCTGGAGCAAGAGGTCACTTGGTCGGCTGTAGTTCCCCGGTCAAGGCACATATGAGAAAGCAATCAATGAACAACTGAGGAACCGCAATGAAGAATTGATGTTTCTTATCTCTCTCCCTTCCTGTCTATCTGTCCCTATCTGTCTCTCTCTCTGGGAAAAAAAAAAAGAGAGAGAGAGAGAGAGAGAGAGACAGAGTAATAGACAAAAACAAATATTATGTAAGCCCATAGTGCTTTTTAGTTCTAAGATTATGACGCTATCACTGTTATGGGACAGTGATAAATGTCATTTATTCTGGAAAACGAAACTACAATGTGAAAATAAGTAGTGATGGAACTAAACCAGGCGCACAGTGACACAGACTAGCCTTTGACGCTCGAGGAAGGAACTGAGGTGGGTCACTTCCCAGGCCTGCCCCCAGCCCCACAACCAGCTCAGCCTGGCCCTTCCTTGACCTGATGCTAAGCCAATGCTCAATGAGCATTCTTCCAGAACGGGAGAAGCAAAAGAACATTAACCACCCAAAGGAGAAACTTAACCTGTTTTCTTAACCCCATCTCAAGCACGGGCTAAAACTCACTTAGAGATCGTTATTTCTTTCAGGTTCTCATAATATTGTTCTTTAGACTGCTTCTGTTTGGGAGGGAACAAGTATTATTCTGGATACCTCTATTTTACTTAAATATTTATGTCATTTTAAAAAACAGTTTAGATACACACACCCCAATTTATTAAAATGATTTGGCTAAAATTTATAAATATAAACAAATAGTTTTGAATGTGTGATTTATTTTAATTAATAAACTTTTTTCTTCTCGAGTGGCTTTAAGTTCACAGCAAAATTGAACAGAAAGTACAGGGTCTCATATGCCTGACTTCACACACATACAATATCCCCACTATTGACACCCTGCACCAGAGTGGTATATTTGTGACAATCAAGGGACCTACACGCACAAATCATCGTCACCAAGGTCCACAGTATAGTTTGCATCAGGGTTCACTGTTGGTGTTGTATATTTTAAGGATTTTGACAAAAGTATAAAGATATCTTTCTACCATTGTATTACCATAAAGAATAGTATCACTGTCCCCAAAATCCTAAATACCAATCTCTTTATTGTTTCCATAGTTTTGCCTCTTCTAGAATGTCATATAGTTGGAATCATACAATAACCTTGTCAGATTGGCTTAAGTTATTTAAAAATTTACATTTAAATTTCCTTCATGTCTTTCCTTGGCTTGATAGCTTATTTCTCCTTAGCACTGAAGAACAGTCCATTATCTGGATAAACCACAGATTATCCATTCACCTATTAGAGAAGATATTTTAAAAAAATTTTATTGATTGATTTTAGCCAGAGGAAGGGGGGAGAGAGAGAGAGCGCGCGCACACATTGATTTGTTGTTCCACTTTATTTATGTACAGGTATTTATTGGTTAATTTTTGTATGTGCTCTGCCCAGGAATCAAACCCACAACCTTAGTGTATCAAAATGATGCTCTAACCAATTGAGCTATCTAGCCAGGGCCAAAGAATATCTTGATTGCTTCATATTTTCACAACTGTGAACAAAGCTGCTATAAACATCTATGTGTAGAGTTCTTTATGGATATAATTTCCAGTTCATTTGGGTGAATTTCTTTTTTTTTTTTTTTTTTTTAATTTTATTTATTAATTTTTAGAGAGGAGAGAGAGAGGGAGAGAGAGAAAGGGGGAGGAGCTGGAAGCATCAACTCCCATATGTGCCTTGACCAGGCAAGCCCGGGGTTTCGAACCGGCGACCTCAGTATTTCCAGGTCGATGCTTTATCCACTGCGCCACCACAGGTCAGGCCATTTGGGTGAATTTCATGGAGCACAGTTGATAGATTGTATAGCAAAAGTGGGTTTAGTTTTGTAAGAAATTGTCAAACTGTCTTCCATAGTGACTGTATCATTTTGCATTTCCCCCAGCATAAGTAAGAGCTCTGCTCTTTCCTGTCCTGGCCAACACTGGGTGTTTTCAGTGACTGGGATTGTGACCATCCTAATAAATGCAAAAGGCATCGCACTGTTGTTTACTTTGTAGTTCCCTAATGACCTAATGTTGAATCTTTTCATAATGTTTACTTCTCATCTATATTTTTTTGGAGAGGTATGTATTCAAATCTTTTGCCCATTTTTAATTGGGTTGTTAGTTTTCTTATTATTGAGTTATAAGCATTCTTTGTATATTTTGGGTAATAGTCTTTTATCAGATGTATCTTTTATGAATATTTTCTCCCAAGTTGTAGCTTGTGTTCTCCTTCTTTTACATTATCTTTAACAGACCAAACGTTTTTAATTTTAATGAAATCTAGCTTATCAATTATTTCTTTTATGGCTCATAACTTTGGTCTTCCAGGAGTTTTATAGTTTTGTGTTTTACACTTAGGACCATGATCCATTCTGAGTTAATTCTTTTGAAGGATATAAGATCTGTGTCTAGATTAAAATTTTTTTGCATATGAGTATCCAGTTCCTTTGAATATGAACATTTAAAATTAACTTTTAAAGATGAAATGTAGGTTTAAGATTGAACTAGAAATAGTCTTGGTTTAGAAGCAAATATTTTACTCATCAAGGCAGTATCATGAAATGACTATGAGAATTATATTTGTCATTCCACTTCTAAAAAACACTGGTCAGAGCAGATGTGTCTATAGACCTCATTTCTACTGTACTATATAGTGGGTCTTTACAAGGGAAGTAGAATAATGTCATGTAGAAAATGGCCTAGAAAATTTTAAGTTCCAAGTTCCATGTTCACCTACTCTATGAAATGATTTTAGGAATAGTATTTTTTTTTCCTTGCAGGTAATCCAACCATACAATATATTGAATTGCAACCCCTTTCAAGGACAGTCTTAATATATGTTCTAAGTTTTCTTTTAGAAAGTTGCAGCCTGACCTGTGGTGGTGCAGTGGATAAAGTGTCGACCTGGAAATGCTGAGGTCGCAGGTTCGAAACCCTGGGCTTGCCTGGTCAAGGCACATATGGGAGTTGATGCTTCCTGCTCCTCCCTCCTTCTCTCTCTATCTCTCTTCTCTCTCTCTCTCTCTCCCTCTCTTTCTCCTTTCTAAAATGAATAAATAAAATTAAAATAGAAAGTTGCAGCCTGAGAATGAACCATTATCTTCAAAGACTGTGATTAAACAAATACATTTTCTTGCGGTCTGATCTTGCTAGAATGAAGACACTTGGTCCTATTCATTCAACGAAGAGAGAAGGTTTGCCGAAAATGAAACTTGCGTTTTTATTCCGATATATCATGTTCTATATATTTGAAGATGGTATTTGTACCCCCAGAGACTATTGAAGAAGAGATCCAATTTTTAAATTGAGGTGTTGGGCCCACTGTGACTCACGCCACCGATCAGTTTTGTGTTCGTTGTATAATAAGTGTTCACAACCAAGGAGTATGATGATAGCAAGGCCGAGCCAGTTAGATGATTTATTTATTGTCTGTTCCATTGGAGAATAAGCCCTGGATTCACGCCAAAGATGATAAAGGCCAACAGCATCTGTGTTATAAGGTGTCAAGCTGACGCCTCTGCAGCTGGGCCTGTGCTGATTGCTGCAGGCAAATCCTGGGTGATTTGCATGCCACAAATATGTGCTCATTGGATCCGGCAGGCCAAGGAAACAGATCTTGCAGCAGCTATAAAACATGGTCTTGTCCCCATGGGATCTCCAACCCGCAAATTAATGGGTCGTTACAAATTTAAAAGTCAGCACTAATATTTTAAATCTTTCTCCCCATTATTTTAAAAGAAAGACAGCTAATTTAGGTAAACTTAGGAGCTGAAGTGAGTTTTATGCTCAGACCATTTATTTGCTAAAAAGAAATTGAACATTTCTTCGGTTCACTATTATCATTAAGATGGTAGACAGAGTCCTTATATATTCCAGGGCATGACATTTATCCTCTCTACCTTGTTATATGCAGATAGTAAATGTTATCCCATTTATATATAGTACATCTTTTCTCTTTTTTTAATCCAAGTTGGATTGTACGTATTGTTAAGTAATATTAATTTTATCTTAACAATATCCATTGGCTCTCGATTCATATTGGTACGTGTGGGTATTTTAAATACTGTTCCATTGTTTGGGCATACCCAAATGTATTTAACCAGTCCATTTTTGTTGGGGCATTTAGGACGTTTCTGTGTGGGTGTGCATGCATGCATGCATGTGTATGTTTTCTATTACAAAAATGCCACACAAAATACACACATTTAGAAATCTTTGTTCTCTTAAATATGTCTACAGGAAAAATTTCTCAAAGTGAAATTGTGGGATCCAAAGATATGTGCTTTTAAAATTTTGATAGATACTGCCAAGTTGTCCTAAAGATTTCTATCAATTTATGCCCTATAAACAATGTAGAAGAAGAGTGCCTTTTTTCCTCCATCCTCACAATTAATATTATTAAATATCATCCAAAAGGTGAAAAATTGTAATTAATTTTTAAATTTGTTTTTGTTTATTCCTAGTCACATGCACTTCGTTTCTGAATGCTTGACAATGTCTGCTCTTGAACTGAATAATTTTGATACATATCCTTCTGCTTTTGTGAGTCATCAGTGATACTGCTCACAAAACGACTATTGCTGTGAAGTACTCTGAAGTACCATTTGTCTTTCCAAAACAAAACAATGGGTGAGATGTGGCTATGGTAGTGCAACATTGTAAAAGAAACGTATCAGAGCTTTCTATGGTTAGAGTTTTCATCTTGAGCTTCAGCACATTGGGAGTCTATATTTGTGCCAACATGCCTACCGTTGCTCAAAACATTAAACAAATTCTTAAGCAAAAAGATATTCAGTGCCACTTTATAAGTGACATAAGGAAACGAGAATTATCTTGAATTCACAGTTCGTTTTATGCTCATGTAGATCACCTGTTTCTATTTTTGATATCTAAATGATATTTGGCCCCTTCAAAAAGAATGAAATTGTTCTGGGGATAAAGTCTTTGAGTTCTGGGGGTAAAATAAGTTGATGGTTGGAGAATACTACAAAATGAGTAAGGATGGAGATGACTTGAGTAACATGATGGACAAGCTTGATCTAATTGATCAAGTAGGTACATAAATAGCCAAATGTTATGCATTTTTTTTAATGACACACGGAACATAAACAAACATTGGCTATTTACTAAGTCACAAAAGAAATTCTACCAACATTAGAAGACGGATTTGATGCGTAAAATGTTCTCTGGCTATAATGGAATTAAATTAGAAGTCAGCATGGCTACGCTACCGATAGAAAGCTGTGGTTCCTAGACTAGCTACAACTTGTTATTAATATTCTCACTTTATCCATTGGTTTTCATATTTGTCTCTATAGATAGATAAGTGCTCGGTGCTACAAATTTCCATAGGAAAGATATCATTGGATCAGGAACACTTCCTAGAAAAGTGACTCTTGAATTAAACCCAAAGGATGGATGAGGGGCAAAGCTAACCAGGAGACTCAGAATCCAACAGCATAGAGTAAGATCCCCAGTCAGAAGCCCTGAAGAGAGACACGAGAAGATCAACTTGCTGTCTAGCTGAAGCGCAGAGACAGAAGAGGGGTGAGTTGGGAGATGAGGCTGGAAGGTAAAGCAGACCTAGTAGAACCTAATGGATTTTATATTCCTCCTGATTTAGCCCCAGAATAAACTTCCCATTTGTTTTCTGTCAACTAATATTCTACTACTGATATTTTAATATACCGCAGCTTAATTTGAAAAATATTTAAGACATTTTTAAATAAGGAACATTCTTGGGCAGCTGTGTAATGGGTTAAATGGTGGTTCCCCCCAAAGATATGTCAATATCCTCACCCCGAGAATCTGTGAATGTGGCCTTATTTGGGAAAAAATAAAAAACGGTCATCGCAGATCTAATCAAGTTAAGGATCTTCAGATTAGACCCTCCTAGATTACCCATATGGGGGCCGAATCCAGTCATAAGTGTCCTTAGGAGAGACAGGAGAGACGATGGCGATGCACAGAGGAGAAGGCATGTGAAGACAGAGGCAGAGATGGGAGTGTTGTGGACACAAGCCAAGGATGCCTGATGCCACCGGAAGCTGGAAGAACCTGGGAAGGATTCGCCCCCCGAGCCCTCAGAAGGAGCAATGCCCTTCCAAACCCTTGATTTTGGGATTCCCGCACCCAGAACTGGGAGAGAATAAATTCCTTCTGTTTCAGGTCCCCAAGTGTGTGATCATTTGTTACGACAGCCATGGAAAACTGATACAAGTTGCTTCAATGAAATTTAGTTTTACGTTTCCTTCTTGTAATGCTAAAGAAGGCCTTGAGATTTATGCACAGGACTAGATAACAGTGTCGTTTCCACCCATGTGTGGCCAAAGCTGCACAATGATGAGTTGTATTAGCTGCTTGAGGTTAGTTGCAGTATAGCATCGATTCGATTGTCACATGTTCAGAATGCCGCGTGACATTAGGGTGGGCCCAAATCCAGTATGGCTAAATAAAATGTCCTTTCTGTTTCACATATTACACCCCAAATCCTAGGTGAAGTCAGATACAGTGTTGTTGTACTAATTCTGTTATTAAATAAAAAGTATCTTCATTAAGGTTGTATCGCTTTTAGACCTAGTTTCTGTAACACATTGTTATTGGGTAGCAGTTCTTTATTGTCTGAGTTACAAATAAGCTTGCTTTGGAGGCACTGTGAGAACCTCAAAAAAGTGATCGGTTGACAGGAGCAAAGAATAGCTGTTTACACAAGTAAATGAAATTTGCCAAAAACAAGTATTTCACTTGAGTTAAGGGTTTGGACCTTCTTAGCTTCACAAGTCTACTGCACTCTGAGATTCTGGTTTGGGCATGGCTCGTTGACTGTTTGAATTAAGAATTCACTCGTGTCCTTCCCAAAATCGTAGGTTCAAGTCCTGATCCCTACTACCTCAGAAGGTGTCCTTATTTGAAATAGGGTCCTTGTAGATATAATAATTAAGATGAGGTCATTAGGATGGGCCCAAATCCAATATGAATAATGTCCTTATAAAAAAGTAGTATTTGGACACAGAATTGCACACACGGAGAATACCGTGTAAAAATAAAGACAAATTAAATGATGTTTCTACAAACCAACAAATGCCAAAGATTGCCAGCAAGCCACCAGAACAAAGGAGAGAGGCCTGGGACAGCTTCTCCCTCACAGGTCCCCTGATGCCAGCCTCCAGAACCGAGACCACAAATTTATGATGTTTAGGCCACGCAGCTTAGGTACTTTATTACAGCAGTCCTAACAAACCAACGGTACAGTTTGTTCCCTGTTAATTTGCTTGCGAATTGTGCACGAGCACCAGGCAGCTCAGGACAACAGAAAGGGAAAGACTTTATTTAGATGGTATTTCAGGTGATTGCATCCTAAACTATTTTAGAACGAACTATATTAACACTATTATATATTACATATATAATAATGCGTTGAACACATTACAGATACATCATTGGTGAACTATTTATATACATTTTTTCTTAAACGGGTCTTTTTTAGAGCAAAATATTTTACAAAGAATCTACCCAGTGACTTTGACTAGCTCCAGAATTATATTGGAATAGCTATCTCAGATCAAATTGAATATCACTTCTATTTGGAGAATATTTTAGTGGCTCAATTCAGAAATATTTTACAAAACAATAGGTGGTCTCATATTGTGAACAGGT
Source organism: Saccopteryx leptura (assembly GCF_036850995.1). Classification (NCBI taxonomy): domain Eukaryota; kingdom Metazoa; phylum Chordata; class Mammalia; order Chiroptera; family Emballonuridae; genus Saccopteryx; species Saccopteryx leptura. Next base: position 21,847,735 of record NC_089505.1, on the reverse strand, counting down.
TACTGATGCAAAATGGTTGATGTATAGTTCAAAAATCATTATCATTTGGGTTTAGCTCAGTTTGGAATTTAATAAATTTTTCTAACTTTGTGTCATCAAGTTATTGATTGTAACATAGTTTTAACCATCAGTTGATTAAGACACTTGATTATAATGAATGGTTTCAGTTATCTATATGTATGTCACGGACATTGAGGCCGATACCATACCTCAGTCAACTGTAACATTTAGTTCCACAAAGCAGTGGTATCACTCACTAGAGGTAAACAAAAGTAAAAGTAGAAAACTCATGATGTATGAAGCTCATAACTGTGACATTTAATTCTCACCCTTCTTGCCATTTAAAAATCAGACCGCTGGGTATCTTTAATCTAGCTCTTTAGATTATTCATTATATGTTTCACTTGAAATGCATATTTTACTTACAAGCAGCAATTTAGTGTTCTGTTTCCATGATTGGGACTGATATCTGATATTAAATAAAGCACTGAAGAGGAGTAATTTATTATAACTAGTTTCTCCTTTGTACAAGCCCCTATAAGCACCTCATGTCATGTGTCTGGATATCGAAAGAGATGAGAGGCATCATGATTTCAGATCAAAGAATATGCACCTATCTACTCCCGGGTTTTCACACTTAAAAAAAAAACTCATTAAAGAAAAGTAAGAACAGAATTCTGAAAATGCAATTCTAAAAACCTGTGTTTCTTAAATATGTAACGTCTGATACTTCAAGCTATTACTCACACTTTTACCATTGTATTGAAAGCAAAAGTCAACTTATTTGCAAAGAATGGTTAAAACACATTGAATTTTTGCATAGTAGTGCAGTTATGGGTCTGTTTTACTTGGACTCATGAATATTTTAGGGTTCTTTTGTTTTCATAATAGAATAAATGGATTTTTAATTTCAGGTTAGATTTAGTGTTGGAAAGTGCTGTTTCTAATTTTATGTAATAGGTCCGGCATCCCCAGGCTAAAAGAAAGGTGTGAACATAGTGAAAGCATTGTGTAACTTTGTATTACTGAGAGGTGACTTTCTCATTGGGAGGGAAAAGTTTCCAGTGAATATATTAAGAATGATTGTGCTTGCATTTATAATTCTCCATCTTTCCCATTTTTGAGATTATAAATATAAGACAATTTTATTTATGGTAATGTCCTTTAAATCTATAGAGAACCAATAAATTTTAATAAGTAGTGTTTGGCAGTAGTAATTAACAGTTTGAAAGGCATGATATATTTCTTACCTCACACATTACACAAAAATAAATTAGAGATGAATTAAAGCTTTATATGAAAAAGATAAAAAGTACTAGAAGAAAATATAAAGAGTATTTTTATACCACTAGAGTATGAAAGTCAATCCGTAATACAACACTAATATCAAAAACTATAAGAGAAGTGATTGAATACGTACCTGTAATTATAAATCAACATTCAATAAAAAATATAAATTTTAAAAAATGAGGGAAACATTTATGCAGCGATAAACATGTCAGAAGCAATGCTACAAATACTTTTAAACCTTTTATTTTAAAAGGTGTGTTCTCCAGCCCTTTACCAGGTATTTAAATGAGCATCTAACATGTCTGAAGCCATAGGCTAAAGACAAGAAAGATACAGATTAAACTCAGATGGGGTCTTTCCAAGAGCCCCAGATCTAGAGTTTCATTTCCATTGTTAGAGTGTCTATAGCAGTGGTAGTCAACCTGGCCCCTACCGCCCACTAGTGGGTGGTCCAGCTTTCATGGTGGGCGGTAGCGGAGCCACCAAAGTATAAATAAAAAGATAGATTTAACTATAGTAAGTTGTTTTATAAAGATTTATTCTGCCAAACTTAGCAAAAATCCGACATAAAGTACTTGGTAAGTAATTATTATTATATGCTTTAATTTGCTGTAACTCTGCTTTATAAATTTTATAAAGTAAAGTTACTTTCCTACTTTATAAATCACCATTACTGTGGAACCGGTGGGCAGCTAGAAAATTTTACTACTATCAGAGATACAAAAGTGGGTGGTAAGTATATAAAGGTTGACTACACCTGGTCTATATCAATAAATAGTTATTTTTAAACTGTAAAAATATATATCTAACATTAATATTATAACATAGATCCTTAAAGCTTATTGACTATTTAAAATAACTAAATTAAGTAGCTTCCAAATATCAGTAGTATAATGAGAGACAGATCTTTAACATCTAATTAACTTTATTTGGCAGATGCATGCCAACACACATACATGTATTTTTAAACAATTCAGTCACTTCTTAGACATAAGCTAAGCCTTCCAGTACAGCTGAGAAAGTGTCCCACCTTGCATGATTTATCTCTGCACCACGGCTCCCTTTCCTGTGTTTGTGGAACAAGTAGAGAAGATAGTTAACATTCCACTTTTCTTGAAACGTCAAGAAGGGCAGGTGCACTCTGACCTCAGCTTTAAATTTAACCAAGAATATGGGAGGATTTAAGGCTGCTCAACATACTTCTCAAGGAATTTTCCCTCAAGCACTAATATCTGAAGAGCCTGAAAAAAAATATGCAAGAAAAGCCCTATTCTCTCTTGACATGAAGCTATGCTCAGCATGCTAGCTATAAGCCAGAGCTTAGTTTAAGAACAGCAAACAACATTTTCCTATTCTTTGTAATGCCTGTGCTAAAATAACAAGTCTTGTGATGATTATATTCTCTATGGTCAACATTTCTTAAGTGCCTATGGTGGGGTAGGGCTTGCTTCTTGAGAATTTTAAAATGTGCTTTTAGCAAGGCTTTTAAGATTTGACTCTTTACCTTGCTGTCACTAGTTACATTTTTCTAAGGGGCAAGAAACACAAAACAATTATTTTAGGTCCCCGTTAAAATGTAGGGCATTTATGGTGACTGGTGGCTGGTGACCACTGGTGATGGGAAATACTACAATTTACTAATCCAGGATTAAATGGTATCTGTTGTAATGCATACTTTACACTCTTTTCTTTCACACAGGTGATATTACCTCTGTTTTTTCAGATGAGAAACTGATATTTAGAGAGGTTATAAAACTTGATAAGGTTACACAGCTAATAAGTAACAGCAAGATTCAAACCTAGATCAACCAAATTCCCAACCTACTATGAACTAAGGACCTCTTTTCCTTTCAGAATTCCTGTAATCAAGGGAAACAATTTAACAATCATTCATTCATACCTGCAGAATGCTAGGCCCTAGTGTAGTTCTAGGCTTATAATGGTGAAGACATTTAGGCTTATAGTGATGAAGACAAGCTAGGTCTCTGCCCTCCTGGGCGTGCATTTGATTGAAATGAATAAATGCTTTATATTAATTAAGTGATATGGGGATAAAATAAAGGACAACAGAGAGACAGAGATTCATGATATGTACAACTATATGTAGAGGAAGGGAAAGCCTTCCTGAGAATTTGTTAGCTGAAAGGCGACCTGGGATGAAACAAGGGAGTAGGAAGCCATGCAGATATTTGGAGAGAAAAGCACTCAACACAGAAGGAATAGCAAGTGCAAAGGCCCTGAGGCAGGAATATACTTGTGTTGAAGACCACAAGATAGGCCATTGTGGCTGAAGAAGGGGAGGGTAAAAGAAATCATGAGGGAAAATGAGGACAGAAAGCCTGCCAGGGCCAGTTTAGGGAGGGTCTGTAGATCATGATAAGGACATACGACTTTTTATTTTAAATGTGTATTGGGAACCTAATCAAAGGTTGGGCTTTGGGAGAGCCTGAGTCTCAGTGACCCTGGCTGTACGGAGAGTAGACTGTGGAGGGGCCACAGCTGAAATAGGGAGTGCAGCTAAGAAGATGCTGCCATGCCCCAGGGTGATGTGGAGGCCTGGAGAGGGCGTGCCTTGAGCAGTGGGGATGCTGGCGAGCGCTGCGTTTGGAGAACTCAGGGCCAGGGGATTTATTTTCTAAATGAGAACATGGACAAATCTCGTAATGAATAGTGGAACAATAAAGGCAATGTCCAATTAAGATCTGCATAGTTAGCTGCAAATTCTTCCGGGTATTTGGAGAAGGCGGGACTGGTGACTGGAGAGTATTTAGAGATGGTGGAAGGCTGGTACAGCTTCGTTTGCATATCCCTGGGAGCTCGTCTGGCCACTGACTTGCCTTATTAATAAGTAAGAGTTCATCCTAATTCTAGATAGAGTTCTCAAATTAATTAAATCCAGAGAACAAGAGGATAGTAAATGGATCTGATTATTTGTAAATTGGGAATGATTAAGGGGGGTAAGAAGGTGAGGGGCAGAAAGAGCAAGGCAGGGCTGATTGAGAGGGAAGGCTGGACTCGGGGGGTAAGGAAGGAAAGACAAGAGACAAAGGGTAAAGAAATCCGAGATCACTCGCCCACAATGCTGAGCCTGAGCTGGAAAGGAGTGAAGAGCCAGTGGAGATTCTAAGTGCTCCGAAGCCCTAATCCCCTGAAGGTGGCGTGCTGGGAGCACCGTGGGGCATGCTCCCCGTTTTCCTGAGGTCAGGAGACTGGGAATCGTGCTCTCCTGCCCAGAACAGGTGCGTGTGCATGTGCGTGCATGCACGTGTGGGCCAATGCGTCTTGATACAGCCTGCTAGACCTTGCCTCCTCTCGTGTCTTCTGAGCTGTCGGCTTTGGATGGCCCACACTCATCCAACCGCCATCCAAGGCCAACAGCTCTTCCTTCCCTTTCTCCTTGCTTTTTGTGTATGTGTTTGTAAACAGGAACTTTCACACCCAAGGAGTATGAGGGGTAAGGAGAGTGTGAAATGGGCCCGAGTCAGAATACATTTAAGAAGTGCAAGAACGAGGTTGTTGCTCTGGCTTTAAAATGTTGGTAAAATGTGGCTTCTCATTCATACCTAAAGAGACGTGCGCGTGCGCGTGCGCAAGCGCCGGTGCGAGGCCGAGAGTTTTCTAGGGAACCTCCAGATGTTGACCCTAAGGAGAGAAAGCCACTACCTGATAGACTCATGTCTTGAAATGTATTTATTCAGCACTGATAAGTTTGTTGGGTTTTTGTGATTAAGGGCAAAATCCTCAATTAAAAAAAAATTGTTTTTAAGTTCTTCCAAGGAAAAGACACTCCACCTAAGTGCATCAGCAAGCAGCCTTGAGCCACAGAAGGGACTGGAGTGCCTCCTTCTTTCTGTATCTGCTGGACTAGCTCAGCAGAGGGCGTTTGAGCCAGGATTTCTCAGATGAAAATCTGTTCCCAGGGACTCAGGCCATAGTGGTCCCGGTGGGATACGTGATTGACCCGTCAGCCTTGCGAGTACACATATGCACATTGCTTTTGTTTCCCCATCAGAGAGCTTCCCTCAGAGCTGGGTCGGTTTTCAGTTCTTCTTACAAAGCTTTGAGTTTCGGGAATTCCTGTTGATAAAAGGGAGTGGCCCTCCATGATTCCTGTACAAACAGAAAGTTTATTGTGGGGTGAGCAGAGCTGAGGGTGGTTTTACCAAAAACAGTGACATTCACACCCAGGAGCTGATTGATGTAAGAAGGAATGCCCACCTGGAGCTAAGCCTGGGCTCTCACACCTGGACTGACTGTCTATTTGGGTAGACTGAGCGTGTGTGTATGCGTGTGAGTGTGTGTGTGTGTGTGTGTGTGTGTGTGATAATAGTTTCACAGCACTGTGAAATTCGGCTGCTTTCCAGTCTAAATAGGGTAAGTAATTCGTGAGCCGTGGCAGGAGCAGCACCCAGCTCCTTCTTGGGAACATCCATGTTATTTCCGGCAAGATTTAGGCCGAAAGCTCCTGGCAGACAATAGAAAAGCACCAGGTGTTCCCAGCAGCAGTCTCCTTCTTCTCTTTTAAAAGTCGTGATTGGCAAGTTTCCTAAAGCAGGAGAGGCGCTCTTGGTTGCAGAGTGTGACTGTTGTCTCATTAAAGCGGCATCTGTCTTGGATGCTTCTGGACCTAACTGTCTCAGACAGGTTCTGTATAATTACACTTTGGTCCTTCGGAGACAGAGCGAATCACAGGACACATCAGGAAGCTGACTTGTGTTCAGAAGCTTGGGCTGCTTTGAGGTTTCACTCTGGAGTTTGGTAAAGCTGTTCAAAGAGAGTTGGTCTTTCCACCCTCATATAATGAAGGCTGCTCTACTTCCTGACTGTGAACGTGACCTTCTTGCCTGGAGTGAGACAGTGGGATGCTTCCACACTGCTCTGGCCAAACCCCATCCATGGAAATGTCCAAGCCGTTTGTTATAACGCTTTACAGTTTACTAATGGCCTGAAGAACCCATGCTGCAACATGGGTGGCTATTGTAGCTTTCTGCATGCCAACTTTATGTTTTAGAAGTAGTTTATGTATGGAATAAATGGAAGGCTATTGTAAGTCCAGAAATAAACCCTCATATTTATGGAAATTTGCCTTTTCAGCAAGGATAAATCAGTCGCCAAGACAATTGTATGAGAGAAAGAACCATCTTTTCAACAAAATGTGCTGGGGCAACAAGATAGCCACATGCAAAAGAATTATGTGAGAGCCCTACCTCACACCATGTATAAAATAAATGTAAAAGCTAAAACTATAATAATACTTTAAGAAGAAAGTATAGGTATAAATCTTCATGATCTTGGAATAGGCAATGCTTTCTTAACTATGACACCAAAAGCATAAGAAACAAGAAAAAAATAATCTGAACATCATCAAACTAAAACCTTCTGTGTCTCAAAGGACACCATGAAGAAACTAAGAGACAATCCAGACAATCTGAGAAAAATTCTGTAAATCATTATCTGATAAGTAACTTATATGAAAAATACATAAAGAACTATTGCAACGCAATAATGGAAGGACAAATAACCCAATTAAAAAATAGACAAAGAATCCAAATAAACATTTTTCCAAAGAAGATATACAAATTGCCAATAGACAATATATTGAGCATTAGATGCTCAATATTAGCGGCCATCAGGAAAACGCAAGTAAAAACCACAGTAAGATACCACTTCACTCCCACTGGAATGGCTATAATCAACAAGACAGATAATAACTAGTGTTGGCAAGGATATAGAGAAATTGGGACCCTCACATACTGCTGCTGGTGGGAATGCAAAATGGTACAAGCACTTTAGAAACAGTCTGGCAGTTCCTCAAACAAGTAACCATAGAGTTGCTGTTTGACCAGCATTCCCATTCCTAGCTGTATACACAAGAGAAAATTAAATAATACAGTCACTAAAAACTTGTCCATGAATTTTATAACAGCCTTATTCATGATAGCCATAAGGTAGTGACAACCCAAATGTCCATCAAACTCATAAGTAAATAAATAAAATATGGTATATACATACAATGGACTATTACTTGTCAATAAAAAAAATGAAGCACGAATACATGCTGCAACATGGGTGACTATTAAAAACATTAAGCTAAGTGGAAGAAGGTCACATATGGTATGATTCCATGCATATAAAATGTTAAGAATAGATAAATAGTAGTGGTCGCCTAGGGCAGTAGGCTTGTGGGAAAATGAGGAGTCCTGCTAATGGGTACAGAGTTTCTTGTTGAGGTGATGAAAATATTCTAAAATCGTAGTGATGTTAAATATCTTGAATGTTAGATGACCATAAATTCAATGTGAACCAAGTTTGAAGTGATTACATTTTCATTTTTTTGATTGGATTGTAATTTATATACAGTGAATTTTGACAATTGCATATACCCTTTCAACCCAGAATATAGAATATTCATACCCCTACAAAATAATCAAGATAGAGAATATTCCCATCCTTACAAAAATATTTTTTCCTGGCCCCTCCCCACCCGTCCCCACTGAGAGGCAAACTGTTCTGACTGCTTTCACCCCCCACCCACTACTTTGTCCAGTCCTGGAACTGTCAGTGCGGTCAGTCACACAGTATATGCTCCTTTGTGTCTCGTTCCTTTCACTCAGTAAAATGGTTTTGAGGTTCATTCATTTTGTTGGGTTTATCAGTAGTTTCTCACAGGTTGGATTCCCCAGAGAGAGACCAAGATTAGCTTTCAGGGCATTTATTAAGGAGGCCTCTTGGGATCTACAGGTTTGGAAGGGAGACGAAAGAAGCAGGGTCGGTCAGAGGGAAAAGTGGAGCTGAGAGACAGCCCAGTGCCAGCCCAGTGGGCGCTCTGTGGGATGGCTGCCACCGGTGCATGGGTAGTTCAGTGGTAGAATCCTCTCCTGCCAGCAGGAGCGCCGGGACAGATGGCCTGTCACAAGTCGTGGCAAGTTCTGCCGACCCCGTATTGATCAGCCATCGGATGTGGGCTGCTTCTCCAGGGAGGAGGTACTTTGGTCAAGGATGTTTGTTTCAGCCATGGAAGTCTCCCAGCCCCCTGAAGGGCTGACTGCTAAGGGCTGTCTCCCAGCAGGATGGGAATAAGTCCTGAATTTCTGAGAAGGCTCGTGTGGTACGTCATGGAGTTTCATTGCTGAGTCCCACTGATGGATATAACACAATATATTTTATCCACTCTCCTGATGATGGATATTTGGCTATCATGAATAAAGCTGCTATGAACATTCTTGAACTGGTCTTTTTATGGATATATTTTTTCATTTCTCTCGGATAAATGCCTAGAAGTAGAGTTTCCGAATCATTGGATAGGTGTGTGTTTAACTTAATAGAAACTGCCAGACCAAGTTTCCAAACTCTAAAGTACCATTTTATACTCCCACCAACACTGGGAATGAAAGTCCCAGTTGCTATATGTTCTCACCAACATTTGGTATAGTTTTTTTTTTAATTATAGGAAAGACTTGAAAAAGTTTCCAAACCACTTGGATGGGAACGTCAGAAGGGATTTCTGCTTGAGTTAGAGTTTGGACTAGCAGATTCTGAATTTATGATCTAAAAAAGAAACAATTTCATATTCAGTTTTATAGCAAAAATCACACTTACCCTGTTAACTTTAAATCCTGTTGTTTTGGAGACTTATTGCCATATCCAAGTCTATTTGAATTCTTGATTAGATTACTGTTTGATGAGTTGATTCATTTAGAGCCTGATTAGTTCAGAGGCATATTAGTTAACTAGCTCTTTCGGGACCAATTAGATTGATAGTTGACTAGGCTAGAGATTGATATGACATTTCTTTGTGCTTTGCATTTTATACAGCTTTCAGTATTTCCTTCTACAAATAATGTTTGAGCAGCATGATATGTAATTAGATTAGGTAAAGCCAGCGACCTGACCAGGTGTTGGTGTAGTGGATAGTGTCAGACTGGGATGCAGATTAGGTAGATAGATATATTACAGATAGGTGCTAAATTAACTAACATATCTGGCCTATACCTCTTTGTTTTGCTCCTGTGTAGTGTATTCTTCACTTAGTCAGAATGATCTTTTTAATTCTTGAATGGAAAGGTATTATAAAAAAAGGATTAAGCAAATATGGCAAGCGATAATGCAAAACTTCAAGAATAAAGCATCATGTAACTCAGGGGTCCCCAAACTACGGCCCGCGGGCTGCATGCGGCCCCCTGAGGCCATTTATCCGGCCCCCACTGCACTTCCAGAAGGTACACCTCTTTCATTGGTGGTCAGTGAGAGGAGCATAGTTCCCATTGAAATACTGGTCAGTTTGTTGATTTAAATTTACTCGTTCTTTATTTTAAATATTGTATTTGTTCCCGTTTTGTTTTTTTACTTTAAAATAAGATATGTGCAGTGTGCATAGGGATTTGTTCATAGTTCTTTTAATAGTCTGGCCCTCCAATGGTCTGAGGGAGAGTGAACTGGCCCCCTGTGTAAAAAGTTTGGGGACCCCTGATGTAACTATAAATCATTAGATGATTAGATTAGCAGCCATTTAAATTAGCATTCAATTTGATCTGCAACTGAGTAGATTAAGGGGTTGATTTAGATCAGTGGTAGTCATCCTGGTCCCTACTGCCCACTAGTGGGTGTTCCAGCTTTCATGGTGGGCGGTAGTGGAGCAACCAAAGTATAAATAAAAAGATAGATTTAACTACAGTTAGTTGTTTTATAAAGGTTTATTCTGCCAAATTTAGCAAAAATCTGACATATAGTACTTGGTAAGTAATTATTATTATATGCATTAACTTGCTGTAACTCTGCTTTATAAATTTTATAAAGTAACTTCCCCACTTTATAAATCACCATTACTGTGGAACCAGTGGGCAGTTAGAAAATTTTACAACTAACAGCGATACAAAAATGGGCGGTAGGTATAAAAAGGTTGACTAGGCCTGACCTGTGGTGGCGCAGTGGATAAAGCGTCAACCTGGAAATGCTGAGGTCGCCGGTTCGAAACCCTGGGCTTGCCTGGTCAAAGCACATATGGGAGTTGATGCTTCCAGCTCCTCCCCCCTTCTCTCTGTCTCTCCCTCCTCTCGCTACCTCTCTGTCTCTCCTCTCTAAAAATGAATAAATAAATAAATAAAATTTAAAAATTAAAAAAAAAAAAAAAAAAAGGTTGACTACCCATGATATAGATTAAGCAACTGATTGGACTGGGCACCAATTGAGTTAAGCAGTTGAAGAGATTAGGCGACCAATCAGATTAAGCTGCCAATCAGATCAAGGAATGATTATATTAAGGAACTGATTAGGTTAAACTGCTGATAAGATTAAGGGTTCACTTGGGCTAAAGTGGCTGATTAAAGTAGTGGCAGATTAAATTGAGTACAGGGGTCCTCAGGTTATTACAACAGTCTCAACATATGACCTTTCGAGTTTATGACACTGTAAAGCCAGGAGGCACGGCCAGGGCCACCACTATCAAAGCAGCCCGGCCCATGCAGGTTCACATTGGATTCGGACAGTCGGTAGAGAAACAACGGAGCCACAAACTGGTGGGCCATAGTCTTTAATTCTAGCTTGCACCCGGCGGGCAAGTAAAAATATACACTGGGCTCCAAAACCCAATCACATTCAGTGCTCACAAAGCCACTGACTTATCCGAGTTTCCTAGAATCAAAGGTTTCTAGCTTACCAGCCTTATTCTCCTCAGTTCCCCATCTCCTTCCTTATCCCAGATACAAATTCTACACAAACTGGCATCTTACTCAGCACTCCGCCATCTTGGCTGCTTCTCCTGGCCTCCTCCACATGGCCTTTCTCTGCTCTCTAATGCTAATCCCAGGAACCAAGAGAGCCCAAACTCCCGTTTTGCCCCCACTTTATACTGTAGCTTCACAACCTCTAATCCAATATACAAAGTAGGGAAGTCTCTAATACAAAGTCACCTCTGAGGCATGATTGGATTGTACCACCCTACATCAAAAAGGGTGGGAAAGGCTTAATCCCAAAACCAAGCCTCAGGCTACAACAATTCTCAACACACATTAATATCACCTGGGCAACGGCCTCTTTAACAAAGTGAGCATAATACATTTTATCTGCCCAACAGACACTTACTTCCATATGAGTGTTTCGGCATCTTTTAGCCTCATATTTGCAGACTACGTGGGTGAACTAGTTTGGTTTTGCTTGGCAGGAGAGTACGCAGTAACACCACCTATGGCTGAGGGAGTTCGTGCCCCCCAGTATGCATACCCGCGCCATTTTGGACTGTTAAAAAGCTCAAGTGTCAAGTGTTCCGTTTGTGTTAGGCTAGGGTGTGTTTTGACTAAGACCAAAATTTGGGTTATGTCACTGTCATAGGAATGAGCTTAAGTGACTGATCACATCAGATGTCTGATTAGATCATGCAGTTAATTAGACTACATGCTTCATTAGATGAAGGGAGATTAGATCAGTGACCAATTTGATCACTCAGATTAGATTAAGTGGTTTCTTAGATTAGCAGCATTTAGATTAAGCAGTTGTTGAGATCTAGCATTGACTTCATTCAGGGACTGATTTAGATTAGCAACTGCTAGAATGTTTGATTAAGGTCAATCAGATTGATGGCTGATTAGATTGGGCATTGATTGAATTAAACTCTGAACAGATTTAGGGTTGATTATGTTAAGGGTCTAATCAGATTGGCGGGTGGTTGTATTGTACTGATTAAGTGGATGATTAGATTGAAAGCCATTAAATCATCCAACTGATCAAGGAGCTGGCCAGTTGTCCTCTGATAAGATTAGCTGTCAATTTGCTTAGCTGTTGATTTAGATTAGAAGGTGATTAGACTGGTGGTTAAATTAGTGGCCGATTAGGATTACGGCTAATCAAGTTAGGGTCCATAAGATCAGACACCGATTACATTAATGTCTGATTAGATTTTTGATCGATTACATCAACTGTTGATTAGATCACAAAAGGACTTTTTGTATCAAAGAAAGATCAAATTCTGATAGTACGCTGTTAGTACTAATTGTATTTGTTTATTTATTGCTTACAAATTTTTAGGAATAAATTTAAAACCCTATCATCTACCCATTTCAAGTAAACAGCTCAATGAATTTTGGTAAATATGTAGTACAACCATGACCACAGTGAAGTTTTAAAAAACTTAGAGAACCCTAAAGCGTTCTATCAGGTTCTTCTGTGGTTAATCTCTGCCCTCCCCCCGGCTTCAGACAACTACTTACCTCCTTTCCATCCCTATAGTTTTGACTGTTCTAAAGTTTCACGTACAGTACGTAGAATAACACTATGTGAATGAAGTTTTTCATATTTGGCTTTTTGCACTTAATATTTTTGATACTCATCCATGTTGTTTGTTGTATGAATCAGTATTTTGCTCCTTTCTGTTCTGAGTATTCTTCCATTAATGGCTATCCCAAAGTTTATCTATTTACAGTTAATGGGCATTTGGGTTATAACTATATTTCACTATATTCCTATTCTATGAAAATATATATGATCTTTATTATTTATGCATGATAGTTCTGTATAAATAAGAATTCACTTACTGGTTCATCATTCATCTAAAAATATTTATTATATATTTTGTATATTATACTTTTTGCATATCCTTTGTACCAGGCTCTGTTCTAAGTACTTGAGATAGAAAAGTAAAAAAACCTACAATCATAGAACTTAAATTTTAATGGAAAGACAGAAAATAAGCAATGAACAGAATAAATCAGTAATTTTATAGCAATTTAAAAGATGAAAAGCACTATGAAATAAATAGAGAAGGGGAAGTAAGACTGGATTGGTGTGTGATGGTCAAAGTGGTCCTCTCAGAAAATGACCACTTCTAAAAGCAATGAGAAGGATATCTGAGCATAGAGTGGGAAGAGGCGATAGCTATGTGACTCTCTGTGGGAACAGTGTTACAAGCAGCAAGACCACTTAACATAAAGATAGAGACATGGTGGTATGTTCAAAAAACAGGGACCAATGTGGTTGTAGTAGAATGCGGGACCGGGCCCTGGCCGGTTGGCTCAGCGGTAGACCATCGGCCTGGCGTGCGGGGGACCAGGGTTCGATTCCCGGGTTCGATTCCCTGCCAGGGCACATAGGAGAAGCGCCCATTTGCTTCTCCACCCCTCCCCCTCTCCTTCCTCTCTGTCTCTCTCTTCCCCTCCCGCAGCCAAGGCTCCATTGGAGCAAAGATGGCCCGGGCGCTGGGGATGGCTCCTTGGCCTCTGCCCCAGGCGCTAGAGTGGCTCTGGTCGGGACAGAGCGACGCCCGGGAGGGGCAGAGCATCGCCCCCTGGTGGGCAGAGCGTCGCCCCTGGTGGGTGTGCCGGGTGGATCCCGGTCGGGCGCATGCGGGAGTCTGTCTGACTGTCTCTCCCCGTTTCCAGCTTCAGAAAAATACAAAAAAGAATGCGGGACGGGAAAATGAGAAGGGGGTTATAAGGCATGTAGGGCTTTGTAGTTGACTATAAGGACTTTGGCTTTTGCTATAAGTGAGATGGGGAAGCAACGGTATGACATGATCTGACTTATATTTTAAGATCATTATGACTTCTGAGTAGAGTATAGAGACAAAGTTAGAAGCATTGAGATCAGGAAAAACAACAGGAATAATCCAGACTAGAAATGACAGTGGCTTAGATTGTGGCAGCGGTTGGACTGGTGAAATGCACCTGGATTCTGGATACATTTTTAAAGTGCAGCAAAATGTCTTCACAGGTTGAATGTGGGATATGGGGGAAAAAAGAGATGGAGCAGGGATTAATTAAAACTGGGACGACAGTGAATGGAGTGGGTCCAGATTGGAATATTAGAAGTTCAGTTTTGAAATGTGTAGTAGACATCCAAATGATGAATGAATACAATCCTATGTGTCATGAAAGAAAAAGAAGAACAATCCATACTGAGGCAATCCTAGTGAAACTGAGTATCAAGAATGTGGAGAAAGTCAAATGAGTAGTAGATAAAAAAGATAGATGCTACTTTAAGGAATCACAATGAACCCAAGAAGACAACAGAATTATATTTTCTTGGTATTATAGAGAAATAACTTAGAATTCCATACCCAGAGAAATAATCATTCACTAAATCACTCACTCACTAAAAGTAATTGATCACTAAAGGAACTACAGACTATTCTTTAGCAAAAAAGAAAACAAGCCCATGCTTGATCTGTGGTGGCACAGCAGATAGAGTGTCAACCGAGAACACTGAGGTCGCCGGTTCGAAACCTCGGGATTTCCAGTCAAGGCACATATGAGAAACAATCAATGAACAACTAAAGTTAATCAACTATGAGTTCATGCTTCTCTCTTTCTCCCCTGCCTTTCTCTCTAAATATCAATAAATAAAATCTAAAAAAAAAGAAAAAGAAAAAAAAAGAAAGGAGCCCAGATAAAAGGTGGGATACAAGAAATAATAGTAAACACAGCAATGGATAAAATGATGGTAATTTTAATAAAATTGGCTATGTAAAATGGAGAAGTAGCAAGTGAATATTTAACATATGTTAAGTTCTTGAATTTTGACCAGGAGGATAGACAAACTAAAAATATTTTACTTTGTTTCAAATGAATTTTTTAAATAATGAGAAAAGTACAATAATAAGCTTCCAAATCAGTGATTAAAAGAAAGGAGGATTTTAAAAACTTTCACTAAGTCAAATAATTAGAAAACAAAATGAGAACAAAAATTGAAGAAAAAGAGCACACTAAAAAAAAAAGGTGACACAAATTAAGGTGGTGAATGTTAAATGTGTATATTTTTCTAAGTAAACTGCCTCTTACAAAGTGCAGCCAAGTTTTAGAGTAATACAAAGTGTCTTTAAAACCAGCAGATATTCTAATAAGAAAAAAACTATGTTAACATTTAAAATGTTTTGCACATCAGATTTTAGCTTCTTAGTTATACATTCCTTTACCTGGTTGTTGGAACCTGTTGTATTAAAATAGCCTCCCAGGTATAAATATCGCCCCCTAGCACCTTCATCAGAGGAAGTGAGCAAAGACAGTTTGCTGCTTTTTAATAAATCTGCTAATGGTAAGTAGAAAGAAAACAATTAGCTAAAACGCTGCTTTAGATGATCTGTGAATTTCTGTTATTTCATCTGACCATTGTATCTGAAAAACAAGCATTTTTAAAAATCCTATTTGGACAACTACTAAGTTTCAATTGCTATGTTTCATTTCCTTCCCATTGAGGAAGGGTTTTCTAAGACTACCATTTCCAATACTCAAGGAAATGTCAGAAATTCGCTGGACCTCTATGGTTAAGTTCAGAAAATGATCTCTAAATATCCTTGTTAAGTAAGTTCTAACTTTATTGTTATGACCTAAAAATGAAATTTAGGGAGTTCTGTCGATTTTTTTCTATGTTTATTAGTATAATTTGTTAGCTGTGATGGAAAGGCTGCTTCAAAGCCAAGCCCCATCAGAAGCTCTGAAAATCAAATAGAGTAACTGTCCCACCCGTCTAAAGAAACCCTGGTGCACACTTCCTGCAGCTCTGGTTCACATGCTTCCCGGATAATGTAATGGAACTGGAAAAGTTTCAGAGAAAAGTTTGTAACCTGATCGGGGGATTATAAGAATCCTAGATGAGGCTAAGATTATATTAACTAACAAATCATGAAAGGTTTTGAATAAAGTAAATATGGATGGATTTAGTGAATCCTGAAAGACTAGAACGATAGAGTACCACTTGGATGTTTGAAATAAGAATCTGTGGAAGAAAATAAAAGAGACACATATTGTTTCTTAAGGAAAAGAAGTAATGATAGCAAAAATGTACCTCAAAATTTAATTTTTTCAATTTTTAAAAGTCATTACATTTATCTGTTTTAATGTGTAACATTTAATGTGTATATTCTTTGATCAATGACCTCCGTTATTAATTAGGCTCCATCAGTGAATAAAAGAATGAGAAGTAACCTCCTCTCAATTTAGGTTGAGAGAACACTAAATTAACCTGGGCTTTCTGTTGTTGTTTGAAGGCAACTTAAAGCAAAGAAATGGAAAAATTCTTATAATTGTTTACTTTCACTGTTGAACTTCCCCTAGCTGGGATGTGTATCCAAAATACAACATTTTTGCACTTTTAAGGAAATTTACTTAGGATTAATTTGAATATTGTAATTAGAACTCACATCTTACTTATTCCTCAATTTCATTTTAAAAAAATCAGGGCTTCTTAAGAGTGATTTAGGCAAAGAGAAGTGGATAAGTGAGCACACTATTCTAAAGGAAAAAAGTCATTCTCACAATCCAGGGTGGGTAATATGGATGTTAAAAATTAGGGCAACTATGATGAAACAGACAAGCAAATACCTTTCAAAAAATAAAGCAACACAAATTTTGGGAAAAAAGATTTTCATATTTTAAGTATAAAATGACTTAGATTAAGTATAAAATATACACACTATATAGCTTTTTAAGAGTTTTATGTTGAATCTTTGGGAAAACCTAGAAGGTTAAATCTGTGGCAAGTGTCCTAAATATAGTGTACTTTTTAAAAACTGTTTAATGAAATATACTCATTCAGAAAGTGCACAAATGATAGTACAGAGCTCAGTGAATTTTCTTTTTTTTCTTTGTTTTTTGTTTTTGTTTGTTTTTTTACAGGGGCAGACAGAGAGTCAGAGAGAGAGGGATTGACAGGGATGGAGAGAGATGAGAAGCATCAATCATCAGTTTTTCGTTGCAACAGCTTAGTTGTTCATTGATTGCTTTTTTTTTTTTTTTTTTTTTGAGAGAGGAGAGAGAGAGGAGAAAGAGAGAGACAGAGGGAGAAGGGGGGAGGAGCTGGAAGCATCAACTCCCATATGTGCCTTGACCAGGCAAGCCCAGGGTTTTGAACCGGCGACCTCAGCATTTCCAGGTCGACGTTTTATCCACTGGGCCACCATAGGTCAGACCACATTGATTGCTTTCTCATATGTGCCTTGACCGTGGGCCTTCAGCAGACCGAGTGACCCCTTGCTCGAGCCAGCGACCTTGGGTCCAAGCTGGTGAGCTTTTGCTCAAACCAGATGAGCCCGCACTCAAGCTGGCGACCTTGGGGTCTCGAACCTGGGTCCTCTGCATCCCAATCCAATGCTCTATCCACTGTGCCACCGCCTGGTCAGGCTCAATGAATTTTCTTTTTTTTTTTTGTATTTTTCTGAGGTTGGAAACGGGGAGGCAGTCAGACAGACTCCCGCATGCACCTGACTGGGATCCACCCGGCACGCCCACCTCGGGGGGTGGGGGCGATGCTCTGCCCCTCTGGGGCGTTGCTCTGTTGTGACCAGAGCCATTCTAGTGCCTGAGGCAGAGGCCATGGAGCCATCCTCAGCGCCCGGGCCAACTTTGCTCCAATGGAGCCTTGGCTGCGGGAGGGGAAGAGAGAGACAGAGAGGAAGGAGAGAGGGAGGGGTGGAGAAGCAGATGGGCGCTTCTCTGTGTGCCCTGGCCGGGAATCAAACCTGGGACTCCCGTAGGTCAGGCCGACGCTCTACCACTGAGCCAACCAGCCAGGGCCGCAATGAATTTTCTTAATGTGAACACATTTATGTAATCACCATCTAATGCCATATACATACATATATGCATATATGTATATGTATTTTATCATTTTCTGTAGTGAACATCTTTGTGTTGATGCTGAAATTTATTAGTTACCTTTTATCTGAAAAATTACTTTGCTAATTTTGAACTGTATTTTCACAAGTTTTGTATGCCTGAGGCTTTAGACGATTTTTTTAAGCACCTAGCACTTCATTTGGATTTCAGAGGTTTATGGTGAAACAGCAGCTGTTATTTAGTGTGCTCTACCTCTAATAAGTAGAGCAAAAGTAGGTTTACAGTTATTTGTAAGGAAAATAATACAATCGTTACTAAATAATAATATAAGAATAAGCTCTGTTTTGCGTACTCACAACTGTAACCTGTTGCCCACCCTGTATACATATATCGTATACATATATATATATGTGTATATATGGCCTAGATTACTCATCATGCAAATTAATCATCATCTGTAAATACTAGTATTTAGACTCATGTTTTGAAGAAGACTGAGATTTAATAAGATATTATAGTAGAATTTAATTCAACTTTTAGGGAATGTTAGCTTCTAAAATACATTACTGTTGTTTTTACCTTTTGTATATTTTAAACACCTTACCAGGTGGCCTCTAGTCCTCACAATGACTGTAATCCAGGAGAGGGGAGCATCCTAGGCTTCAGGTGGTCGGGAACCAAGCGTGTATTTCATTGATCTCACACACAGATCCCTCAATCAGATTTACTGTCCAAACCCACTGAGGCCACTAATGTGTTTTTAAAATTCTTTTTATTAAAAGGAAGATAATTTTTAAAACAAGAAAAATATGCACACACAATGGACATCTAACAGTGCTGCCATATGGCAAACACAATGTCAGGAAGGAACTAACTTTAAAGAAACAAATTTTTCTTAAATTAAGTACCGTGACTAAGTACTTTAATTCCTTTTCCTCCAGCCCTAAAAGATCATTTGACATTGAACCTTTTAAGTTAAAAGGGAATCGCCTGAACCCTCTTACTACCATGGGGGGGGGGGGGGGGGTATGCTGGTCTCACTTCCCCCGCGGGCGCGGCGGGACAGCCCGGGGCTCTCCCCTCCCCACTCCTTCGCCCCCCACTTCCCCCTCCTCCCCTCCCTCTCGCCCTCTCCCCCTCACTCCTCCTCCGTGACCCCTGACCCTGGCTAATCTGCATAGAGGAATGACAGGCATCCGCTGGGCAGGATCCGCCGCGCCGGCTGCGGCCGGCCGGGCTGGGAGACCCGCGCGGGGGAGAAGGTGAGGGACCCGGCGGGCCGCTCCACAGAGACCGCGAAATGAGCGCTTGGAAATCTGTCTGCGAGCGGACCCATGATCGAAGGACCAAAGGAGCCGCGTGATCGCCGGACCTGGCCCTGCGACCCTAGACATGGGCCAGACCTCGGTCTCCACGCTGTCCCCGCAGCCCAGCAGCGGTGAGTCCCGGGCGCACGCGATGCGCTCCCGCGGCGCCGGCCAGCGCTGGGCTTGCTCGGGGCAGCGGGGATGGTCGGGGGCTCCTCGACTGGTCCTGCTCTTGCCCGGACCCGCCAGGTCCCTCGGAGAAACCCGAGAAGTAGCGCTCCCCAGAACTCTTTGTCGTGGAAAAGTGGAATGCCTTTTGGGATCCAGCCGATTTTACCTTAAAGGCACAGGCTCCATTTTCTGTATGAGATGCCCCTCTTTGGTCTTTTTCTGAATTACTTATGAGCCTGAAACTTATGAGAAACGCCATTTGCGTAGTACTGTGTTTTTAAAACGCGAAGCTTGGAGAGTAAGATAAACGTGCCAACAGGTTTTTCTGTATTTACGCTTGGCTTCTGAACAGACCAGAACTGAATTCTTCCAATTTTTTCAACTGATTTATGGTTTGTTTTTCAGAGTAGTGCTGATTGCCTTCTTTCTCTTACCCTGGCAGAAAGCTGAAGGCTTAGTACCTCACTACAAAAAATTCCTTAATTGTTTCAAATGATTCTTGTGTTGTTGATGTTAGACATATAAAGGCATATAAGCTATAAAACTTGGGGAATGTATCTCATGAGCTCAGTTATCGAGCGCTAAACTTTGTTTTATGGAAATATGTGTAACGTTTTGAGTTAAAACGCCCTGTTTTAAGTTTCTTTTCATTTTCTTAAACAAACAAACAAACAAAAAGGACAGAAGGAAGGTTCGTCTGGCATTTCTCCAGGTGTGAAAGGGTAAACAACTTTTGGGTGGCATTACTTGTGTTTGGAGAATGAAATAAATTTAAAAGGTAGAAATTTGATATTTTTGATTGACAGGAAAAAAAAAAATAGCTCCAAGGGGCCATTTACGTTATTCCTTGAGATACTTGATGCACTTTTAAAATTATGAACCTGTCAACAGGATCTTACTGAAAAGAAATGACAGGGCACAGATGAAGGTTTTTTAAATGAGCCCCAGGATGTCGCTACCCAAATAGAGTTCTATCATCCCAAGCTCTTCTCACATGGGTTTGTTTATTATACTGCAGAGCTTCACTCCCTGAAATATCATAAGCATCACTGGGGCTTATGTTAGTGCCTAAAGAGAATAAACCCTCTCTCTGCAAAGGAGAGAAACCAGAGTCCCTCAAAGATCACACCTTCCCTTACTGTTGATGACAAGGCTGCACAGCGCTCCTGGCATGAGAGACTTCATATTGATGGCTTTTGGGGGTTATGGGAGAAGCAGTGTTGATTTGGATCTTAATATTAGAAAACTATTTTGTACAAATAGGATTAGTTACCTTACTTTAAAGCAGTGTGACTTCTTTCATTTCAGGGAAGAAACTTTTTTAATTTATGCACTGGCAAAGCAGAAAATTACATCGGTACTCTAGTACATCAGGTATAAAATACTACCCCGAATTTAGTTCTTTTGCCATAAAATATTGTTAAGGGAGGGTTATTATTAGATGAGCAGATTTTGTGTTTACAAAAAAAAGGGAATATTTCATAAATGATGGCTAAGAAGCAAAGCAGGATCGTAAAATGTGACTGTCCTCGTTCTTACCCAGTACAGCAAAAATACTCAGGTTGCCATGATTTCTAATAAAATGACTAACCATGTCAAGAGATTATGTAGTTTGTTTAGATGAGAGTAATTGAGACAAAAAGTTATTCTTGACCATAAAAGATCTTTCAGAGAAGTATCTCGTGGTGTGGTTATACTTAAATTGCAGGACTTCTGTTTAGTTGTTTAAAGGTTTGTATGTATTGAAGTGACCAATCCAGACAGGATGAATAGAGGGTTTTTTCGGTTTTGTTTTGTTGGTTGAGGGATGATAGCGGCTATGACTCAAGTTTTGTTAATGGAGGAAGGGAGTACTTTTCTCATGATATCCACTTGGGTTCTTTGAGTCTATTACTATGACTCCATTTCCCTGAAGTATTACCATCAGATTCTAAATGAAAATACAGAACCACCAACAACGAAAGAACATTTGGCTGTCATATCTGACGTTTTATATTCGTGCTCTTCTTCTTTGAGTCTGAGAATGTCAAACTCTCAACTCTTGCAAGTATTTTCTTCACTCCTTTAAGCTGTTTAACTGTGGCTTGACAGAAGGTGTGAAGGGAGATCCTTGTTCTGTTTGAGCTCAGCCATATACTAGTGGTTTAAGCCTAAAGTAGCTCTAGGAATTACAATGGTGAAGATGATCATCACGCCGACACTCTGAGGGGGGAAATCTGTTTGAGTCTAAGGAATCAGTATCACCGAGTCCAACAATTCACTCTTGTCACTGGATTTGGGCTTTTGTAAGAATCATCATTATAGTCTACAGGTTGACTTGTTTTTCACTCCGTTTCAGGTTTTTTTGAACCTTTCAGGTTAAGGGTACATTCATTTCTCAGGGATCTAGGAAGACCATTAATAATTATTTCTGAAGACATGCAGTGGAGCCCATTATTTCTATTTTTTTAAATAGTTCTATTGTCATATAATTAAAATCTACCCACCAAAAGTGTACAATTCACTGCTTTTTAGTACATTCACAGTGTTGTGCAACCATAGATCTTTATTCCCATCTTTCTCAACCTCCACCCCCTAATTAACCACTAATCTGCTTTCTGTCTCTATAGATTTGCTCATGCTGAACATTTCATATAAATGGAGTAATACAACACCTGGCCTTTTGTGACTGGCTTCTTGCACTTAGCGTGATGTTTTCCAGGGTCATCTATGTTATAGCACAGCGGTTCTCAACCTGTGGGTCGCGACCCCGGCGACCCCTGTGTTTTGGTCGTTGGACCCCCGCCGGGGGGTCACGACCCACAGGTTGAGAACTGCTGTTATAGCATGTGTTGGTGCTTCATTTCTGATTATGGCCAGATAATATTCCATTGTATGTATATGCCGTATTTTATTTATCCATTAATCAGGCTGATGGACATTTGGATTGTTTCTGCTTTTTGTCTATTATGAATAATACTGCTATGAACTTCATGTACAAATTGTTGATGAAGATAGGTTTTCATTTTAGGATATGTATCTAAGAGTACAGTTGCCCAAAGAAGATAATTTTAATTACATTAATTTGCTTTCCTATTATTTTTTTTAATTTATTGAATTTATTAGGGTGACATTGGTTAACAAAATTATGCAGATTTCAGGTGCATAACTTCTATCATTGAGTTATTAGAATTCTTTATATAATGAATACAAGCCTCTTATCAGATATATTATTTGCAAAAATTTTCTCCTATGCTTGGGATTGTGTCCTTACTTACTTGATAGTATGGTTTGCAACTCAAGAGTTTAAAATTTTTTATTTTGTCCAGTTAATCTATTTTTTCCCTTTTGTTTGTATTTTGGGCGTCATATCTAAGAAACCATTGCCCAACCAATGCCAAGATTTACAGCTATGTTTTTTTCTAAGAGTTTTATAGTTTTAATTCTAATATGTTGGTCTATGATATATTTTAAGTTAGTTTTTACATGTAATGTGATGGATGGTTCTAATTTCATTCTTTTGCATGCGGATAATCCAGTCGCCCAGCAACATTTATTGAAAAGACAATTCTTTTTAATTTTTTATTGAATAGTGTTGTCGCCCTTGTCAAATATCAATTGACCATATATGTAAGGGTTTATTTCTGAATTCTCAATTCTATCCCATTGACCTTTATGTCTAGATTACTATACTTTTATAGTAAGTTTTGAAACAGAAAAATGTAAGTCTTTTTTTTTTGTGACAGAGACAGAGAGAGGGACAAATAGGGATAGACAGACAGGAAGGGACAGAGATGAGAAGCATCAGTTCTTCGTTGTGGCACCTTAGTTGTTCATTGCTTGCTCTCTCATTTGTGCCTTGACTGAGGGGCTACAGCAGACTGGGTGACCCCATGCTCGAGCCAGCAACCTTGGGCTCAAGCTGGTGAGCCTTGCTCAAACCAGATGAACCTGTGCTCAAGCTGGCGACCTCGAGGTCTCCAACCTGGGTCCTCCGTGTCCCAGTCCGACGCTCTATCTACTGCACCACTGCCTGGTCAGGCAAAATGTAAGTTAATATTATTCTTCTTTTCCAAGATTCTTTGGGCCATTCTTCCATTTCTCTATGAATTTTACAATCAGCTTGTCAATTTCTTCAAAGAGAGCCAGCCTGGGACTTTGATAAGGATTGTGTTAAACTCATAGATCAATTTGAATGATATTGCTATTTTAACAGTATGAAGCCTTTCAACCCATAAATCTGATGTCTTTCTATTTACTCAGATCTTCTTTGATTTCTTTCCACAATATCATTTTCAGTGTACAAGTCTTGCTTTTCTTTTGTTAAATTTATCCCGAAGGATTTTATTGTGTTTAATGATGTCATAAGTGAAATTGTATTCTTACTTCATTTTCAGAATGTCTCTTGCTAGATTATAGATACATAAAAATTATAGTCTGCATCCTTGCTGATCTCTTGCCTTAATATTTTTTTAGTGAATTCTTATATACAAGACCATACTATATATAAACTCTATATATACAAACTCTTTATATACTATATATAAACTCTATATATACAACTCTATATATGTGCAAGTAGAGATCATTTTATTTCTTTCTTTCTAATCTACATATCTTTTCTTTCTTTTCCTTGTCTAATTGATCTCATTCATTATGCAGTATAATTTAAATAGGAAAGGCAAGAGTGAGCATTCTTGTCTTGTTCCTGATTTAAGGGAGAAAGCAGTCAATCTTTTATCATTAAATGTCATATTAACTTTGTTTTTTTCATAGATGCCCTTTATCAAAAATTTTCTTTCTATTCATAGTTTGTGAATGTCTTTATCATGCAAGAGTATTAAATTTTGTAAAAAGCCCCCAGCTTTATTTTTCCTCTTGAAATGATCAAATGGTTTCTGGTTTTTATTCTATTAATATAACATATTGTATTAATTGATTTTCAGATGTTAAACTAACCCTGTGTTCTTAGGATAAAGCCTACTTGGGTACAGTATATAATACTTTTAATATTTTGCCAGATTTGGTTTTCTAGTACTTTATTGGGGATTGTATCCATTATTTCTAAGTACAGACTAAATAAGTATGTTCCCAAATTGTGTGACTTCTTTATCCTCTGGTCTCATGCCCTAGGACGGTTGAGACTTCCAGCATTCCCATTGCCAAATACAGGGCATAGCAGATTGGACACAATAACTATTTGTTGAATATATGAATGACTCAATAAATATTATCAATGAACAGTCTAACTATGTACTTTAAGCCAATGACTGTATGAATGAGAGATATGTTATGTTTGTTCTTTTTTACTTCAAGAATTGCACAGTTACTCTGGTCTGTTGTATGAAGGGTGGTGTTTGAATTTGTAACTAATTCTTGCAGTCTTCTTCAGGCCATGGCACTCCCACTGTGCCACAGACCAGCTCTTGACCACTAAGCCTTAGTCCCGGAGTTGAAAGTATAGACAAAATCATTATTCTCATTTTTCGGAGACGAGGGAACACAGTGAATAAAGTAGGGAGGCTGATACCTAGGCCAGGTTAGAACATTTATCTGTGTTTCTCGGTTTCTATATTTTGGTTTGGGCCTTATATTTATCAGGCTCAGGATATTTACCTATTTCCCTGCAAACCGTATACAAGAAGAAATAAAGGCAACAATGGTTAGAGTTTATTTTCCTTAATGGAAAGAACATGCACATGGTCAAAAAGTCAAACTTTACAAGATGGTCGGGATAAAAATAAGTTTTCCTCCCTCCTAGACTTCCGGTTTTTCCCAGTTATAACCCAGCATGTACAGCTTTCTCTCGTACCAGATACTTTTCATTTATGTGTGTATCTTTGTCAAAAGCAAGATAGAGTATACTTTCTGTTCAAGGTTACGAGTATTTCCAGTGATATAACTTCAAAATATTTTCACATTTAGCTCTTTTTTTAAAATTTATTTTATTTTATTTAATTTTTAATTTTTTTTTTTATTTATTCATTTTAGAGAGGAGAGGGAGACAGAGAGAGAGAGAGGAGAGACAGAGAGAGAGAAGGGGGGGAGGAGCTGGAAGCATCAACTCCCATATGTGCCTTGACCAGGCAAGCCCAGGGTTTCGAACCGGTGACCTCAGCATTTCCAGGTCGACGCTTTATCCACTGCGCCACCACAGGTCAGGCCACACATTTAGCTCTTTAATAAACAAACAGTATTGTAAATGGATATATCATAATTTCATTTAAAATAACTGTTAAGTTTTTTATATTTTATGTTTATATTTTCACATTGCTTCTGGGTTCTTTTTGTGGGTGTGCTATCATGAACAATGCTGAATGATCATCCTCATCTAAACATCTTGAACTACCTGTACCAGTAAAATCCTAGCAGTGGAATTGCTGGGTCAAAGATTCATATATAATTTTGATAGATTTAAATTACTCTCACGCAGCCTATATCAGTGTATCTACTCACTATATGAAAATCCCTTTTTCTGAACTCTGTCACCAACACTGCATGGCAAGATCTCTCTTAGATTGTATATATGGTGCTTTGTGAGAAAGAGAAGTCACTCTCTTTGGGTAAGTCTACTCTTAGGCACGTGGCTTAACAGGTGGAACATGAGCAGGAGGAATTCAGTTCCTGCTCTTCCCCTGCCTGATGTCCTTGCCCAGACGGCACTCTACACAACTGTATGTGACCATAGAGTTGTGCATAATTCACGTTTTAAAATCTTTGTAAATCTACGTGTAGAAAGGTACTTTCTCATTTTGATTCTGAGTGAAGCAGGGCCTGTTTTTCTTTTTCTCTTGTCTATTTATAGCCTTTCCTTATTTTATGTTTTCTATTCTTATAGATCAGTAGGTTTAAGATATTAGCCTTATGTATATCTTATTGTAAATATTTTTCTATGTTTATCTTAACACTTGTATTTGCTTAGGGTTTTATTTTATGTGACAATGTTAAATTTTTATGGAGTCAATTCTATCAATTCTTTTCTTACAAACTAGAGTTACTAAGAAACATACTTTACTTTGTAATTTTTCTTATACTTAAATATTTGCTCTCTGTAATTTATTCTGATTTAAAGTAAATGGTTTAATGATATTCAAATTTAGACTTTCACATGGCAAAAAACAAAACAAAAACATCATCAGGAAAGGAAATCATAAAGTTCATAAAATATTTGTGTCGTACAAGGAAAACAGTAGTTAATATCTTAATGTAGTAAAACCTCATAAAATCAGTAACAGAAAGAAATTAATTAGAAAAAAGTGAACACTCACAAAAATCAGTGCTGAACACGAACAGGCATTTTTCAGAATATCTAATGACTGTTCTAGGTGCTTGCTTGAATTAACTTCTTAATCTTTACAACATCTGTGTAGGCTAACTACCATTTTTTAAATACAGTTGACATTCAGTGTTACTTTATATTAGTTTCAGGCGTCCAGCATAGTGATTAGACAGTCAACGTGCTTTGCTAAGTGGTCCCCCCGATATTCCCAGCACCCACCTGGCACCATATGTAGTTATTACAGTATTATTGACTGTATTCCCTATGCTGTACTCTGCATCCCTGTGACCAGGCCCTGCCCACAAGGGTCTGCGCCTAGAAGGCACTATGAAGATGCACAGAAATGAAGACAGAGGGAAGGGACTCCTAAAGAACTGTGGGGACAAGTCAGGGAGGCCGGAAAGTAGCTAGGGGAACAAGAATTCAGAGGGAAGGGACTCCTAAAGAACTGTGGGGACAAGTCAGGGAGGCCGGAAAGTAGCTAGGGGAACAAGAATTCAGAGGGAAGGGACTCCTAAAGAACTGTGGGGACAAGTCAGGGAGGCCGGAAAGTAGCTAGGGGAACAAGAATTCAGAGGGAAGGGACTCCTAAAGAACTGTGGGGACAAGTCAGGGAGGCCGGAAAGTAGCTAGGGGAACAAGAATTCAGAGGGAAGGGACTCCTAAAGAACTGTGGGGACAAGTCAGGGAGGCCGGAAAGTAGCTAGGGGAACAAGAATTCAGGCTCTGAGATGGAGGGGGGGGGGGGGGAAGGAAAGAGTGTAAGACTCAGGTGGTAGGAACCACTGAAAGTTTTTTATCAAATGAGAGAAATGATCAGAGCTTTGGTCCCAGGGGAAAAATCTGCCCGTGTGCAGTATTGATTTTGTTGGGGAGACTGAAAGCAGGACTGAGAGGAAGGCAGCACAATCCAATCTGGGGGATGGTTGGAGAAATGGGGAGAAGGATGCCTCAATTTTTTTGTGTATCTTTGCCATCTCCTTGATATCCAGGTTCAAAGATACAACAGCCAATTTGGCAGGTCTGCTTAATCCTCAGTGGGTTAAAGTCCAAACAGAAGACTTGATTTTCTCTTCCAAAGCAGTCCTTCGCTTGGCCTCCTACACTTCACCAAACGATTCCACTCCCTTACTTTAGCCAGAAATCTAGGAGTCACCCGTGGGTTTGCTCTGTCCACTCCACGCTGATCACCAGCATACCCCCAGTGTATCTCGTGTCGACTCACTTCTGCCTGTCTCTGCCGCCACAATCCAAGCCTCGCCATGCATTGCGTAGACAACTGCAGTGGGCTCAGGCTGGTCTCTTGCTTCTGTTCTCAACCTTCTGCAATTCACCGATGTATTATCCATACAACAGCTAAAGTAACTTTTTTAAACATAAATTATCACTCTTTCTTACTTACAACCTTTTTGTGTCTTCCCCATTGCACTTAGAACGAAACCCACATTTTATACTCTGGACCTCAAGGCCATATATGAACCTCATCTATGTGAACCTCATCCCCGCCTATCTCTCCCACCACTTTGCCCCCCTCCCAGCTCCCTCCACCTTGGGGTACAGCTTCGCACTCATTTTCAGTCGTCAGACAAGTTGGACTCATTCTTACCTGTGACCTTGTCAGTTGTTGCTCCCTGTTTGCCAGGACATTCAGACGCTCTTCCCCTGCCTCTTTACCCAGCTGGCCCCTTGTTTCAGTTCCAGCAGTACCCCCCTCCTAGCGACCCTGGCTGCCCACCCCTCTCCAGAACAGTCTGCCCACCCCCAGCCACAGTTCCCTCTTCCTTCATGGCCCTTATCACTCGGACAAGCCGGTTTGGGGGTTTTCTTTGCTCAGTGTCTATTTTCTCCAGAACATAAGCTCCAGGAACTAAAAGCAGGTTCGCCGTCCTTCCCCCACACATCTTTCTCTGAGATTCATGCCTGACCTGAAAACTGTTTGTTGAATGAATGAATAGCACTGTTTGGCCAGGTCGTGTATTAGTAGAGTGATAGGACCTGAGTAGAAAGTTAAATGGTGTCCAGGAATTGTGGAGTTGTTTAAACTGATTCTTTCGTATTTTACCTGCAGTTTCTCAGTACGGTAGCATGTTTACCGTGCCAATTTTTGATGGTTCCGCCGACACATCCTTACTGGCCTCACAGTATGGCAGTTGAAGCTGAGGTTCCCCTTTCCACAGTTCCTCTGGCCCTTGTCACCCATTTCCCACCCTCCCATGTTCTCACTTCCCGACACTCTGATAGTGCACTCTTGATTAGATCGCTGTCTCATGTCATTACATAAAAGCTAACAACAGCTAAACCTCTGCAGACCGTGAGTACTTTTTCTTTCCTGCCTGACTTCTGCATTCCCTACTCGCGCTTTTGTTTGCTTGCTGAGAATACTGTGTACTCACCACAAAACCTTTCCCAGTTACATAGATCTCAGTATGCTCAGACAGTTTTGTTGTTCTTTCAAACTCGTCTTGAAGAAGTTTATCCGTGATCTTTGTCCTATTCTAATTTGGGATGGATTCCTCTAAGTGTACTACTGCCCAGATGTTGGCCTGGAATTCTCCTCGTGTCTTAATTTTTATGGGTCTGTTTCCTTATTTTGATGCACAGGTAGCTTCCTGGGAAAAGTTCACAGGGCATGCTTAATTTTTATCTTGTTTTGTTTTTTGAAACTTTGTATTAGAAAATATCTTTTTTAGCTTTCCACTTGACTTGGCTAGGTCATAAAGTAAAAAAGCAAACTCGCTATAATCTGACAAACTCTCACCATCACTTTTAATTAATCGCGATCAACATTTTCCCTTTATATAAAAGGCCTTTTCTTTTTCACTTTAGCAAATAGCTTTTAATTAATTTCAGAATGCTTTCTTGGATGATTGTCATACAGCTCAACTTTGACCTGCTTTTGTTGTTGTGATTTAAAAAAATGTTTCATGGAAGTTTAAAAAGTTTTATCGCTGAGTAGACTAAAATATGTTTACTGTGATCACAGTGTGCTATTTTTTTAAGATTTCCATCGAAGATCTGTATAGAACAGAGATTTTCAGTTGGTCTGCCGTAAGAATTCTTTACACATGCAATACCTGACTATTTTGCCAGGGACACTGACTGACCTCTGTTCCCTTAGATTGTCAAGTAAACAAACAAACAAACAAACAAAAAAAAGGAAGAAAGAAGATACCAACAGAACAGTAGCCATCCTGTGTGAATGAATCAAAATTACACCAATTTTTTTTGTCAGATTGGCAAAAAATGTATTTTTTGGTATGCTGCAACATTTTAGTAATCAGTTTATGTGTGCCATGAGATGAAAAAGGTTGAAAGTCACTGACTTAGAATAATTGTACTTTTTAAAAATTTTTGTGCATTTTATTTTAAAGACACATCATCTTTATAGGGTGCTGCCCCTGAAGGAGTCCTAGAGTGTTACAAACGGAACACAAACTGTTGGTATTTCACAGACTTGCCAATTGTGAGAATCACCTGGATGCTTGGTAAAAATACTCATTTCCGGGCTCCGTGTTCTAGATCAGCAGAATCAGTCTTTTGGAGAAGGGTCTGAGATTCTGGGTTTTCGACAAGCATTTCAAAAGATTCTGAAGGTAAGAAACATCTGCTGGAGAGTAGCAGGTGTTAAAAGGTGAAGGTTTCTCTTCACTAACAATTTGTATGCTCTCTTGACTTGAGGTAAGAAATGAACAAAATGTCCAGTTCAAAAACACAGATATTCTGTCCTCAGTGCCTTGATGAATTTGGTCATTAATGGGTCCTGTTCCCAAGCAGATATTTCCATTGTCAACTATAATTTTGGCAAATAAGATTTTTTTGCTCTTACATATATGTTTAGTATTATAATCTGCAAAATAATTCATTTCCCATAATAGCCAGGTTTGAACCTAACATAATTACCTTCGAAGAGAAAGAGGTTATCAGCGGATTGGTAATTACTTTCAGGAAGACCCCTGTGAACTTCATGCCAGGCAGCAGCGTGACCATTTGGGAGGACCCGACGTCCAAGAACAGGGCATTCACGGCAAACAGGTGTTTAATGATGATTGGCAGGAGTTACAAGAAAGGGTTTACTAAAATGTATTTCTGAAACAGGAGCCTGAGCCCTTTTTCTCTTTTAGAAACGTGGGCAGCAAATTCTGAAGACTCCAAGGGGAAGCAATCATTTATTTAAAAATTCTTTTCATAGGTGCCTTTTTGGACAATGTTTGGCTTTTATGCTCGCTTGTGTTTGTACTCAGGGCCGTTCCTTTCAGTGTCGTGCCTGTTTGCAGCACACTGCCCGGTGTGAAGTCAGTTCCAGGCAGTCCTGATAGGGGTCTCTTAAAAGCTTTTTCTGAAGAGTTTCTCAGCCCTCCCCGCAGAAGGCCACTGTTTGTCCTACGCTGCTCTGAGGAGGGCCTGCCAAGCACTGCATTGGACCTTCCTTGCAGATAAAAATGTCTCTGACAACCTGGGCAACCCCAAGGGGGTAATTCAGGATTGGCTGTTGCCAATTGCCTCTCTTTGAAGGGATTTTACATTTTTCAGAATTTCTTTTCTACCTGTGAAGTTCACTTGTCTGAGCTGCCGAGCTAGTTACAGAGTGGCTGTCCCACTGTTGGAAATGTGGGATAAACCAGGACGAGTTAACCCAGCTCACGTCAAATGTTTCCGTGGGCCTCACTGAGCAATACTTCATATTCCTAAAATCTACTGAAGTGGCATTGTATACATATGTGTGCAATGGGTGTTCTTTCTCTTGGAAAGTACTTGGCTGCCATTTTATTCAAGGAAACCTAAAAAGAATACAATCAAACTGGAGATTTTAAAAAAGGATATATAGCACTGCGCTCTGTAAAAACGGAATCCCCTTCAGTCATCCAACCACAGGGTATGTCAGGAAGCACCTTCCGAACAATGATGGTTGACTTTATAAAGCCATGATCAAGTAATCAGAACAGAAATTTTCAAAGAATCTTCCTTCTCCCCTCTGTTAGGCAGCGTGGGGAAGAGATGAGGTTGAAAGCCTTGTGACATTTTCACTCTGCCTTCAACGTATGAAGAGGTAGCTTCACAGACAACACGGAATGTGTAGGGCTCCCGTAACAAAGTACCATAGACTGAGTGGCTTAAACAACAGTATTTCTGGAGTCCAAGACGTAGGACTTAGAAGTCCAGGATCAAGGGTTGGTTTCCTCCGAGGCCCCTGTCCTTGGCTTGCAGATTGCTGCCATCTCCCTGGGTTCTCACATGATCTTTCTCGTCTGTCTGTGCACGTGGCCGTGTCTAAACCTTCTCTTACAAGAACACCCGCCATATTGGATTAGGGCCCACCCATTTGGTGTCATGTTACCTTAATCTCTTCTTTAAAGGTCTTATATTCAAATACAGTCACATTCTGAAGTACTTAGGGGGTTAAGACTTCAACATGTGACTTTTGGGGGACACAATTCAGCCCCTGACCATGTCCTTAAACCAAGTTCACAAACTAGGATCCATTCAAAATGGCCCACAGACACATTGGAATCATTGCCTTTTTTTTGTTTGTTTCCTCAGTTTCATTCCTTAAATCAGTCCCAGCCTCGTCCCTGTTCCCCTCCAACCATCCACGTATTTAGTACCATGACTTGAGTAAGAGTACGTACTGAAGGTGATTTTCAGCAATGGGGAGCAACCAGTGTCACCAGACAGAGCCACTGAGAAGTACAGCACAGAATATAAAGAGCATTAGGGGTCAAGTTAGAAAATGGTCTATGTGAACATTATATTTCTGCCACAATTGTGTAAGAAATAATAATCTTGTGATTGGAGCACCAAAGTGATTGTGTAATGCTGAGAAAAACAAAGATGCTTCTCAAGATTCTAATCCCAGTGTGGTCAGCAACTCTGTGCCACCGGGCTGGTTTTATATCTTCTTTGAGGTCCCTGAATGTGAGGCACTCTATTTAGAGAACTGTTTTGTTCCCAGATATCACTACATATATATTTTTTCTTCCCGTGTTTGATTTTTCTTACAATGCTTTCATTGTCTTAAATGTGTTTGATATCCAGCAGAGTGGCATGTCTCTTCACAAAGAGCTGCCAAAATAAAAAAGAAAATGAATTAGGATGTTAAAGAATGATCGTGTTTAAACACCTGTCAAAGTAAAGCCAAAATAAGAATGTTCTTGCACTGTGGCTCAGTTGGTTAGAGCATCGTCCTATTTTAGTATATGTGCTGCTGAAGCGAGCATAGAGCATCGTCCTGATACGCTGAGGTTACGGGTTGAATCCCCTCTCAGAGCACAGACAAGAATCAACCCACGAGTGCATAAATAAGTGGAGCAACAAATTGATCGCTCTCTCCCTCTCTCCCCTTCTCCCTTTAAAATCAATTCATCAATCAATAAATAAAAAATAAAAAATGTTCTTGCCCTGGCCGGTTGGCTCAGTGGTAGAGCGTCGGCCTGGTGTGCAGAGGTCCCGGGTTCGATTCCCGGCCAGGGCACACAGGAGAGGCGCCCATCTGCTTCTTCACCCCTCCCCCTCTCCTTCCTCTCTGTCTCTCTCTTCCCCTCCCGCAGCCGAGGCTCCATTGGAGCAAAGATGGCCCAGGCGCTGGGGATGGCTCCTTGGCCTCTGCCCCAGGCACTAGAATGGCTCTGGTCGCAACAGAGCGATGCCCCGGAGGGACAGAGCGTCGCCCCCTGGTGGGCAGAGCGCCGCCCCCTGGTGGGTGTGCCGGGTGGATCCTGGTCGGGCGCATGCGGGAGTCTGTCTGACTGTCTCTCCCCGTTTCCATCTTCAGAAAAATACAAAAAATAATAATAATAATAAAGAATGTTCTTGCTAGAACATGTAGTGGCCTCAGAGTCAGGTTGGTAATTCAAAGATGATTCACATGTGACTAAATACATTTTTATTATACCCCATTTACATTGCAAAATACCTATCAGGCTTTCGAGGATGGCTTCCTATCTTTTGTTAAATTTCTCAGGAAACTCTTCACTGGGATGGACAGGGTAGACTTGACCCACATCCTTTAGGTTCACAATTCCTTAATTTAAGCAGAACAGGTCCCTATTCCATTTAAGCACACATACCTGGGCACATCAGAATCTGGCCATCCTAGATCGTCTCTTAGGATTTAAAACTCCCCAATAACCTCGGAAATTATTTAATTTTCTAAAGCATTCTTTTGGACCAGAAGTTTCCTAGAAGTCAGTTAGACCAGAGATGGCTGAAATTAAAATAAACAAACATCTCCCAAAAGTTGCATGCAAGACACAGTTTTCTTGGGCCCTGATCTGAACCTAAATAATGATGGGGGGTGGGTGTTGGGGGGCATACAGGAACTCTTAGCCATCCCTCTACACCCATTCATGGTGACTCTGTAGCTTTCGGGTTTTAACCCTTTGAGTAGTGAGTTTTTTTCACGCTTGCTGACACCCGGGAGTGAGTTTTTTTTTTCAAAAAATGAAATTAGTTCCAGTTTTATTAACTTGTCATGTTTGTTTGATAACCAATTTATAGAAACAAGAAGTAAAGGCATGAAGCTCAAAGCTTAAAGACATACATATACATACGATCATACTCTGGGTGGTCAGGAGGCATGGGACGGACATGAATATTCGTACTACTCAAAGGGTTAAAGCATTCAGTAGGTTAGAATTTGCTGAACACTCAATCGAAGGAAGAAGGTTAAATCACAGAACATTGTGTTCTTCCTAGTAAGAAAATTACACTTGGACCCCCTGACCCTGATATTTCAGATTCAAAATTCAATTTGCTAAGGCCTAAAATGAAGTCTTACTATATACAATAGAAATAACCAATAAGGATTTAATTACTAATTACTTGTGAGTTTGCAGTGTCAGTCCAACCAGATTTTTATTGCTGGGTACTCCCAGTTCCAGGGGCAAACAGAAAGCTCACACAGTTCCTGTTAGAGCTTAAAAAGGAAAGAGTGCAGAAAAAGCAGAGGCATCTCTGAGAACGACTCCTGGCCAGTCCAGAGGACAACGGTTCTCAGGACACAAGGGCCCTCAGAACTTGGCTATTTCTGATGCAATTAAAGGCGACCTGAACTGTAAAGAATCCGAGGTTCTGAGGTTAACAGAATCGTGAAACAGAGCTTTCCTTTTCCGAGTTTGACATTAGGCGTGTTTGGAAACAGGAGTAACGCAACTTCCTGTGTTTGGCCGCTGTAGCAATGCATCTTATATAGTTCAGGATTTTCAAAAACCCAAAAGCAACAACAGCTTATTAGCCCAACTAAATGTAGAAAATTCCATAACTGTATTTTAAACATGATTCACTAAATGTTGTCTTAACCAAGGAAGCAGCCAGTTTTTAAAAATATAATAGGGTTTTTTATTTTTCCACTTTTTTCTGTTTGTTTGTTTTTTTGCAGGTAAAGTGTAAAAATAAATTGTGCAACTTCCCAGCTGACGGGAAATAGAGCCAAGTTCAGTTCTAGCTACTCTCTCTCGTTCTTGTAGGTGATGTCTACCTTCTTGTTTTGTTTCTTCCGCTGGTCCAGGGCATTTCTGCGACAGGATAATGCTGACTCCCTTGAGCACTGGTTGGTCTTGGCAACTCCTCCAGCAATTGTCCTGAGACCAAAGGAGAATGCCAGTGGCTCTGCCCAGGAGTCTGTTTGCGGGGTGGGGGTGGGGGTGGGGTGTTTTCCCAGAGAGAAGACCAGAAAAATATATTTTTTTTAAAAAGTGCTGCCCCAGTTGTTTCAGATCAAATAATCCACTTCTATCACTTATTCCCCTCAAAAAATTTTAATGGCATCCTTTCCACTCGCCTGGGTGGGGAGGAAGAGCGGAAGTGGTGGGAGGAGTTGACCCCTCCTGAGTATCCTCCTGGGCCCTGTGGCTCTTTCCGTGTTATCTCTGAGCCTGGCCGACACCCCAGTGCTACACTGCATTATCCCATTGTGTGCGGGACAGACAGGCTCTGAAGATTGAATGACTTACCCAGGTCTATTTAGCAGCTAGGATGTGGAGGAAGAGATTATTCAAGTTTTTCCAGCCCCAAAGCCTGTGTTTTTCCTCTGTAGTACTCACAGTTCGGTGTTTACGCTTAAAATGACTTGATTCTTTCTTTCTTCCTTTCTTTCTTCCTTTCTTTCTTTCTTTTCTTTCTTTTCTTTCCTCTTTCTTTCTCTCTCTCTCTCTCTCCTCTCTCTCTCTCTCTCCTTCCTTCCTTCCTTCCTTCCTTCCTTCCTTCCTTCCTTCCTTCCTTCCTTCCTTCCTTCCTTCCTTCCTTCCTTCCTTCCTTCCTTCCTTCCTTCCTTCCTTCCTTTTTAAAGAATGCACAGAATGTTCCCAGGGTGCCGAAAAAGCTAAAGAATTAAAACATTTTCTTCTCTGGAAGGTTGAATATTGAGCCACATAAACGCCAGTCATCTCCCCATTAGTTGGCCTCTCTTAAGATAACTGGTATACCAGGAGAGTCTATTCCCATTTGAAAGTTGAGACAGGTGAGGTGCTGTTTTCTGTTTAGACTGGAACAAAAAATTGCTGCTGGGTGCCAGTCTTCCTGATTCCTAGTAACTGAGCACGTTATGCTCTTTCTAGTCAGATATTTGCCACCACAACACTGGGCTACTATGCCAAGGGCCTGATAATTCTACCAGTTTCTGATGTGTTCAGTAAATCAGAGCTCCAAAGTATCAATACGAAGCTAAGTGTCCACAATAATGTTATATACTATGAGAGACTTTGATTTTAGGTTAAAAATATGTTATTTTTTGGTAGTTTTCTACATGGTTCCATAGTTTTCTGAGAGATTCAAATTCCTGTGTGTAATACCTGAAAAACATAGGGGAAAAAAGCAAAAAGCAATTTGAATTAAGTTCCAATTTAGTGGCTTTGCCTTTCCCAGTCTCTTTACCATGAAACTAAATTGCCTTTCTGACTTCCCCAGTTAAGAAGAAGAGGTGAGTGCTGAAGAAAATCTGAGATGCCTAATATGTTTTCAATGTTCGGGGAAGGGAGACGAGAGTGTCAGTGTGGTGTCTGTGGAAGGGAAGCTCTTGAAACAATTAATTTTCACCACTCATCACTGGGTGAAAATTAAAAGTTCTTAAAAGATTATTTCACATGTAAATTATTCCACTTGTTTTTCAGTTATTTGTCTTTGATTGATTATCTTTTTAAAACTTAATAATAAGCAGCATTTAAATCTTTGTTCACCTGAGAAATTTGGCCAAAATGTCTGTACCATTCTTGGGAGTGTTAATCATCCTTCCTGCTGGCTTTGATATTTTCTCAATTTTAAACTTTAGTGTTTGTTATGTTATCTTTCCAAATATTTGGAATTCTACAGGAAGGCACTGTTGGAAACAATTTCCTCTGTGTGAAAACTCTTGAGCTAAAATAAATCGTAGCCTAGTTAAGCAAGGCCTCGTCTATTATTGCCAAACATTTGTCCGTGATTCAGTTATTCATTTTGTAAATATTGATTTAAGTACCTTCTGTGGCCTAGGTACAGGTTGGGGACACCACCCACTGGGAACCAATCCCTTTTGGTCCCTGTGCTCCTGGGACTCCTGATCTAGGAGAGAGGGCTGTTACTTTTTCTGGCTATCCCTGCTCCTCGAAGAAGCGATTGTTTTTCCGTACTCACTAATGACAACAATTTATTTTTATGGCTTCTGGAAAAATCCATGCACTGCAACTAGCTACTTCCAAAGTTCAGCTACGGGCTTTTGTTCTTCCTTCTCGTCTGTATTAAACATTCCTTCAGGCCAGTATTGAAAATCTTAATAAGAATTATATCAGAAAAGAATTTTAGAATAAGCTGGTTGGCTTGACGGCCTAATTGGATTTCGAGGTTTTGTGTGTGGTATTAGACCCAAGTCCTGCTGGTACAACGCGTTCTCTGCAATGTTTGCTTCACACATATGTCACTGGAAAGAACAAAACCAAAATAGAACATCTTGTAAGTGGGAAATCCTCAGTGAATGTATTGGAGGAAAAAAAAAAAATCAAAACCAACCCTAAAGGCATCATGAGCATAAAATTAATTTTTAAGACAGCAACTAGTGGGATTGTTTCTCTCTCTCATTAGCTGAGTAAACGAAGCAATGTTAATCCCTTGCTTTTTGGCGATTTTTAAATGTTTTCCTGCTTACTTTGGACAGGATATTTCCACCTCTTAGGCAGCGTTCAGAAAGTAGACTGTTTCTGACTCTCAAAAATTTTACTTTGAACTTGACCTCAGAACTTGGAGAGCATTTTATGCCGTGCCTGTCACTAGAACTAATGCTCAGTGGTCACAGTGTGAGTCCCTTCCGTCACCCACGTGCCCTGTGCTCTCCTGACACCGTATTTCTGTAGTGGAAAGGACGGTTGTCTGGATGGTCACGTCGGCCTCCCTCATAGGCCGGAAGCCTCCTCAGTGCAGAGGTCCAGTCCAGTTTTGCTCACTGTTATAGCCCCAGTGAGTTACCTTGTTTATAATAGTTGCTCAATGAATGAATGAATGAATGAATGAATTAGGAATGAATGAATGAATGACTGCATTTCACAGTAAGCAGGTTTTCCTACATCTTCAATGATTTTGGACTTCTTGCTTTCTGCCTCATGTTGTATGAAACCCACCTCTTCTCAGTCGTCCTTCCCTAGTCACTGTGTACCCTGGAAGCTCTGTTCTCCATCACGGCTCACTGTTTCATCCGTTCCTGCCATTTTGCATCCAGCGTTGTGTGTCTTCTCATTCAAAGTATGAGCCGAGCGTCCTGCTGAGTTTGTCCTCACATCTCTTTGCTGCTGTCCCCACGTCCTGACTTCCTGCTCATTCCCCATCATCACCAGACATCCGGCCTCAGTGTTGTCCTGAAAGAATTCAATCCCCAGGCGCTAGTCTGTTCTCTGCCGCATCTTCCCTCAGTCTCTCCCTCCAGGCCCCTTTCCCTCAGCCCATAAACAGCCTAGGTGTCTCCTACACTTTGAATTTAAAACAGGTAAATAGCCTGACCAGGTGGTGGCACAGTGGATAGAGCATCAAACTGGGATGTGGAGGACCCGGGTTCGAAACCCTGAGGTTGCCAGCTTGAGTGCGGACTCATCTGGTTTGAGCAAGCCTCACCAGCTTGAGCCCGAGGTTGCTGGCTTGAGCAAGAGGTCACTCAGTCTGCGGTAGCCTCCCGGTCAAGGCAAATATGAGAAATCAATCAATGAACAACTCAGGAACTGCAACGAAGAATTGATGTTTCTCATCTCTCTTCCTTCCTGTCTATCTGTCTCTGTCCCTGTATGTCCCTATCTCTGACTCTCTCTGTCTCTGTCACAAAAACATAAAATTAAATTAAAAAATAAAATAAACAAAACAAATAAATAAAGCACTTTCCTGTGTTTGATGATTCTGAATACAAAAGAAGTCCAGAGTTCTTTATTGTGTAAAGCCTGCTGCCTCTTAAATGCACTCATTCCCTGAGAGCTTACCTTTGGTCTCTAACTGCGGCTTTTGTTTGGATGACTATCTCAAGTAGCTTCAACACCAGCTTCTTCCTAGTGTGCCAGTAGTGTATTTCTGACTGCTGAACATCTTCTCCTGAATGTCCTGCCAACGCCTGAAGCTCATGGTGCCTGAACACAAGCCATGCACAGGTCTTTTCTTCTCGCCATCTTCTCATCTTGACATCCCACCACATCTTCCGGAGGTTCAGGCTATGGTGTTCTCTGTGACTTCTCTCGATAATCGGTCTGTTTCCTTACTGCTTCCTCAACTTTAAGTCCATTCGTTCTTTCCCATCCATTTTCACTGCTCCTGTCCAAGTTCAAATGGCTGAATTGTCACAGTTACCTCTCAACTGAATGACAAGGAGATAAATATGGGTGCCTTAGGGACTCTTTATGCCTGATTAACATAAATTCTCCCAGAATCCTGCCTCCCATTATATAAAACGTTCTTATTTCTGCCTGGGGAGGAGAGCCCAGAATTCTACATGTGGCCACCTGTCTCTTCCCGGATACCAGCGTTGGGACCGTGGTGTGACTGCCAGGGGCACCCGTCTCTCCCCAGACACCAGCGTTGGGACCGTGGTGTAACTGCCAGGGGACTATTGGACTAGAGACAGGGTTAGTCATACTAAATGTGGATTCTCGGGGCTCTTATTTATCCACCAGCCTATTGACCTGAAGATATTGGTCCAGACTTAATGTGTTATTTTAATAATACTTCTGTGCCATTCATTGTTTATGGGAAAATTTTAGTAATTTTGTCTGAAGTAAAATTTAGCTTCTTAGTTAAATGTCATGAAATGGAAAGTCCTTGCCAAGTAGCTCAGTTAGAGCGTCATCGCAATACACCAAGGTTGCGGGTACATACAGGAATCCACCAATGAATGCATGGACAGGTAGAACAACAAACACGTGTTTCTCCCCCCCTCTTTTTTTTTCTCTCTCTCTCTCCCTTCCTCTCTGTCTAAAATCAATGAACAAAAAAAGTCATAAAATTGCATTTGATTCTATTTTACAATTTATATATAAGGTCTGCTAGCATCTCCCCTAAATATCAGCCCCCCCGTGCAAACTCAGAATAAACCGAGTGAATGGTCATTGTACTAACGGGGGAGGTGAAATTGCCTCTCACTTGGTAGTTGTCCGCTGGAGATATGTGCCCTGTTTCTTCCTTTTCACAAACATGGTGCTCTCTGCACACACCAAGACCTGCTCCCCGCTGTAGGCTCTTGGAGTTGTAGATGGCTCAGGAAAAGAAGAAAGGAAGAAAGTTGGTTGGCTTCTCTCTTATTGTTCATCTCCGTAGCAGACTTCTTAATATTCTTACACATGGTCATCGTATCTGTTCATGGAACCCTTTGTTTATAGTAGTAACTGATATTCAAATCTCAAGATGCCTTTGTTTGCAGTAAAATTGATTTTCCATTTGCAAAGTGACCCTTTTCTCCCTCAGAGTTTCTTTAAACCCCAGATATGAGGAGCATTATTTAATCAGTTAGATATCCCATCACGAGTCTAGGGGTTGTTGTCTCTGTCAGTGCGTCAGGATGTCACACAGCTGCACAAACATACCTCATGCTGAGGCCTGTCAGCCCGAAGTTGAAACTCCGAAATTCTCCGTGTGGGCTTGCAGGCAGATGGAAGTCTTTAGTGGCTTTTCCCTTTGGGAGTTTAAAAATAATGGCTGCCTCCATTAGAAAAACAAGTTAAGAAACTGATGGTATCAAATTTCTAAAATTAATACTACAGTAAATAAGGATTCTGTGCAATCAAATGACTATAGTCAATGTAAGTGAAGCATGCGCTCTGCCTGCATTCAACATGAGCTTGACTGTGATGACACTGGGCTTAGTTTTAGGGAGCAAAACAGTACTGACCCCAGCTCTTGGATTAATGCAAGGAAGTGGTTGGGGGTGGAATTAAGTTGTTATTCATTAGGGTTTATGTCTTGCCTTCTCTTAAAGTAGAACCCTATTCCTGCCCATGACCCTCTTACCCATTTTGTACAATGGACACTCTGGAGGCAAACTATTGAGTTTAAATCCCATTTACCATTTATGATCTTGGGCAAGTTGCTTGGTCTCTCTGGGCTTCAACTTTTCCAATTATAAAATGAAAATACTAGTACCACTTACTTTATAGGGTTCTGGTGACAATTAATGAGACAGTATTCATAAAGCACTTAGAATAGGTCTGAATATGATCTATAAGACTGATATACTCAGCACAAAGCTGTATGAGAATCACAGAATTTTAAAAGTTGGCAAGGATCCTAGGATCATTTAACCTACGCTTCTAATTTCAATAATGAAATATTGGGCTCCTTGCTCAAGGTCACAGGGCTAGTAAAGTAGTAGAGTTGGGTCTTGCACTCACGTCTCTTCTTGGATAACAGTTAACCACCCCAATTGGATGGTCAAAATCCAGAACGTTAACTGAGACTTATTGCCTCTCCTGATTGTGCAATGTCTTCTTTGCTTTTTGTTCTACAAGCAGTCATACTTGCTCTTCTAGAGTTACAAGGAGGTACTGCTGGTTCAGCAGGAATTCAGCTAACATATTCCAATGAGGATAGCCTCATAGATGGGGGGGGGGGGGGGGAGCCTTGGTCAAATCAGATGACCTAGATTATGTGTCTGCCTCGAGTTAATGATTTGGGAAGCCAAATAGCCTTCTTAGGTCTTAGTTTCCTTAGATATAAGGCTTTTATATATATATTATATATATATTATATATATATGATAATGTAGAGCTATTAAACATGATTGTTCCTATAAATGATAACATTATACTTAATGTTTCTGTGGATTGCGTTGCTCAGAACTGCTGCCTGCTCTATTGTGCAGAGTAAGAGTAAACATAAAGCTGTCACTATTTACAGAAAATAAACGTTTCCACTTTTAATCTTGCTTCTAATTTAGCACAGCTTCAGGGCAATC
The DNA here is from genome assembly GCF_036850995.1 of Saccopteryx leptura. Taxonomy (NCBI): domain Eukaryota; kingdom Metazoa; phylum Chordata; class Mammalia; order Chiroptera; family Emballonuridae; genus Saccopteryx; species Saccopteryx leptura. Next base: position 21,805,792 of record NC_089505.1, on the reverse strand, counting down.
TCAAAAGATAGTGGAAAGGTAGATTAGCTCTCCCAGAAACCTAGTAAGGGCAAGGAGTATTATTTACATTTTCCAGGTAAAGAACGTGGTAGTGATAGACTTTCTAAAAAGAAGACTTGTCTGTAAAGCTCACCAATGTCATGTTTATAAAGCTCTGTCACTGAAGTTCTAGCTAAGGTAGCATATTCCTCATTTTGTAACTAGGTAGCTTTGCTTTGAAATGCTCATGCATTTAGATCGGGGGTCCCCAAACTATGGCCCGTGGGCCGCATGCAGCCCCCTGAGACCATTTATCCAGCCCCCGCTGCACTTCCGGAAGGGGCACCTCTTTCATTGGTGGTCAGTGAGAGGAGTATAGTTCCCATTGAAATACTGGTCAGTTTGTTGATTTAAATTTACTTGTTCTTTATTTTAAATATTGTATTTGTTTCCCGTTGTTTTTTTACTTTAGAATAAGATATGTGCAGTGTGCATAGGGATTTGTTCATAGTTTTTTTTTATAGTCTGGCCCTCCAGTGATCTGAGGGACAGTGAACTGGTCCCCTGTGTAAAAAGTTTGGGGACCCCTGATTTAGATGAATCTCACGGACGCAATGTTCAGTGAGAGAAGGCAGACGCAAAGGAATTGCGGTATGACCGCACTAGGCTGAAGTTCAAGGACACACAAAGCACATCAGTGTTGATGGAGGTTGTAACGGGGAGTGGATAGGAGAGGGTGGGCACCGACTGGGAAGAGGGACAGGGAAGCTGTGGGGCTGGGAGTGAACTTGACTGGAATCTAGATGGTGACGGCATGCACTAATGCCGTTTCCTTTGTGTACGTATGTTTTACCTCAAAGTTTATTTTGAAAAAGCTCCATATTATTAATTTTAATGACAATGGGAAGTACTGATCTTATCCCAAGTCCCTTTAGAGAACTTTTATAGTTTTAACTTTCAAGTGGCAGAGGAACGGAAGTTGGCAAATTCGGAGGCCAGTTATAAGAGCAGTCTTCTTCTGAGGGGACTAAACTTCCTTCATTTATCTGTTATAGCAACACTTTTTGTATTCTGTTCTTTTTCTTTAAATTTAAGTTCTTGTTTACATTATGTTCTTTTTACTCTTGGATTTTAAAAAGATCATGGTTAAATAATTAAAAAACCATTTTTAGCTATACTTATTACCTTAATGTTGATTTTTTTTTTTTTTTTTTTTTTTTTTTTTTTTTTTTGAAGCTGGAAACGGAGAGAGACAGACTCCCGCATGCGCCCGACCGGGATCCACCCGGCACGCCCACCAGGGGGCGATGCTCTTCCCACCAGGGGGCGATGCTCTGCCCCTCCGGGGCATAGCTCTGTTGCGACCAGAGCCACTCTAGCGCCTGGGGCAGAGGCCAAGGAGCCATCCCCAGCGCCCGGGCCATCTTTTGCTCCAATGGAGCCTCGGCTGCGGGAGGGGAAGAGAGAGACAGAGAGGAAGGAGAGGGGGAGGGATGGAGAAGCAGATGGGCGCTTCTTCTGTGTACCCTGGCCGGGAATCGAACCCGGGACCTCTGCATGCCAGGCCGACGCTCCACCACTGAGCCAACCGGCCAGGGCCAATGTTGATTATTTTAAAGGAACTATCGGCTGATGAAAAGCAATTTTCTTCTGCACCAACTAAGGTCATTCCTAACTCTTAAATTCTATTATTCTCAGATTTTTAAAGTAGTGGTTGATATATTTCTACATAGGAAATGTAAAAATTCTCTAAATCCTTTACAATTTTTTTCACATTTAACCATGTCTCATGTTCAAATACATGACCTTATAAGTTTGTTTTTATCTTTTCCCATAAATATATATCATCCATCTGTTATGAGCACAGTGCTCTGATAATGAGACCATTTTTCTTGACATTACTGTGCTTTAAAAGGTCAGCCGCCCTTGGTCCGTTCACTTGCAGGCCAACCCCTCCTGCATTTCCACCAGAAACGCAACATGTCTGTGGTCCCAGTTCAAGTCTCGCTCTCCCTGTGAAATGTTCCTGAGACCCCCCCAGCCAGAGTTACTACTCTCTCTGGGTTGCTCAACTTCCGCCTTCATCCCAGTGCCTCCCCCGCAGGCTGGCATCATTGATCACGATCATGCCTCCTCCCGCTGTTCCCCACCCCCATGCTGTGAGCTCTGTAAAAGCAAGACTCCTATCTCTGATCTCCTGGACTTCCAGGGTGAGTCACAGCACCATGGTAAAGCACTGGATAAGAGGCCCATCACTGGCAGCTACTCGATGTGTCACTTTAGGAAGATATTTATTCCTTACTTCGTCATATAATTTAACCGATCTATATCCTCTTACTCTTTCTCTATATGAACAAACACACATGTACACACACTGTCGCTGATCCTACGTTGGATACCTAGTCTCTGTGATTATTTGTTTCCTTATCTCAACAATGGGAGCAATAATGGTGTTTCTCTCGGAGCCGTTGTGAGAATTAGCCCGAGCTAATGCAGGTAAAATGCTCAGCGCAGTGCCTGGCACACAGTGAGTACTCAATAAATTCTGCAACTAATAAAATGCTCACTAAGTTCCATGTTTAGGAGAGAATGAAATCCGCAGTGGGTCAGTGACTGGGTTCAGTGTTGGGTTCTGCTCATCAGGGCTCTCCCACCAGCATGAGCTATGGGATTTCTGTTCTTGCATTGGGCCACTCTGTAAATATTCTCGTAGTAATAAAATACTAAGAACCGAAAGTGTCAATAAAGGAAAATCTTAACAGAGAAACGGGCAATCCTAAAGCATATTACTTTCCAAAACTTCTTTGAGCAGGAATCTTGATTGTTGACAAAAGATAGAACTCCTTGAATTCTGTCTAAGGCTGATAGCCTCTCCTCTAAAAATCTCCCTAATCCTCATTGACCTCCCTGCTAGCTAATGCCACATTTTAACAAATTAAACCTTTATTTAAGAATAGGTTTAGAATTGCAGAAAAGTTGTCAAGATAGCAAAGTTCTCCTCTACTCCCAACTTAATTTCTCCTGTTGTTCATTTCTTGTATCCATATGATACATTTGTTACAACCCAGGAAAGGGTATTGGTGCATTACTATTAACTATATGGTTTATTAGGATTTCACTGGTTTTTCTCAATTGTCCTTTTTTTGTCCCAGGATCCCATCTAGGATATCACATTGCATGTAGTCATCATGTCTTCTTAGTTTTTTCTGGTTTGTGACAGTTTCTCAGACTTTTCTTGTTTTTAATGACCTGAACAGTTTTGAGGTATATTATTAATTTATAAGTGTCGCTCAATTTGGTTTTATGTAATGTTTCTCTCTCGGTTACTATGGGGTTATGAGTTTTGAAGTATGATTATCACATTATATCAAAGGTAGATGCCATCATGACTTATTACTGATGCAGTTAATCAACACTTGGCCAGGCCGTTTTGTTAGGTTTTTCCACTGTAAAGTCTCTCTCCCCTACTCTTTATACTATACTCCTTGGAAAGAAGTCACCATGTGTAGCCCACATTTAAGGAGAGGAGAGTCAAGCTTCATCTCCTTGGGAGTAAGTGTTTATATAAATTATTTGTAATTCTTCTATACAGATTTGTCTGTTCTCCCACATCTATTTATTTATTTTTTCAATATTTATAACAGTATGGACTTGTGAATATTTATTTTATACTTTGGATTTTAATCTAATACATTATTTATTTAATGTTACTCAGATTGCTTCAGCTTTGGCCTTTGGGACTCTTTCAGTTAGCTCCTGTGTGACCTTGAGAAACTCCTATCAGTATGTTTTTTAAGCACCTGCTTACTTTCTCGCACTATAAGATGCTTCATGCTCACCTGGTATTCTCCTTGCCCCAGCCCTGGAAGCAGCCGTATCTGTAAAGAAACTGATTCCCTTTGTTGGAGAGTTGCCGTTAGAAGCCAAGACCCGAGTGCTCAGCGTGTTCACAGAGCAGTCATTGCTTCTCGGTCCTCCGAACAAACAGCTAAGACATACGTGTGTGTCCCGAGCCAAATGTACAGACACCTGTCTATCTTTCTGTCTATCTATCTGGCTATCTATCTATCTATCTATCTGATCTCTTTATCTGGGAAAACAAAAGTTTGTTGTGATGTGTCCAAACTTTAATCCAGTACGATGGCTCACTCTGGTTTCCCCCTTTACTTATCTGTAACCATTCTTCCCAAGAATGAGAAACTTGTCTCCGAACATGCACTGTTCATTTGCTCCATTGAGTATATGTGTAAGGCAGTTTCAGAATGGCTAATCCATGCCTCCCATGTATGGATTAAATATGACAAACATTTTTTTTTTCTGTTCCTTTTCTCTTCCCTTCCACTAGTCATTCCTCTTACCCCCCCAAAAGGAAGAGAAACCCAATGTAAATGCTTATTAGCAAGCAAATAAGGGTCTTCTTTAGACAACTGAAGACAAGGATACCATTTGATTTACTTAGAAACCATTATTCAGTCTCATCTGTGATGGCTCGTAGAATCAATGTACTCTGACCTTGTTGTCCACTCGGTTTTGTGCCTGGAGATTGTATGTATGCCCAGGTGGGTGCCATCACATGTCCTCAGCCATGGTGTCTGGTGAGAGAGAAGCCTCACATAAATGCAGGAAGTAAAGTTAAATCTTCCTTAAGTGTTGTTCTGATGCGTTCTCTTTGCCATATGTTCTGTAGCCTTTAAAGGGGCAAGTGGCAGAATTATAATGGAAACAAAAACTTCAATACAAATTTAAAATGCAGTGAGAATGTTTATGTAAGCATAATAAAATACAAAAACCCAAATAGCCTAAAAACAATATTTTAAGGAAATAAAGGCTGGTTTGCTTCTTTCACGTCCTTTAGGTTCTTGACTTTTAAAACATCAGATGGGAAAAGAGTTAATGTTCTGTTTATACTACTCACAGGAGGTAACCATTCCCTTGGTGTGGTGCAAAAGAAGTACAATGACAATTTGGCGAACTGTGCCAACACGTGGTTTCTAATTGCAAGTCTGGTTTACTGTAATAACCCCACAATTGCAAAATTACAGGTGGATTCATTCAATCAGGAAAAGGCATGTGTGAGTGTGTTGGTGTGGTCATTGACACTGGCCCAGGCTGTTTCCAGAGAAGAGATCAAGTCTAGAATTACTAATGAATAAGGAATGATCATGGCTGTTCATTTCTTCTGCAGTAATGGATTTAGCATTAAGGATTTCATTTTTCACTCATCAACTACCTCACTCAGTCTCCCCATCGGCCGCCTTCTGTCACCTAAGGAATTATTTGATTTTTGTTTTTCTTTGTTTATTTTTTGTTTTTGGGAGAAAAATAGGCTATTCTTAAATGGATCAGGTCCAAAGCAGAATTTTCATGGAGTGTCAGGGAACTGGATATGTGGGTTGAGAGAAAAAAGGAACTAGGATGTGTGTCTGTAGCTACAGAAGTGAACTTGAGATGGAAACTTAACTTCCTATGTTTGTAATAGTCAGCCCTTTTATATTGCACAACATGTTTGAACTGTTCAAAATTGAGCCCTTCAGCATAAAGTCTTAATAAAGAAGTACCATACACTTCATTCCTCCCTGGGTTTTCCCCTTGTTTAGGGATAGAAATGACAGTGAAGTAAATAAGAATTTTACTTCTTTACCCTGGTTTAGCTTCAAATTCAGTCTGTGATACTTCTCTCTCTGCCTGCAGCACCATGGCCAACATGGGAAGGAGAGTAGGTGAGGAGCCAGGCACCGAAGGATTGTATTTCTACCTGAAGTTAGTGTAGAATTCACTAGTGGGAAGAATGGAATTTATCTTTCTTGTTTGGAAGGAATACTCATAAGGATTTAGGTGTTGACGTGTACAGATGGTCTTTTTTTTAATTCAGTTTCAGATTTTTCTGCTTTTTGTTATGTCAAGTAATTTTTGATTGAAACTTAGACATCTTTGTATTATGTGATGAAACTCTAAATTTTATTGAAACTTTTGTTTTAACTGGTTTTTGTCTGATGTCCTTCTGGCAAGTGAAGCAAGGGATGCTACCTCATTACTGCCAGGTGGAGGGAAAAAGCCATGTTCTTCACTTGTCCTCTGTTGATACCTGGTGGTGGAACTGGGAGTGCTGGTAACTCCTTGTTACGGTTGGGCGCAGTGAGATTTTCAGATGCCCTGTGGTCCCCGCTGGCACCACAATGGGTGGGAGTGGTCTTGTTCCCACTAAGCAGTGGCTTATTACCACCCCAACATTGGGGAGAGGGCGTTCCTGAGAAACACCTCATTACTACCAGGTACAGTTGGAAGTCCAAGCTTTCACACGATCTCTACTGACACTATACAGGATGCTTCCTTGTTGGCCGGGCCGGGGCGGGGGGTGGGGGTGGGCGGCACAGAGATCCTGGCTTCCTACTTGTTCTTCTCTGACCTCACTCTGGGTGTTGCAGCTCCTTGGCAGAGGTTCATGTGGGTAGAGGTCTAGTCTCCATGCAGCCCTTGCTGGCATGGATGATCATAGTTTCTTCTGTGGAGATTGGCTGGGCTCTTCCTTTCCCACTCCTTTGGCTTTTGTTGAGGTTTTTTGGTCTATGACCATTGGCATTCCCATGTTGGCAACTGCTTCAACTACAAGTCTGACATAGATGAGACAAAAATAAAACCCAGAGATCTTATCTCCACATTGTTTCATAGACCCTGAGGTCCCAGGCTGGTCTATTTTCTTTTTACCTTGCAGAGTCTTCTTATCTTGGATTTATATATAACACCTAGGACTCTTTAGTTGTATTGAGCAGGAGGAATAGGAAAAAATAAGTCTGCTCCATCTTCCTGCAAGCAGAAATCTTTGCCATTCCATTTTTGTTTTGTTTTTTGTTTTTCCCAATATTTTATTAGGGAAAATTTGAACAATTATACAGTTAACCACCACATATCCACCACCTAAATTCAACACTTCACATTTTGCTCTATTTAATTTTATTTTGTACAGGATGGGACAAAAGTAAGCTTGCAGTTGTTCATATGGAAGGTAATACAGTAATCAGTAAACAACAATACAAGAACAAACTGTTTTGCATATTAATAACTATAAACCTACTTTTACCCCATCCTATATTTATCTGTCCGTTCTATCTGTCCATCCATGCATTGTTTTTAGACATCAGTACACTTCACCCCTAAATACATCAGGGTGAATACTGTTAATTGGAATTCACTGCTTCTGGGTTTTTGAGGGCAAATTTTAAATGAAGTAAAAAGTTTACAATATCATTATTACTATTTGATGGGTTTTGTATATATCTGTCCTTTATTGAGATTATTTCCATCACCCCAAAAAGTTCACTCTTCTTCTCAATTTTTTTTTTTTTTACAGAGACAGAGAGAGAGTCAGAGAGAGAGGGATAGACAGGGACAGACAGACAGGAACAGAGAGATGAGAAGCATCAATCATTAGTTTTTCGTTACGTTTTGCGACTTCTTAGTTGTTCATTGATTGCTTTCTCATATGTGCCTTGACCGTGGGCCTTCAGCAGACTGAGTAACCCCTTACTGGAGCCAGTGACCCTGGGTCCAAGCTGGTGAGCTTTTGCTCAAGCCAGATGAGCCCGCACTCAAGCTGGTGACCTTGGGGTCTCGAACCTGGGTCCTTCCACATCCCAGTCCAACGCTCTATCCACTGCACCACCGCCTGGTCAGGCTTCTTCTCAATTTTTACCGCCATCTTATTCCTAAGCAGCAATTACTGTTCTGCTTCTCTTTCTTCTTCTTTAAAAAATATTGCATTTGATTTGAGAGAGAGAGAGAAGCATCAACTCGTTCCATTTCATTGTACACTCATTGATTGCTTTTTGCATGTGCCCTGACTGGGTATCAAACCACGGCTTCCATGTGCCAGGATGACACACTGTCCACTGAGCCACCAGCCAGAGCCAGGTTTATTTTGGCCATAAATTAATTTTGTTTCTTTTAGAACTTCCTATAAATAGAACCACACTTTTTTGCATGTTGCTTTTCTTCCAGCACGTTTTGAGATGCATTCATGTTGTTCATGTATAAACTACTCTCTTCTTAAAAATTGCTAAGTGCTGTTTCACTGCAGAAGTGACACTGTAGTTTATCTAACAGGGCTGCTTCCAGTGTTTTGCCATTAAAATTTGATAGTTGGGGTAGTTTAAGTCCTCACTGTCTTCCTTTTGTTTTGAACATAGTGCAGGATGACAGATTTTATGCTTTTCTTCTGAGTAATGACATGACTAAGGCACATGAAGATAGTGCTATCACATACAGTACCCACGTTTTCCACATAGTTCTTGTTGGTAGTGATAGCTATCGTTTATTTGACACCAAAAACTTCTTTGTAATAGAAGCAAAAGATAGTTTTAGTGTTGTGAAAATTAGAATTTAACTTCTTGGCACTAAATTTTAATTTTGAAGAAGAAACCATGATTATATTCGTTACTGAGAATGCCAAACTAGCCTGTGGGGAAACAGCCTATTTCAGAAATTCTTAGAATACTCTTGCCTGACCTGTGGTGGCGCAGTGGATAAAGCATCGACCTGGAAATGCTGAGGTCGCCGGTTCGAAACCCTGGGCTTGCCTGGTCAAGGCACAACATATGGGAGTTGATGCTTCCAGCTCCTCCCCACCTTCTCTCTCTCTCTCTCTCCCTTTCTCTCTCCTCTCTAAAATGAATAAATAAAATTTAAAAAAAACAACAACAACAACAAAAAAGTCCTTAGTTCTTAAAAAAAAAAAAAAAAAGAATACTCTTATTTCTGCACAAATACTGATGTAGTTGTTACACATAGATTGAGCCGTTTCAAAGAACCGTATTTGTGTTTCGCTTCCTATGAAGTAAGCCTCTTGCCTCTTCTCTGTTAACACAAAATGGTTATCTAAGGGGACTGTAATTTCTGATTCATTTATACTGATTGATATCAAAGAGTTCTAACAGCTAGGAAATGGACAAAATAAACTTTACTTGAGATTCCAGTTGAAGTGGGCACCTTTGCTTGCTATTAACAGTGCGGGAAGAAATAGATGATGTTGTTTGAAGCCGGTAGTAGAGCTTTCCTTTTTCTTTTCTCATACAGTTGACGGCCTGGACAAAGCATCTATAGCTAACTCAGATGGCCCTGCGGCAGGTCCCCAAACACCGCCCTTCAAGAGGAAAGGGAAACTCTCCACCATTGGTAAAATCTTTAAGCCTTGGAAATGGAGGAAAAAGAAGACCAGTGACAAATTTAGAGAAACCTCAGCAGGTATGAATATCCTATCTTTGTTAGAAGAGAAGATAAATCGTTAAATTCATCAAAAGGTAAAAAGAAAAATTGTGGCTTGCAAGATTTCTTTTCTGCAAAAAAGTCCAAATTTAAAATGAAACTTTATTTCAGGATGCAGCTACTTAGAATTCTGATTTGCCTTCTTTTACTATTCATTTTGGCTTTCTAAGATAGTTTTGTAAATATATACTTGTAAATTTATAAAAACTGGTGTGTAGGGAGGGAGAGATAAGTGGAAAATTAGAAGTGCAAATGTTATTTGCTAACACTGTAGTTCAATTATCCATTTGCATACACACATACATATATATATATATATATATATATATATATATATATATATATATATATATATATATTTAGTTCCAAAAGCACAATCCTATCTGTTAGCTTAAAATATTTTAATGTCTTTTCTTGAATGTATTTGTTCAGTGGGCAAAATTTGAATGTCTGTATAAAAGAAAAATATTGTTATATTTACTGTTTAATTTTAAATTTCTATTATGTTTTTAAGGCTGGTTTTTGTCTTACGTGAGTCATAACCCCTTTGGTGTGAAAACATTTTATTGCTATTTTATTTTAACATTAAATACTTTGTTAAACTTAAGAATTATATCATTTAGTGCTTTTCCTATGGACTCGTGGAGGAAGTTGGCTTGAAGTCTCAGGCCAGCATTGAGCCCAACTTAAACAAGTGTCCAGTATCAGTGGTATTTTGTTAATATAAAGTTTAGCTTTTTCCATGCTTATAGTCCAAAACAGTCACTTCATCAAAATTCCTCATTGCACCACAGTCTAATATTGTCACTGTGTACAGAGTCACAGAGCACATCTTACCAAGGTAAAAGCTGGCCTTTAGTTCTAGCGCTGTGAAATAAGATAAATAAGAATACCACAAGTAGCCCAAGGGTAGGGAGTAGGGACCCCAAAGTTTCCTAAAGAAAATGGCCTACCATGTATTAGTAGCCTTCAAGCGTCTTACTATTTTTAAATAAGTTATGATACTATATGTTGGATTTGTTTCAAAATAATCCTGGAAAAGGGGTAAGGATAGATGAGAGAAGATTGGCTACAAGTTGGTAATTGCTGAAGCTGAGTGAATGATACTCTGGGTTTGTTATTCTCATCTCTTTTATTAAGGAAATTGGAAAAATTTCCTTAATAAAAACATTGAAACCAAAAAGAGACTTTGCTTAGAGGGAAATGATAGGTTGGTTATTGAATCGGTTTTAGTACCTAATGGGCTTCTTGGATTAAAAGACAGTAGGAAGCGGTGGACAGAGTGCTGTGCTGAGTGATGACCTCTGGGTTGTACGGTAGTAGTGTCCTTGCCACCAAGGTGCCATGACCTCGAGCAAGTCCCATCAGAGCTGAATGAGTTGAATTTTAAGGTGCTGTCAATTCAAATTCTCTTGTCAGTCCTCGAGTCCTTCAGGCCCTTGACGGGGCACCTTGTTCTCTCCCTTGCTCTTCAGTTGTGAAGGGGACCATGGTGACCTTCTTAAGTACCTCTTCTCATGGTTCCGTGAGCATTGGGAGAGTCTGGCTCTTCTTGTTACCATGGCTACCCAAGGTGGTACAGTAGCGTTAAGGAGATGCTGAGAAGAGAGAATGGAAGTCTCTTTAATCATCTTTCTTCTTTACCTGAATCTGAGCTGATAATCTCTCTCTCTCTCTCCCTAAAGTAAGAAAGACAGCTATAAAGAAATGCCTCTTCTTCTTTTCACCTCTCTCTAATTATTTTAACCATGAGGAAGCTATAACATATTTCCACCAGCTCTGAATATTCAAGAAAAGTGATTTTAAACAGCCTCAGTGTTATTTTTATGTTATCCCATATTGACTGAGGAAAACCTAGCCATCTCTGAGGTCTCTTTTTCCGTTACAGAATTACACAGGATTTTATGTAAATTTTGCTCCATGAAGTTCTTGCTGGATACTATATCCCTGATTCTTAGACTACCAAACTTGCATTAAAAACCTGAAAAAGTTATTAGATGCTTCATTGACGTTATTACATCAAAATTGTGACAGAATAAAAACAAGCCACATAAATGTGTGAGCAAGTCTTGGTGAATTTGCCTCCTGCATTTTCTAGCGTGATTTCTTTTTAAACCCACATTATTACTCACGTTTTACTTGAATTTTATAGGATGTTATCAAATGTCCCATTCTCGAGTATTTTATCATCACTCTTAAATGTATGTCTATTTTAAGGCTTAAGTTCCTACTGAGCCTTGTGGAACGCAGAAGAACAGCCTGAACTAAAGGGTAGCACAAAATGGTACATCGCGGTTTTCTTTTTTTCACATCGAGGAAAGATGTCACATTTGGAGGAGAATCGATGCGGTTGGAAATAACCAAGAAAAAGATGTTTTCTTCTTTGAATAAATGACCGCAGAAACGGGGAAATCTGGCTGTTTGGATAGGACCAAGGTCATGTGCTGTCTGGCAAACTAGTATAAAGCACACCTTAGGCAACACCCACAATATCCTGGCATCTGAAAGGAGAGAGGCCTTCCTTCCAAGAAAAGTAACTTTTCTGGGTTTTACCTTCTCTTAAACTTCTGGCTTTACACTCACCAGGACATGAATCTCTCTGTGTTCCAATACGCAGTGATTAATACCGCTTTTCCTAGTCTGGGCTTCTGCTGTAGGAGTTTTCAGTCAGGAGTGGACAGGATGCGGTGCTGATTTATTAACGCCGCTGTGATCGCGTTCACTGTGGTGGGAAGAGGAAAGGAGGGTCCTGTCCTGTCTGCTCCGATGCGGGTTTGGTATATTTTGGAAGGTTGTCTTGTGCTATAAGGCAGGCTGGGCCTGAGCCCCGACTTTCAGTTCTTCGGCCTTGATTTAAAGTGGAAAACTTGGGCCCTCGCTGGGTAGCTCAGTTGGTTAGTGTCATCCTCAGGCGTCCCCAAACTACGGCCCGCGGGCCACATGCGGCCCCCTGAGGCCATTTATCCAGCCCCCGCCGCCCTTCTGGAAGGGGCACCTCTTTCATTGGTGGTCAGTGAGAGGAGCATAGTTCCCATTGAAATACTGGTCAGTTTGTTGATTTAAATTTACTTGTTCTTTATTTTAAATATTGTATTTGTTCCCGTTTTGTTTTTTTACTTTAAAATAAGATATGTGCAGTGTGCATAGGAATTTGTTCATAGTTTCTTTTTATAGTCTGGCCCTCCAATGGTCTGAGGGACAGTGAACTGGCCCCCTGTGTAAAAAGTTTGGGGACCCCTGGATCCTGATACACCAAGGTTGCAAGTTCAATCCCAGGTCAGGGCACATACAACAGTTAACCAAGAAATGCATAAATAAGTGGAACAGCAAATCAATGTTTCTCTCTCTCTCTCTCTCTCTCTCTCTCTCTTTCTCTCTCTCTCTCTTTCTCTCTCTTCAATCAGTCAATAAAAAAACATTTAAACCAGAGAAGTTACCTGTCCTCCCCTCTGGTGTAGCTGGTCTGGGAGCAAGAGAATACCCCCGTTTCCATTTCCTTTCCCAGGAGCCTCTCTGCCTTCCCTTTCTCTTCCTGAGTGAGCAGGCCCTGCTCCGGGGGTGTCATCTCACCTCTAGGTTCCATCCCTTCCCTGTCCCTAGACAGCAGACTGTCCTGTCTGCTTTCCCCCTACCTAACCATTTCTTCCTGTTCTTTATTTGGGGGGAGAGGGATGGAAGGTAGACTAAGATTCTTCTCTCTGGGTCTCTAAATATACTTTTTATCTCCCCAAAGCTAAGACTTAGCGAAACCTAGTCATTCCTTCAACTTCTGCATAGACTATGACCATCAAGGCCAGATGTCCTGAAAACCCGACCTGTACCTCTGTTCCCACTTTCTCTCCGCACTTTCTTCCTTCTCCCGCGGCAGTTGCCCTAGCATCCCGCGCTCTGGGAACTGGCTTTAAGCCTCCTGATCATGAACTTGGTAGGACTCGCTCATTTTCATCATTTCAATGATATTTGCCCTTACTGATGAGTTGTTCCTTGATTGATGGAAGGTGTCGTTATCTTGGTTATTTTTGTCTTTTCTTCCTCTCTTTTGACCCTTCTCATCCTAAGTCTTCAAGGAGGGTTTGCTACATGTCTTAGCCCTTCTCATGCTTCGAGTGTGTCCTTCCTCATCACACCCACTCTTCTCAGGACCCACATCTCTTAAACCCAGGTGCCAGTGGAAGCCCAGGCACTTCTGCCCAAGCGCCTAACGGGCAGCACTGCCCGAAGACCGTGTGTTTACACAAAACCCATTCCCACGGTCTGGGTCTGCGTACATCAGCACTGTAAAGACGGTTCATGCCAGGCACTGCGCCAGATCCAGGCAGCCTGCAGCCAGTGAGCAAGGAGGTTCCTGCTCTCGGGAAGCTTTCGCTCTACAGAGCGAAGGTGCCGATCAAGGCTGTGAATGAGCGCAGAGGGTGCAGGACGACAGCGTAGAAAGAGCTATGTACAAACGTGTTCCAAACCAGAACAGATCCCTTGCCCACCCCAGCTGCCCTGCCTACTGCAGACGTGGCTTTGTTTTGCCATCCAGACTTTGCACCATGGAGTTCTTGGACTCTTCCTTGCCTATCATCTTCCCATTGGATTAGTTTCAAAAAAAGTAGTTATTTATTTCCTCCAAGTTAGATGGCCCCTAACACCCGCCTTTCCTCTCGATCCCCGTTGTCTGTCCTCGTCGCTCTCTGTCTCAGCGACTGCCGACAGCCCCCCTCTGCTGTGCACTCGTTGTGGAAGACAACGGAAAGCGAGAAGGCGGGGAGAGGCTGGGTTCTGGCAGGAAGCCCACACACAGGTGGAACCTGACCTCGCCGGTGAGACTGACAGAGAAGGTTCAGGCTGACACAGGTTGTCAGGAACCCAGAGTAAGCAAGATAACACTTTTCCAAGTCTCGGGCCAGCCAAGTCGAACGGTGTGTACCTCACAGCAAGATGGCACGTGTTCCACCAGGCAGAGTAGAATAACAGAGCGTCCAGGGGAGAGAGATTGGGAAATGCAGGCAGGCTTTGGTAGCCAGGGCGTTCTTTACACAAGTCCTAGTAGTATTCATGGGCAGATGGGGCCGAGTATAAGAAACAAAGATTCAAATAGGCCCCCATCCTTCCTTGTTTGTTTGTTTGTATGCTTGTTTACTTGTTTGTTTAAGGAACTAGGGGATAGAACTGATAACTGGGACAGGAAGTCACCTGAGGAATTAGGACAGACACTGTATCAAGTGGGTCACAGACTGAGTCTGTGGGAGTAGCCTCCTCGGCCCCCAGGCCTCCAGTGCTGTCACTCCTGTTGCTAGAATGACACAGCCCCAGGTCCAGGGAGGAAGAGAGCAGAGGTGGTTGTGGATTTGCAGAAATAAGAGGCAGGGCGCTCCCCCCACAGGACATCCTCATCCCACCATTAGGATCCCCCCGCGGGCGGATCTGGGGTCTTTTCATGTCCTACTTGAAAAGTGCGATGGACCCCACATTGTTTTCTTTTTTCTTTTTTTCTTTTTCTTTTTTTTTGTATTTTTCCGAAGCTGGAAACGGAAAGAGACAGACAGACTCCCGCATGCGCCCGACCGGGATCCACCCGGCATGCCCACCAGGGGGCGACGCTCTGCCCACCAGGGGGCGATGCTCTGCCCCTCCGGGGTGTCGCTCTGCGGCGACCAGAGCCACTCTAGCTCCTGGGGCAGAGGCCAAGGAGCCATCCCCAGCGCCCGGGCCATCCTTGCTCCAATGGAGCCTTGGCTGCAGGAGGGGAAGAGAGAGACAGAGAGGAAGGAGAGGGGGAGGGGTGGAGAAGCAGATGGGCGCCTCTCCTGTGTGCCCTGGCCGGGAATTGAACCCGGGACCCCTTGCACGCCAGGCCGACGCTCTACCACTGAGCCAACCGGCCAGGGCTCCCACATTGTTTTCTAAATGAATTTCAGACTCCTCAGCTCTCCTCAAAGGAACCCAGCCTGACCTGTCCTGTCATATCTTTAGTCACAGCTTTGGACTTCGGTCATACAAGGTCACTCCCAGAGCTAGCCCTAAGCCTTCTTGTCCCCAGACCCTTCCTCTTACTCTTCCGTCTTCCTCTGAGGACCTTCTTCCCACAGCTCCACCTGGTGAAAGACTGCCATCTGGGCCAGGGTCAGAACAGTCTCTTTTTCCAGAGGACATTGGCCTTGCTTGCGCAGCAGCGGGTGAGGCCCTCCCTCCTTTGCTCGTACTGCCGTGACAGGTCCACGTTGACTTCTTTCCTGGTTCATGTGTTGCTCCTCATGTCCTGCGAAGAGTATTGAAGGGCAGAGACTGTCTCACCCATCTTTGCCCCTCTTCTGGCGCTTTGTATAATAATTTGTACCAGGTACAAACTGTACACTTAAGTGTGCCTTGATTTGCTTATTATTTACTGACCGTCCACTGTAACTAAAAGCAGAGCACTGGGTGCTTTAGGACTTTATTTAACGGAACTCGAAGATTTAAAAATTGTAACGGGAAGAGAAAGAGAATAATTAAAAATACCAATCAAAAACAACTGTAGTCACAATTTCATTTATTAAGAAGCCAGTAATATAATTAGGGAACTTTTTTTCTACCTTTTTCCCTTATTTTAGAAGTTATATTGGCCCTGGCCGGTTGGCTCAGCAGTAGAGCATCGGCCTGGCGTGCGGGGGACCCGGGTTTGATTCCCGGCCAGGGCACACAGGAGAAGCGCCCATTTGCTTCTCCACCCCCCAACCCCCCTCCTTCTTCTCTGTCTCTCTCTTCCCCTCCCGCAGCCAAGGCTCCATTGGAGCAAAGATGGCCCAGGCGCTGGGGATGGCTCCTTGGCCTCTGCCCCAGGCGCTAGAGTGGCTCTAGTCGCAGCAGAGCGACGCCTCGGAGTGGCAGAGCATCGCCCCCTGGTGGGCAGAGCGTCGCCCCTGGTGGGCGTGCCGGGTAGATCCCAGTCGGGCGCATGCGGGAGTCTGTCTGACTGTCTCTCCCCGTTTCCAGCTTCAGGAAAAAAAAAAAAAAAAAAAGAAGTTATACTCCTAAATAAAGAAAATCAAGGCAACTTACGTTCATTAAAATTGTAGCTTTTATTTGTTTGGTTAGTGACTGTTTGATTAGAAGGAATGCCAGTCTAGATTTTTAGATAACATTGTTGCAAGTTATCAGCTTTCTCCGAATCAGTTGTAGAATCATCTGATAAAAATGTTAATTTACTGAAGGTACTCAGCATTTCCTAATAATAATGGCTACTTTTTATTGAGTGCCGTTATGTGCCAGGTCTTGCTCTAAGAACTTTATTCACATTAACTCATTTAATCATCAGAATTTATGAAGTTTATGTGCTGCTATTACCTCAATTTTACTCATGAGGACACTGAGACAGGAAAATTCAAGTCACTTGCCCAAGGGAACACACCAGATAGGAAGTACAGGCGGTATTTTAACCCAAGCAATTTGGCACTACAGGCAACACTTTGACTCACACTACGTCGCATCTCTAACAAGATAACTTCGTAGCCAAACCAGTAAGGATTGCGCCTTGAAGGAGGAATCTAACGCAGCAGTTTGTTTCATACACTAGTTTTTGCTATAAGAAGGATTCGGTCTCAGGATCAAAAACGATGTTTGATCCCAGTAAAGATCTTATTCTCTGTAACCATGGAGACACAGTGTTGTTGCTAGGGATGATTTTCTATACCTAGAAAGTAGGGAGAAGTGAGATCATTTGCCCAGGGTGGTATTTACTAAGAAATGGTCTAGTTGCATTAATAAATGACATCACTTTGACTTTATTTTTCTCAGTCCACTGAGAAGAGGGAAGTACTTGCATGTGTCGTTCACCCTCCCACCATATGGGAGGAGGAGAAGGGACTGTCTTCCTTTTCCCGTTTCCCGATCTGTGTAGCGAGAGAAGGTGCTTAACCAGCCATAACCACAGCACACCCGAGCCCGCTAGTGCTCCTTGCTCCCAGGGTGGGCGGGACTCGCTTTGTCCTCCCAAGTGTTTCCTGAGCCTCCAGGCCCTGTGACAGTGACAGCGGAAACAGCCGAGACAGAACTGCCTTCCCTTTGGAATGTATTTGCCAATAGGGGTTTCCAGAAAGTAAACCCCAGTAAGTTAGGTAACATATCAGAAAGTAAGAAGAGAAAAAATAAAGCAAGAAATAAGGAATGTGGGAAGGAAGTTACAGCTGAAATGAGGCGGTCAGGGAAACTGTGTCGGGAAGGCAACAACATTTCAGCGAAGAGAAGAAAGAGGGAAAGTAAAGCACTGAGAAATCCAGTTAAATAATCACAGGCATTTTCTCTAATAGAGGTGCACGTACACTGTGACTATAGTTCATTATAAAGTTTTCTCTGCTTAATAATTTGACAATTAAAATGCCCCACATTCAGGAACCTCATGGTTGTTAATTCTAATATCTACAGGGGTGAGCAAAAGTAGGTCTACAGTCAATACCAATAATCATACAAGAATAAACTGGGTTTCTCCTACTCACAACTGTAAAGCTACTTTTGCCCACCCCTGATTGCCAGCAGCATGGGTCCCTAACAAATCACATAATTCCACCTTATATAAATCCGCTAGAAGAGGAGCAGAAATGCAGGAAAGGGTTTTAACTCTGTCATGTAAACATTTTGTTACAGCTTCCTTTCTTAAATTCAAATCCAGGAACCAGATTCTGACAGTCCATCAGAAAGCCAGCTTCATGGAGTCCAAGTTTAGAATCCCTCATTGTCTGTGGTGCTTTTTGGTAGGTCTAAGTGTCAAGTCCAACAAAGAATGCAGTTGTAAGTTAAAATAATTATGCATTATTGCCTCTGTCTTCAAACAGTGCCTAACATACAGGCTAGTGGAGTTCCCAACACTGCTTTGTTAGATTACTTGGACTGATGAGAATGTGCCCAAATTAATTGAGAAAATTCAGTTTGATCTATAATGCATCCAAGGTCTGATGCTATTAAGACTTATCCAAACACAGCCAACCACTATTTATTGTTACTATAGGAAACCACTTTCTGAGTTTTCAGTTAAGGTTGGAAAGGACCGTATCAGTCATCTAATTCTGTCTCTAGGACTGCAGTCCACCCTGTCACCAGCAACCCTGCTACAAATAGTACAGGGGTCGGGAAACTTTTTGGCTGAGAGAGCCATGAACGCCACATATTTTATAATGTAATTCCATGAGAGCCATACAACGACCTGTGTACGTTAAGCATTATCCAATAAAAATTTGGTGTTGTCCCAGAGGACAGCTGTGATTGGCTCCAGCCACCCGCAACCATGAACATGAACGGTAGGAAATGAATGGATTGTAATACATGAGAATGTTTTATATTTTTAACGTTATTATTATTTTTATTAAAGATTTGCCTGCGAGCCAGATGCAGCCATCAAAAGAGCCACATCTGGCTCACGAGCCATAGGTCCCCGACCCCTGAAATAGTCCTTCATCTTTTCCTAAGCACCCAGTTCCTAGCGCTCATTACTCAGGAGGTTTCCTTTTACGCCGACCTGAAGCAAATTCTCTCCAATTTTTCTGACTATTCCCTGCTATCCATACATTTCTCTCCCAATCACGTTGCTACATGATGATCCTTCCATCTTTTTCTAAAGTTCTTTCATCTCCTTGATCTATTTGCTGTTCACTTTCCCACCACAAGACCGCACTGAACTGTCCGGATTATTCAGCAAGTTTGTATTGAATACCAGGCCCCGTGCTGCCTGTGCCCAGACACAGTGACGAACAAGCCTGATGAGGTCCCTGCTTGCGTGGAGCTCGCAGGGTCGCCCGCGATCTGGCCACACTTCATGTTCCCAGTCTTGGCTATTCTTAACACTAAAATAACACAATGACTTGCCCCCCAAATCCTTATTATTGCACTTAACCCACCACATTTTTTACTGTTTAGAATTATATCCATAATAGGAATTCATTTTGTTATTAAAATGACAAGAGTTTATCAGTAGGAACTAAGTATCTTGTAAATGTCTAGGGAGGTCAGAGTTCCCCAGTGATGGTTCTTACGTTACATTTCTGCTTGTTTAATGTTCCATATGTAGAAAGACGCCGCCCAGATCCTTCTAGCTGGGCGCTGGGGTGATCTGTTTTACCCCCTGTAACATGTTGTGTGTTCTTTCTGTGTATGCACTTCTACATGCTCGCTAGCATGTGTCACGCTCAGCTCCGTGTTTTCCCACAGACACATGCCTTTCTAATGGTGTCCAAACAGTCATGCCTCCACCCCTAACATTAGACCCCCCCCCCCCCCATTTGTATCTGACCTGTCTCTTGTGTGGTCAGGCATTTTGCCCCCATCGCATCTCAAAAGAGTTATTTTCTTGTGTTGACGCCTCAGGTTGCCTATATTTATTACTCTTCTGTCTTATTCCTATTTTGCTCCCACCTGTCAGATACTATTTTCTCTGAAAGCACCAGAAATTTCCACTGCTGTTTTTTCTGTCCTAGCTACTGTCCCCCATGACACCTGATTTTATACTACTGCTTTTCAATAGGCCAGTTCGGTCCGTCTCTGGCCAGCAGATCGTCTCTGCTCTCATGGACAGGACCCCGTGTCTTGCCAGACCGGTCATTATTGCGTGGCTGTTATGGTCCAGAGAAGCAGACCTTGTCTCTGAAGCCATCAATGAAATGGCTCTTCATGTTCTTGGTCCACTCTTTTTGTGTATGGTGATCTTCAGCTAGAAGAAGAAAATGACATTCGGCCTTCTACACTGTTCTGTTTCCTAAACCCAGGGCTCGTGACCAGACGGGACACCTGATTTCTTCTAGGGAAGACAGTTAATTATTCTTGTTTTAGAAATCAGTAGTGGAGGGTTTGAGATGTCTTGGCATGTCTTTCTTCATCTTCTAAGAAATTCAATACAAGAATTTGACTGTATTGGATACCGCAATTTCATATTCTGCTTTTGTCTATTGTGAACTGCCAATAAATGGAGTCATACAGTAGTTGTCCTAATATGACTTTTATTTCACTTAGCCTAATATCCTCAAGGTTCATTCATGTTGGAGCATAGGAAAGCATTTTCTTCCTTTTTAGACTGCATGGTAATTCATGGTATGTATGTATAAACAGGTATCGCTATATTTCCAAAATTTGTTTACAGAAGACATACATTGTATTTTCAGGAAGGCAGAAAGCAGAAACAGCATTCAGCATTTGCTCTGCAGCTGCTGTTAGAAACAGCAGCACCCCCGGCAGTGAGAGTGGCCCACCAGGCTCCTGCCCCGGGAGCTACACGCAGCATCTCAGCATCAAGCCCCGTAGCTTTGACCTGAGTTTGTGAGCACCTGTGCTTTTGTTTTGTGCATTCCTGCTTTTACTATAGGTTTGTGCAATTTTAGGTGGAGCTAACCCTCCTGTCTCTTCTCCAGCGTCCTTTAACAGCTTTGTTAAGGTATAATTTATCTACCACACAATTTACCCATTCGATGTATATAATTCAGTGGTTTAAGTATTATTCACAACTCTGCAACTATTACCAGTATCTACTTTAAACATTGTCATCATTTTAAAAAGAATCTCTGTCCTATTACTCATCACTCCCCACGTTTCCCAAGAACCCCCAGTTGTATTTTCTCTCTATGGCTTTGCCTATTCTCTCTGTTTCACGTCAATGAAATCATATAATAAAGATGGTCTTTCTTTCTCGGCTGCTTTCATTGGGCATACTGTTTTCAGGGTCCATTCATGTAACATGCTTCCATACTTCAGTTCATTTTATTGTTGAATAATTCTATTGTATAAATACACCACACTTTATCTATCCGTCAGTTGATGGACATTTGAGTTGTTTTTGCTTTTGTCTATTGTGAACAAAGCTGCCATGAGCGCTTCCGTGCAAGTGTTTCTGTGGACATATGTTTTCCCTTCTCTTGGTTATATACCTAGAAGTGGAATTGCTGAGTCACATGGTAATTCAGTGTTTAGCATTTGGGGGAACTGCCAAGACTGTTTTCCAAAGCAGCTGCACGATTTTACCGTCCCACCAACAGCGTGTAAGGACTCCAGTTTCTCTGCACACTGGACAACATTTGTTATTATCTGTCTTTTTTATAATTGGCTTCCTGGTGGGCCTTAGGTGGGGCCCCCAGCACTGGGCTCCTCTGTTTCTGTCTTACTTTTTTTTTTAAATTACCAGAGTATATTTTACCTCCTAACAGTTTATAAATTATGTCTGTTGTTTATTATCTGGTCTGCCCTTCCACTAAATTATAAATTCTCTGAGAATAGGTATTTTTGTTTTCCTCTCTGATAAAAATCCCGAAGTGTCCAGAATAAATTGTGTACCTGGCTTATGTCAAACGTGCAGTAAATGTTTGTGGGATGAATGAATTAATGATAAAGTTTTGATGAGCCTTATCCCATGCTGTATGTGGGGTGTTTGCAAGTGGGTGTTTCTGATTTGGAACATGCTGGAATGTTGTAGGTAAGGGAAAGACAATATATAGTTTTAATTCTTCCTCTTTGTTCATAGCATTCAGAGTTGCGGAAAAGCCTTAAGGAATCTTGTAAGGCCAAAATAGACAAAATAACCATTTCCCCAAATTGAATGGACAGGGTGGGGGCCCATTCCCTCCTGACTGGATAATGAACTTGAGTGACTTGTAAACTCAGACTGTCTGCTCTGAACGGCAGCAGCGTGTGAAAGGTCAACGTGGAGGCATCGCTGACGCAGACGGGAGGCGGGTCAGGGTCGTGCGTCCGTCAGCCATATTTATACCTGTGTAACTTATAACTGGACCTGATGAGACCAAATGAGTGTTAGGAATTCCGTGAATAGAGAGACCACATGTAATAATTTTATCATGCATACTTTCTTAAATGCTTTTTGTTTTCCTAAATATACATGATGGTATTAAAGCACATTTCTTCTCCACGCATTAAATATGAAAGAGACTAAATATTCCTTTTTTTTTTTCTCAGTGCAACAAAACTGGTGTGTTTTTTTGTTTGTTTGTTTGTTTTTTTGGTTCAGTCTTTCTCCACATGGGTGGATGGAAAGAATCATTATGGCCGTGCTCTTTGATTGACAGAGCATGTATTATTCATTACAGGGCGAAAGCCCGTTTATGGAAAAGAGCCATCTAATATGAATGTTAAATTTCTGTGTCATAATTGAAATTAGTGGTCTCATAACTATTGGCGCCTTCCATCACTGGTTTAAGATGGCTGCACGCTGAGCGGCCACGCCATCATGACTCCCCTCTGCAGATAAATGTAAACCATGAAATCTGTTTTCTAAATGGAGACTCCCTGGCTTCCTGTGCGTCCTAGAAAATATCATTCTGTTTGTTTAATTCATGCTGTGCTTTAGGTTTGAATTTGTTGAGCTGTACCACGGACAGGAATCTCTGGCCCCCGCCCTGTCTCAGTGAGAGTGGGGTTCTCCTAGGGCACGGGAAGCCAGATAAGCTAGGCATTTTCACAGAGCCTTGTCTGAAGACATTCTCCAAGGAGCCACAGATGGATGCTATAGACCAGAGGTCCCCAAACTTTTTACACAGGGAGCCAGTTCACTGTCCCTCAGACCGTTGGAGGGCCGGACTATAAAAAAAACTATGAACAAATTCCTATGCACACTGCACATATCTTATTTTAAAGTAAAAAACAAAACGGGAACAAATACAATATTTAAAATAAAGAACAAGTAAATTTAAATCAACAAACTGACCAATATTTCAGTGGGAACTATGCTCCTCTCACTGACCACCAATGAAAGAGGTGCCCTTCCAGAAGTGCCACGGGGGCCGGATAAATGGCCTCAGGGGGCCGCATGTGGCCCGTGGGCCGTAGTTTGGGGACCCCTGCTATAGACTTTGCTGATGTCTGATTAGAAATGACATTTTTTTAAAGAGTCACACCCACTAGAGTGAAATGTAGAATTGTTCACTTGAGTTTCCTTTTCTGTTTGTTTGTTTCTTTGCCATACATAATTCCTAAGTGGGGGGGAGGGGGAAGGGAGCAACATTCTCATCAATCTCTTAACAAAAACGGCTTCTATTGGGATGAGCTGGTGTGAGTTTGTATTGCCTTAAGAGAGGCTCTGATTGTTTATACGCCTTACTTGGGTGGATAATTTCCGAAATTCATTTTCTTTTGGAGTGTTGCCACTTTTAAACACTTTTAAAGGTCCTGCAGAATTCCTCCTGGTCTGGGCAGAGAACTCGTGTCAGGAAAGTCCATTATTTGATTTCCTTTACATATTATTTCCCTTGGTGGTTTTGTTTTGGTTTTTGTTTTGTTTTGTTTTTCATCCTGTGATATGAATCTGGTCTTTATCACGAAGGGCTAAGTCCTGGAAAGTGACTGCTTTTTTGGCTTAGACATTTTCCTGGTTTGTTTCCCACTTGGAGTATAAACTGTAGTTTTAATTCTTTCCTTTTTTTCTTTTTTTTTTTTTTTGGTTAGGTGAAAGGAGTTTGCTCTTCTGGGCTTACAACATTTTTTCCAGCTGGGCTTTCTTCAACTGCTTTCCCAAACCCAGACTCTCTAGGTTTTGAAACGGATACCTTTGAAGTTTTTCTTTTTTCCAAAGTATAAGTGTTTCCTTAATACTTTTTCTTAGACTGGGCATGAGAAGCTACATGGGAAATGTAAGAGAATAAAATGCCTGGATGGAGAGAAAACTGGATATGGGAAAAATGAGCACATTATACATCAGTGTGGTTAAAAATGCTTTGGAAATTCCTTGCGATCTATTTTTCATCTTCAATACATGGCTCTCAGCATTCATGTAGTCCCAAAAAATGTCTTGCAATTTAATTTATTTTTAAATGATGGTAGAAAACACATGACAAAACGTACCACCTTTCTCACCATCTCGAAGTATCTTGTACTGAAACCTGGTGCTGAATTGCGTCCCATCTTCGGAACTTTTCATCTTGGAAAACTTAGCAACAGTTCCCTACTTCCTCTCCCCGGCAGACCCTGGACTTGTTTTTGAAGAAAACCTTAGATCAGGGGTAGTCAACCTTTTTATACCTACCGCCCACTTTTGTATCTCTGTTAGTAGTAAAATTTCTTAACCGCCCACCAGTTCCACAGTAATGGTGATTTATAAAGTAGGGAAGTAACTTTACTTTATAAAATTTATAAAGCAGAGTTACAGCAAGTTAAAGCATAGAATAATAATTACTACTTACCAAGTACTTTATGTCGGATTTTCACTAAGTTTGGCAGAATAAATCTTTATAAAAAAACTTACTATAGTTAAATCTATCTTTTTATTTCTACTTTGGTTGCTCCGCTACCGCCCACCATGAAAGCTGGAACGCCCACTAGTGGGCGGTAGGGACCAGGTTGACTACAACTGCCTTAGATGAATCAAATGTAAAACATTGGTGACGCCAACTAACACTGTATCGCCTCTTCAGATCTGATGTTGACATATTACTGGCATTGTGTATCCTTTCTGTGTGCTGTTTTTCAATTCAGTGTTAAAATGTTCAACTTAGTATCCCATGAAGTTTGAAAACGTTTCCTTTGAATACCTTGTATAATTTGCTACATATATAACATATGAAGTAAAATGGTGGGGTTTTTTTAAAATAAAAGTAAGAAAACTTTTATTTTTGTTATTCGTTAGAAGTTTTATTTGGTTTATTCTCTTAAAGAATGAGACATATAGATATTAACAATAATAATAAACTAACCCAAGTGTCAGGTGCTGTCTTAAATGCTTATGATCTTCCCAGTGTCTCTGTGAGGTGGGTTCCAGTTATAGTCCCCATATTGGCAGGGGATAAACAGAGGCACAGGAAAGTCCAATGACTTGGTCTAAATTCCAGGGCCTCTAAGCAGTATTGCCCATCTTTGAACCTTACAAGCCCGGCTTGAGTCTTCGTTCTAAATCCCTGTCCTCTGCTGCATTCTAGATCAATAGCATATTTAGGTAAAAAGTAGCAATAGAATGTTATCAAAGAGACATATACATGTGTAGACAGCAGAAAATGGAAGCTGGGGAGCAAAATACTTGTATTTGTATGTCCTCTACTGTGTGGCAGACACTTGACAGGATGTTTTAATCATCCTAGTGTCCATCCAAGTCAGGTTTTACTGCCTATGTTTTCAGGAGAAAGACAGGGAGGATGTGAGGAACTTGCATGTGGGCACCTGCTAATAAGCTCACAAGAGCTGCATTTGAACTCAAGTTGTACTCTTAAAAGGCCTAGACTATGTACTTCTTTATCCATTTCCTATTTTCTAGCTTTTTAAATCTTATGACATCACCTTAATAACCAGAAATTTTGAAAGAAAGAGTGTATAGTTTCAGGTATGATGAAAAGGTACAGTCTCTCTCAACCACCAATATATTTTGGTGTTTTGTTGTGGAAAATAATAAACTTTAGTTGGTGTTACCTTTGGTTCTCTTACTGCAGGTCAAGCGGGAATCAGGTGTTGACTATATCTCCTGGTTTAGTCTAGGCCTGCACTAATTTTACCAAAGAAATATAGTTTTGTTTTGTTTTGTTTTACAAATACTATATATTTGTCTGTGGCCATACCACGCTGAACGCGCCCAATCTCATCTGATCTCAGAAGCAAAGCAGGGTCTGGTGAGTACTTCAATAGGAGACAAATACTGTGTATTCTCTTGTGTAGGCCAGATAGTAGGCAGAGGAAAAGGATGTTTAAAATGCTCAAGGAACTCTGGTTTCTCTTCAGATCGCATAAATCTTTCGCCTTTTAAAATGCTCAAGGAAGCAAGCTTTTTAATCATCTTCATATATGTGCTGCTATGCGAGCACTTCAATCATTTTAAGAAAACTGTTCTGATTAGCTATGTTTGTGAGGGTAATAAACATGGATTTGGAGAATGCCTCCTAAATCGTCTTACTTAGACTGGTTACTCACACCTGTTCATTTGAGTTGGTATGTTTTAATATGTATTGTTTGTAGGTTAACTAAACGAAATAGCCTGTTGAACATTATACCTCAACCACCTAAAAGCATTTGGCCTAAGATATTAATAATTTCAGACGCCTTTAATTATAGGTAATAGAATTTGCTGTTTAAATGAATGAAATTGTCTTAATTTAGAAGAGTTTAGTATTACTGAGGTTTCTTTCATATGCCCTCTTGCTTGTCATTTGACCCCCTGACCAATGGTGAAATGGGGTATTATCCCATGTCACTCAGCATTGTATAGTTCCTAAAATGTGTAAGACGGTCATTCTTTGAGCAAATCATGGGGAGCAAAGGGCATCAGAATAAGCTTTCTGGGAGCTTCTTCTCCAATAGGTGTTGTTGATGATTTTCTAGTTTGAAAAGCTTCACTTTTAGAGCTGAGATGCACTGCTATATCAGTTCTCTAGCCTGTTCTTAGTGTGAAGTTAAAATTTAACCGCTCTAACGATGATTATCGTCATCTTAATTTTAAACATCTGTCCTTTTTGTGGTCTCATCTTGTCTTGGGTTTACAGTCTTTGAATGTGAGGAAATAAGAAGTGGAAACGCACAAGCAATGAAAACTTTTCATCCGACTGGATGAATCTGAAAACACCTGTCTTATGCATTTGTGTTTCTCATGAGTTTGTAAGAGTCAGACCAGAGGAAGGAAAGACAGGCAGTATTTCACGTAGCCCATAAATCCTGGCCTCTAATCACTCTCCTGAGATTACATGTACTTCCGGGCCCATGTGGGAGCAGGAACTTGCCCATTGTTCTAGTGCTGAACATCCTTTGGGAATAATAACCACGAGTCCCCATGGGTTGATCTGCTGTGGCTGTTCCCAGCTCACCCTGTCTGGAAACACAGTGATTTCTGCTCCTGCGGTTGGCACGGAACAAAGATCATCACCTCTTTTCTCCTCCCATTGCCACTTGGGCTGGCAACTGAAATTTTAAGAGTATTATATACATTGTTTGATAAAAAAGCATGATGCTGGCCCTGACCGATTGGCTCAGTGGTAGAGCGTCAGCCTGGTGTGCAGGACGCCCGGGTTCGATTCCTGGCCAGGGCACACAGAAGAAGCGCCCATCTGCTTCTTCACCCCTCCCCCTATCCTTCCTCTCTGTCTCTCTCTTCCCCTCCTGCAGCCAAGGCTCCATTGGAGCAAAGTTGGCCCGGGCGCTGAGGATGGCTCCATGGCCTCTGCCTCAGGCGCTAGAATGGCTCTGGTTGCAACAGAGCAATGCCCCAGAGGGGCAGAGCATCGCCCCCTGGTGGGCATGCCGGGTGGATCCCGGTTGGGCACATGCAGGAGTCTTGTCTGACTGCCTCCCCGTTTCCAATTTCAGAAAAATACAACAACAACAACAAAAAAAAAAACATGATGCTGAAGAGTTTGTAAAACATCCTGCCTTTTATGAAAAAAAAGAGGGGAAATTAAAATGAATTTTTGAATATGTCTAAGAAATTCTGGAAGGATTAATAAGACACAAATAAAAGTGGTTATTTGCTTATGGAGTAAGAGTTGGCTTCCACTTGAATAGGTGGGGGACAGGGTGAGAGTGAGAATTTTTTTTATTTTATTTTAATTTATTGTTTTTATGTAAATTCTAGTGTTGCCCCGAATGCATCCCCCCTCCCCCATATCCCCCTCAACATCTCCCTTGCCCCCCTCCCATAGCGCCCTCCCCCGTCCCTTCAGGTTTTTCCCATCCTATCATCCCCTTTCCCTCTGTCTTCTTTTCCTCTGGGCCCTTTGATCTCTCCTCTGTCTCAATTCCGTTCCTCAGTTCACTTTGTTCATTGGATTCCTCAAATGAGTGAGGTCATATGATATTTTTCTTTTTCTGCCTGGCTTATTTCACTTAACATAATAGTTTCCAGGTCCATCCATGTTGTTGCAAAAGGTAAGATTTCCTTCTTTTTCGCGGCCCCATAGTATTCCATTGTGAATATGTACCACTGCTTTTTAATCCACTCATCCACTGACGGACACTGGGCTGTTTCCAGATCTTTGCTATTGTGAACAGTGCTGCCACAAACATGGGGGTGCATTTCTCCTTTTGAAACAGTGCTATGGTGTTCTTGGAGTATATTCCTAAAAGTGGGATACCTGGGTCAAAAGGCAGTTCGATTTTCAATTTTTTGAGGAATCTCCATACTGTTTTCCACAGTGGCTCTACCAGTCTGCATTCCCACCAGCAGTGCAGGAGGGTTCCCTTTTCTCCACATCCTCACCAGCACTTATTGTGTGTTGTTTTGTTGATGAGCGCCATTCTGACTGGTGTGAGGTGATATCTCATTGTGGTTTTAATTTGCATTTCTCTAATAATTAGTGATGTTGAGCATTTTTTCATATGCCTATTGGCCATCTGTATGTCCTCTTTGGATAAGTGTCTTTTCATTTCTTTTGCCCATTTTTGATTGGATTATCTTCTTGGTGTTGAGTTTTACAGATTCTTTATAAATTTTGGTTATTAACCCCTTATCAGACATATTGTTGAATATGTTTTCTCATTGCTTAGTTTGTCTTTTTATTCTGTTCTTATTGTCTTTAGCTGTGCAAAAGTTTTTTAGTTTGATACAGTCCCTTTTGTTTATCCTGTCTTTTATTTCCCTTGCCCGTGGAGATAAAGCAGCAAATATATTGCTGCGAGAGATGTTGAAGAGTTTACTGCCTATGTTTTCTTCTAAGATATTTATGGTTTCACAGCTTATATTTAAGTCTTTTATCCATTTTGAGTTTATTTTTGTGAATGGTGTAAGTTGGTGGTCTAGTTTCGTTTTTTGCTGGTAGCTGTCCAATTTCCCCAACACCATTTGTTGAAGAGACTGTCTTTACTCCATTGTATGCTCTTACCTCCTTTGTCAAATATCAGTTGTCCATAGAGCTGTGGGTTTATTTCTGGGTTCTCTGTTCTCTTCCATTGATCTATATGCCTGTTCTTATGCCTGTACCAAGCTGTTTTGAGTACAATGGCCTTGTAGTATAACTTGATATCAGGAAGTGTGATACCTCCCACTTTATTCTTCCTTTTCAAGATTGCTGAGACTATTTGTGTTCTTTTTTTGGTTCCATATAAATTTTTGGAATATGTGTTCTATCTTTGAAGTATGTCATTGGTATTTTAATTGGTATTGCATTGAATTTATAAATTGCTTTGGGTAATATACACATTTTAATCATGTTTATTCTTCCTAACCATGAACACAGTATATGTTTCCACTTGTTTGTATCTTCCTTGATTTCTTTTATCAATGTTTTGTAATTTTCCGTGTATAAGTCTTTAATCTCCTTGGTTAAATTTACTCCCAGGTACTTTATTTTTTTATTGCAATAGTGAAGGGGATTGTTTCCTTAATTTCTCTTTCTGACAGTTCATTGTTGGTATATAAAAATGCCTCTGATTTCTGAGTATTAATTTTATATCCTGCCATCTTGCTGAATTCATTTATCAAGTCCAGTAGTTTTTTGACTGAGACTTTAGGATTTTCTATATATAATACAATATCATATCATTTGCAAATAATGATATTTTTACTTTTCTTTTCCAATTTGGATGCCTTTTATTTCTTCTTCTTGTCTGATTGCTGTGGCTAGGACTTCCAGAACTATGTTGAATAAGAGTGGTGAAAGGGGGGACCTTTGCCTTGTTCCTGATCTTAAGGGGATTGCTTTTAGAGAGTGATAATTGTTACTGTATCCTTTCATAATTTGAACTATGAGAAAAATTGACCATTTAACGTTAAGTTTTAAATCTGTCCTTCATTCAGGAAATACCAAAGGGGTTTATCTGACCAGATACAAAGAACAAACAAAACAAAACCACAAGTAAAAGCTCCAACAAGATCACAATAAAAACAAGGATAATCTGTGACAACAAAAGCAAAAAAGGGGAGAGGACAAAATTAGCAGTAGCAAAGGAAGATGGAGTGCAGAAGCACTCATGAGATAATGAACTACAATGAATATGATATATATTTTTAATTACCTAATGGAAGCCACCCCTGAAAATACTACTACTGAAACACATAGCTTAAAGAAAGAAGAAACAGAGGAAAGAAATATGGAATACCACTAAACAAAATCAAATGACAGAAAAAAAAGAGAAGACCCAAACAAGAAACAGAGCTATCAGAAAATATATAATGTGGCAATAGGAAACCCTCAAGTATCAATAATTACATTAAATGTAAATGGATTGAACTCACCAATAAAAAGGCACAGAGTAGCAGAGTGGATCAAAAGAGAAAATCCAACTGTATACTGCCTTCAAGAAACACATCTAAGCTACAAGAATAAAAACAGTTTCAAAGTGAAAGGTTGGAAAATAATCCTCCAAGCAAATAATATCCAAAGAAAAGCAGGTGTAGCCATACTCATATCTAACAATACTGATTACAAGACAACAAAGGTAACCAGTGACAAAGATGGTCATTTCATAATGATAAAGGGGACACTGAATCAAGAAGACATAACACTTCTTAATATATACATATGCACCGAACCAAGGAGCACTAAAGCATATAAGATATCTACTAACTGATCTAAAAATAAAAACTCACAAAAATACAGTCATACTTGGAGACCTCAATATACCACTGACAGTTCTATATAATTCATGCAAACAGAAAATCAATAAAGAAATATTCCCTTAAGCGAAACACTGGAACAATTGGATATGATAGACATCTACAGGACATTTCATTCCAAAATGCCAGAGTATACATTTTTCTCCAGTGTACATGGAACATTCTCAAGAGTTGACCATATGTTGGGCCACAAAACTAACATCAACAAATTCAAAAAGATTGAAATTATACCAAGCATGTTCTCTGACCATAATGCTCTGAAACTAGAATTCATCTTCAAAAAAGAAGTAAACAAACCCACAGAAGTGTGGAAATCAAACAACATACTTCTAAAAATCAATTAGGTTAAATAAGAAATAAAAGCAGACATCAAAGATTTATATAGACAACATGACATATCAGAATATCTGGGATGCAGCAAAAGCAGTAATAAGAGGGAAATTCATATCACTACAGGCTTATATGAACAAACAAGAGAGAGCCCAAGTAAACAACTTAACATCACTTCTTAAGGAACTAGAAAAAGAAGAACAAAGGAAACCCAAAACCAGCAGAAGAAAGGAAATAATAAAAATTAGAGCAGAAATAAATGAAAACTGTAGAAAAAAAATCAATAAAACAAGGAACTGGTTCTTTGAAAAGGTCAACAAAATTGAGAACCCCCTGGTAACTCACTAAGGAAAAAGGAGAAAGAACTCATATAAACAAAATCCAAAATGAAAGAGGAGAAATTACCACAGATATCATAGAATATAAAGAATTATTGTAGAATACTATAAAAAACTATATGTCACCAAATTTAACAATCTGGAAGAAATGGATAAATTTCTAGAACAAATACAATATTTCTAGACTGAATCATGAAGAAGTAGAAAGCCTAAACAGACCCATAAGCAGGGAGGAAATCAAAACAACTATCAAAACCCTACCAAAAAAATAAAAGTCCGGGGCCAAATGGCTGTACTAGTGAATTCTACCAAAATTCAGAGATTTGGTTCCTATCCTTCTAAAAGTCTTCCAGAAAATTGAAGAAAAAGCAATACTTCCAAACACATTTTATGAGGCCAAACATAACCCTCATACCAAAACCTGGTAAGGACAACACAAAAGAAAACTATAGACCAATATCTCTAATGAATACAGATGCAAAAATCCTAAACAAAATACTAGCAAATCAAATATAACAACACATTAAAAAAATAAGTCACCATGATCAAGTGGGATTCATCCCAGAAACACAAGGATGGTTCAACATATGTAAAAACAATTAGTGTAATATACCATATTAACAAAACAAAGAAAAAAGCCATATGGTCCTATCAATAGATGCAGAAAAGGCATTTGGTAAAATACAACATCATTTTATGTTTAAAACACTCAACAAAGTGGGTATAGAAGGAAACTATCTCAACATAATAAAGGCCATTTATGACAAACCATCAGTTAACATCATATTAAATGGCAAAAACCTGAAAACTTTTCCTCTAAAATCAAGAACAAGAAAAGCTGCCCACTCTCTCCACTCCTGTTCAACATATTGCTGGAAGTTCTAGCCAGAGAAATCAGACAAGAGAAAGAAATAAAAGGCATTCATATTGGGAAAGAAGAAGTAAAGGTTTCACTTTTTGCAGATGATATGATCCTGTATATAGAAAACCCCAGACTCCACAGAAAGGCTATTAGAAGTAATAAACCAATACAATAAGGTTGCAGGATACAAAATTAATATACAGAAGTCTATTGCTTTCTTCTATGCCAACAATGAAATTTCAGAAAATGAACTCAAAAATACAATCCCTTTTACAGTTGCAGCAAAAAAAACAAACCTAGGAATAAACATAACAAAGAATGTAAAGAACCTATATAATTAAAACTATAAAGCATTATTAAAGGAAATTGAAAAAGACACAATGAAATGGAAAAAATATTCCTTGTTTTTGAATAGGAAGAATAAATATAGTTAAAATGGCCATATTACCCAAAGCAATATACAAATGTAATGCAATTCCAATCAAAATTCCAGTGTCATTTTTTAAAGAAATGGAACAAAAAATCATCAGGTTTATACGGAACCATAAAAAACCCCGAATAGCCAAGGTAATCCTAAGGGAAAAAAACAAAACTGAGGGCATTACAATACCTGACTTCAAATTATACTACAGAGCCATGACAATCAAAACAGCACCATATTGGCAGAAAAATAGACACACAGACCAATGGAATAGAATAGAGAGCCCAGAAATAAAACCACATATATATGGTCAAATCATCTTTGATAAAGGAGCCAAAAACACACAATAGAGAAAAGAAAGCCTCTTCAACAAATGGTGCTGGGAAAACTGGAAAGCCACTTGTAAAAGAATGAAACCCAAATACAGTTTGTCCTCTTGCACAAAAATTAATTCAAAATGGATCAAAGATCTAAATATAAAACCTGAAATAAAAAATTACATAGATGAAAACATAGGTACTAAACTCATGGACCTTGGTTACAAAGAGCACTTTATGAATTTGACTCCAAAGGGAAGGGAAGTGAAGGCAAAGATAAATGAATGGGACTACATCAGACTAAGAAGCTTTTGCACAGCAAAAGAAACTGACAACAAAACTAACAGCCAACTAAATGGGAGGTGATATTTTCAAACAACAGCTCAGATAAGGGCCTAATATCCAAAATATACAAAGAACTCACAAAACTCAACAACAAACATGCAAACAATCCAATAAAAAATGGGGAGAGAGCGTCGGCCTGGCGTGCAGGAGTCCCGGGTTCGATTTCTGGCCAGGGCACACAGGAGAAGCGCCCATCTGCTTCTCCACCCCTCCCCCTCTCCTTTCTCTCTGTCTCTCTCTTACCCTCCCGCAGCCAAGGCTCCATTGGAGCAAAGTTGGCCCGGGCGCTGAGGATGGCTCCATGGCCTCTGCCTCAAGCGCTAGAATGGCCCTGGTTGCAACAGAGCAATGCCCCAGATTGGCAGAGCATCATCCTCTGGTGGGCATGCCAGGTGGATCCTGGTTGCCCGCATGCGGGAGTCTGTCTGACTGCCTCCCCGTTTCCAACTTCAGAAAAATACAAAAAAAAAAAAAATGGGGAGAGGACACAAACAGACACTTCTCCCAAGAAGAAATACAAATGGCCAACAGGTATATGAAAAGATGCTTATCTTCATTAGCTATTAGAGAAATGCAAATCAAAACTACAATGAGATACTACGTCACACCTGTTAGATTAGCTATTATCAACAAGACAGGTAATAACAAGTGTTAGAGAGGCTATGGAGAAAAAGGAACCCTCATCGACTGTTTGTGGGAATGTAAAGTAGTACAACCATTATGGAAGAAAAGTATGATGGTTCCTCAAAAAATTAAGAATAGAATTACCATATGACCCAGCAATCCCTCTACTGGGTATATACCCCCAAAATTCAAAAACATTAATACATAAAGGCACATGCAGCCCCATGTTCATTGTAGCATTGTTCACAGTGGCCAAGACATGGAAACAACCAAAAAGCCCTTCAATAGAGGATTGGATAAAAAAGATGTGGTGTATATATACTATGGAATACTATTCGGCCATAAGAAATAATGATGTAGTATCATTTACGACAACATGGATGGACCTTGATAACATTATATTGAGTGAAATAAGTAAATCAGAAAAAAAACTAAAGACTGTATGATTTCATACATAGGTGAGACACAAAAATGAGACTCATGGACAGAGATAAGAGTGCAGTGGTTACCAGTGGGAGGGGGTTGAGGGAGGGGAGGGGCATAAAGAGAAACAAAGGGTGATGGAGGAACCTTTGATGGGTATACAACATAATCAAATGTCAAAATGATGCGGAGATGTTGTCTCTAAATCTGTGTACTTTAGTTGACCACTGTCACCTGTTAAAATTAGTTTTATAAATAAAATAAAATAAAATACTAAAAATAAATAAATAATAAATAAATAAAAACTGTCCTTCTGTCTCACATCTTGAAGGAAAATTGGACAGTATTCCACCTCTAATGGGAAAGTTGAGGACTTAGTAACTATCAGCTCAGATTGGAGAAAGCATGTGGTAAACTTGGTTAGACTCATCTGGGCTCAACCAGATTCTAAGTACGTAGATGGAAAATGTGTTAAGCCTCTTCAAATCTCAATATTCTTATCTATTCTGTGGAAATAAAAACAATTGTTTAGCTATATTTCAGATATAATGTGAGGACCGATGAGAAAATAAATATTAAAATGATATCCAAGCATCAAATAAATGATGATTACTATCACGTTTCTAGAGGAAGTTGTGATAATCATTTCTCAAGAGGAGAACATTGATCTTTCCATCTTCCTCTTGCTTAAGACCTGGTCAAGTTTCAGACTCTTGAAGGGGGAGAAAAGAGGACCTGTGCACTTCCTCTTGCATCTTTCTGCCTTGAATCCCCAGAGAATCTTTAGCCTCTGCTGGAAAAATATTCAGTTTATAAAAGCATCCATTTAACACCTTTTTGGATTAGTCAGAGCCCTTTGCTTCTGAGGAATGATAACAGGTTTAGCAAACAGGGAATTTATTGGTTTATGTAACGGAAAAGCTAGGGACAACAACCTTCAGGCGTGGTTCGATCCAGGTGCTTAGGAGCTGTGGTTAAGAATCTGTTTGTTTCTTTCAAGTCTGTGTTCCTCTGTATTTGCTTTTTTTTTTTTTTTTAAAGTTGAGCTCTCCCTTTGTGGACTCAAAGTGACTGCTAGCAACTCTAAGCTTGTATTCAGCTAGTTTTAATAGCTCCAGACGAAAGAAAAAGCTTTCTTTTCTTATTGTTCCAGCAAAGTTCTGAGGCCTGGATCTCATTAGTACAACTTGGGCACATGCCCCTCTCGGAACCCAGCTCCAGTGCCAGAGACATAACTGGGCTCTAACTGGACGAGCCAGGGAGCCCTGGAGACCACCCCCCGAAGGCTAAAACCCAGGAGGGCTGTTCCTAAAAGAAGTAAAAAAGAACACGAGGCATGCCTTTCCTCCCAGTGCCCACCCCTCAAAAAATCACTTCAGTGCACAGTATCTACTCTGCAATAAATGATTTTTCGTATTATGAGGATGGAATAATAAACGAACATCCCTCAGAGGGCTTAGACTAGAATCACATGACTGTGCAACTGTGTCCACATGTACCAATGAAAAATGTAGTAAGTGGCAGAACAGATATAATAGTAATAGCTAACATTATTGAATGCTTTCCAGATTTTAGGTGTGTAGTCTAAGAACTTTCCTTTTTTTTTTTTTTTTAACTCATCTAATCTCCAGAAGAACCAGAAGGTAGCAGCTCTTTTTCCATTTTGCAGACGAGAAAGCTGTGGTTACTTCAAAGTAACTTAAGAGCACAGAGGTCTTCATTCTTCTTACTACAGATGGTGAGAGCCCCCACAGTGGGTGCTGTTTAAAGAGGTCCTAAAATGCTAGGGAAGATTTCACCTGCTGGGGACAGAGAGACAGTCTCATTCTAGGCGGAAGGAACAATAAAAGAAGGAATGGAACTGAGGAGGTGCAGGAGGACATGATTAGGAAATGGCAAGAAGTGAAGTTCAGCTTTAACATCGGGCTTGTGAAAAAGAGAGATGAAAACCAAAGCGAGGGGAAGAACGGTTCGTGGGGACCACTTGTGAAGCTCGGCTGCTGTCCTGAGGCGTCTGACCTGTGTGTCGTCTATAGATCTGGGAAGAGGGCAGTGGCATGGATAAGCAAGAAAATGGCTGGACCCCTGAATGTTGTTAGTTGGTATTTGGCTTTATTTCTCTGCCTTCCATCCTTGAGATATTTTAGAAGGTTTTTGCAAATGTCCTGTTAGGGGGCATTTTGGTTGTGACTCGGATTCTTTCAATGACTCGGCTGTACCCTTAGTGAGGGCCTTTGGAAAAGGACTTTTTGACATTTTGACATTGTGCTTTCTGTCCCGACTGCTAAAACGTAAAGCAAAGCCTGCCTTATAGAATAGTTTCAACACAGGACAAGCCATTCTCTGTGCCCGTCACAGTTTACAGTGAGGCCATTCAGCGCTTGGAACCAAGGAGATAACATGGCACACTTATTTCATCGTTTTCTATTTGCACTCCTGGTTTGTTCCGTCGTTAAACGGTGTCGGAATTGAAAATCAGGACTCTTTTCCTGCCCAAAGAAAACACAAGTGGCTGGTGGACCGAAAGATTTACTCACACAAGTTCTTCCAGAGGAAGAAAATCCTGGCCACGCGTCTGCAGAAAGGTTCCTCTCCTGAATGCAGGCTCTGTGCCCGGAGGACAGCATAAATCACTTGTAATTTACGAGGGCCCGATCGCGTGTCACACCCTGCGAGTTGGCGGGTGTCCTGAACACACTAGGACCTCTCTTGGTCAGAGCATACAGAGACGTTTTCCCGAGATGGAGCTGAGGATTTTCCCCTTGGCTGGCCCAGCCATGGAGTGGAGGAAGGAGAAGACAGAAGACTCTTGTTCTTTGAGTTTTGCCACAAGCCTCACTTGCTTTCTCCTAGATTGGAGGAAGGAAAGAGGCAGAAAACAAGACCATTATCACGATCAGCCTATTTTTTTTTATTCAGTTCTTCAACAAATACACATCCTTTCTGAGTGGCAACAATCTGTGAGGCACTTTGCGGGAAACAGCAGTAAAACAAACAGGGGTTTGATTCTCATCAAGACTGAACTTACACAAAGTAGTAGGTCCTATGTCAGGACATGATGACATATTTTGCAGGAGTAAGAAGATGAATAAAGACAGGCAGGGGAACAAACTGGTCCACACCAGGTGTGCAGAAAATGGATTTCTAGGAAGGGGACCTTTGAGCAGAATCTTGAAGAAAGAAAGTGGTAGAGTAAGCCATTCAGGTTCTGGGGGAATTGCATCCCGGATAAGGACTGGCCTCAGGTGAGAAGCAGTCCAGAGAGAGGAAGGAGGGAGTGGGAAGGAGAGGAGACAGAGGGGGAGGGGTAGTCTAGGCGTCATCTAGAGACTCTGCTAAAGAGATGAAGTATTGCCCTGGCTGGTTGGCTCAATGGTAGAGCGTCAACCTGGCATGCAGAAGTCCCAGGTTCGATTCCCGGCCAGGGCACATAGGAGAAGCGCCCATTTGCTTCTCCACCCCTCCGCTGCGCTTTCCTCTCTGTCTCTCTCTTCCTCTCCCGCAGCCAAGGCTCCATTGGAGCAAAGATGGCCCGGGCGCTGGGGATGGCTCCTTGGCCTCTGCCCCAGACGCTAGAGTGGCTCTGGTCGCGGCAGAGCGATGCCCCAGAGGGGCAGAGCATCGCCCCCTGGTGGGCAGAGCATCGCCCCATGGTGGGTGTGCCGGGTGGATCCTGGTCGGGCGCATGCAGGTGTCTGTCTGACTGTCTCTCCCCGTTTCCAGCTTCAGAAAAATAAAAAAAATTAAAAAAAAAAAGAGATGAAGTATTACTGAAAGTGAGATGGATAGCCACGGGAAGGGTTTGGACAGCTGATCCTTGTCAAATACATGAAAACCCAGAGTATAAGCATGAAGTCAGGAACACGGGGACCTGCCTCCTCAGTCTCAGAGAGGAAGCATGTATGCAGTTGTCCTCAGGAACGGACCGTCAGAACTTTAGTTCACCTAGTAGTGCGGACTGTGAAACACAAACCCTAGTTTTGTTTGCTCTTGGTGTAAAAATCACGCATGCTTTTTAAACGGGGATAAAAATGAGTAACCATGAGCCATTTACTCAACGGGTGAGAATGCTTTTCATGGACAGACCTACCGACTACACCCAGTGACCCGTGTCCTGCAAGGTCTCTTGTCTGGCAGTACGTCGGTCACGCTGCTGCTTTGATTGAGCTCCCCAGCGTTATTGCTGTTCTTGCAACAATTAATGTGAGCTTCAGAGTCAAAGAGCAGCTGGGGGAAGACTTGGGGTCAGACTGTCAGAGGCTTCAGTAACCACCTTTACTGTCAGTGAACACGGAGCTGATGCAGATAACTTATCTAGTCTAGAGCTACGGGGAGCGCGGGTTTGATTAAGGTGATTTGGACTCCTCATGAGGAATATCCTCCTAAAAGCGGAGATGGATAACTAGAGTGGGCTCTGCCATAAGCCACCATCATGCTTCTCTTAATGTTTGCAAGCAGGTGAGCACATCTCAGGAATGTTCCTGAAAATGACTCTTGTTTCGTGTAGCCTGTTGGACTAGAATGAACTCTCAGATTCGTGCCAATGCAAAACCCTTCGGAGCTTATGAAAAGCGTCCAGTAAATGTGCTCTGCAAACATACAGACACTATGTAAACAGGAGGCAAATATTTGAGAAGACGAAGAGTGAAATACTTGTTCTTCTGGGAGGGCAGTGCTTGGAACTTGGTGCCCTGACAGCATACCTTCCACGCTCAGTCGCCTGCAGTTTGTTCTCCTTGGCCGCGGACACAGTTATCTGCTTTATGTGTTAAAATGTGCTCAGCCAAAGACCAAACAAATAGCCAAAGGCATTTTCCTATCAGGGCCCGGTTGTAGGAGGGAGAGCCAAAGAACAAAGCTGTCAGTTTTGCATCTTGGCAGGGAGCCGAGCTGCTGTTTCAAAGCTCCAGGATTTACAAGGAAGAAGGAGAAGGGGTATTTTAGCTGAGATTAAGTCAGAATTAAAGCAACAGAAAACGTAAAACTAAGATGAAAGCGAACTCTGGAATGCAGGATGTAAAGGCAGAAACATTCTGGGCCCTCAGATGATTTCTTTAGTTTAGAGCAAGAAGGAAAGCTTTTAAAGGTGCTTAAAGCGGAGATTACAGAGAGGCCTTACTTAATGATACGAGATCACACAGCGTTTGGGCTGGATGAGTCCTCCTCTAGGGAATCACTGGATCTCATCCTATAATTTACAGATAACGGATCAGAAGCCCTGGGGTTTGAAGAGATTGCCCAATGTCACACAACCAGTTGTGGAAGTCCTGGTACTAGAATCTAGGACACCTGACAACCGTGTTGTATCTTCAACCGCTATACAAAAGCAGCAAGCAATTGGAAGTTGTTTCCTGGGAGCAAGGGGCAGACAGCCACGATGACTATGTTCTGAATTGGCAGTGCCTGTGGTGTCCCTGGATGTGGCCTGGTCCCCAAACTCAGGTTGCCTCCTGCCCCCTCACACTTAGCAGCCCAGGCTGGGGTCCCTGTCCCCTGCCCCAGGAGTCGGGGTTGAGACACAGCTATCCCACGCCGTCAGAGCCTGCCTCCCCTCAGAACCCCGGTCATGCGTGACCGGGTGGTACAGTCCCCGGGGTGACTGCTGTGGCCAGGGTCCTGCTAACCACCTGCACAGTCTCAATGACGTCCCGCAGTGTCACTGGAGGTGATGTTTGGCTTCCTGTGCTGACACAGGTTCCCATCTCTTTGACAAAAGCCTGAACAAATCGAAGCTGTATTTAAATAACAGCACTCTTTTTTTTTATGTAAAAGAGCTCCAGTGAAAGCCGGGCTCCTGCTGGTCCCCCACACGACACCCAGATAACTTTGTCCTTTGAAATCACCAGGGTTTAAGTGAACCGTTCTTGCTGGACTGGAGGGTGGAGAGTAGGGGTGGGCGTAACCTAAAGGAAGAGGGGACAGTTCTGTGTGTGTCTCCTTTGAACCAGTATGGTGTTCGTTATCGTTTTTTTTCTCTCATTATTCTTTCATTCACTTATTCATTTATTTTCTTGTTGGTTTACATTCTGATCCTAGCCCAAACAATGTTTAACAAAACCTAGAAAAAAGACCACATAAGTCAACAGAATAGGAATGAAGTCAGGTGACTGAGGAGGGGAAAGCAGATTTCACCCATGAATTGTCTTATGAAATTTGTGTTAAATACCAGGTTTTACCCTGGCCTTCCTGGCAACCAGGATAAAGTAAATACACCAACCTTAGTTATCAGAAAGGGGGGGAAATCCAATTTCTTCAAGAGAGACTAAGTGTTGCTATTCTGGGGCTCCTGGTGTTCCTAAACACTTAGTGAGAACTTCCCGGTGCTTAAATACCGAGCTCCCAGCCCAAGAACAGCCCTTCCTCCCCCTCCCTGGTCTCCATCCCCCCTCTCCCGGCTCTCTTCAAAGTGCCCTTTGCTTCAGGCTACCTGGAGCACCCCTCCCCCCAAAATATACCATGTTCTCTGTGTTGTCATTGGCTCAGTTTGTATATGTAAGGGTGTGGCGTGGGGTAATGCAGTTGAGTTTGAGTCACAAAACTGTGTTGTCCAGGGTGTCCCTAGGGTTAGCAGATGATGAGGACTGGAGTCAGAACTGTAAGGAGAGTCGGAATCTAGTCCTGCTGTGACTACCCAGCCCACAGCAGCCTGCCTTTCCTTCTCCCCAGGGAGCCCTCAGCCCCGTCTCTGGCCCTTTCTGCTACGTCAAGATGCTTTCCGAAGGGCATCCAGAGGGAAGAGAGTTTTGTGGAATACGCTCTGGGGAATGTCGGCTCAAACCTGATGGCCTGGCCGTGTATTAACTTTACGTACCTTCTTGGACCCTGAAAGTGGGGAACAGAGTTTGCAGCTGCATAAAGATGTAGGGTTCAGGTACTAATGTTCTACACATAGGAGGTGGACAGTGAAGTGGCACTCTGAGTTCCTCAGCTCCGTTCTGAAGGTGTAACTGGAACATAGATTCTTCCAGAAGCAGAAAGAAGCCGGTGTTGAGATTCCCCTCCCTTTACATGCCGGAGAAAGCTAGAATTGACTTCACCCTTTCAAAACTTGGGGTACGTCAGGGGGTAGAAGAACACTCTAGAATTTTTGAGTCTGGCAAGGAAAAGAGGTACCGAAATCTGAGGTGTCGGACTTTTGTAGTATGTCACGTGAGAGAAAACACTGAAAAAGTAATCTCTTCTCTCAGGTTACCTGAACATTTACTGAAAGCTTGTTTATTTGTGGTTGCCTTTTTACTATCAACATGCATATTCTTTACATGCATTGCATAGACACCTATGCTTTGGAATGCATCCTTTCTAAAGAAAGGAATATCTCAAAGTGAGAAGTAATTGGGATGAAATAATGTGTCTGGATTGTTGGCCAAGCATCATCATTTGAAAGACCAGGTCTGGCGGCTGGGTTTCAGGTCTCGGGCTGGGGCTGTCGGTGTGGCCCTCGTTCTAATTGCATTGCCTCCAGTCACATTTGGCTAGACAGCTGAAAAAACTGGGGCGCGAGCCCTTGAGTGAACAGAATGAATGTGCTCAATTCTACTTGGAATGTTTTTTATCATTATTTTAAGCGATGACTTGATTCTTACTTGTGCTTCTTCTTTTTAAAAGTGTTAGAAAGGAAGATATCCACCAGACAAAGTAGAGAGGAGCTGATAAGAAGGGGAGTGCTTAAGGAATTGCCTGATCAAGGTGAGGAAATTAATCATACCTTTAAAATAATCTGACCCTTCCTTCTTTGCTCTTTCTTTAATTTTTCTTTTGAAATGTAAGATGATCCTTCCTGGTCTTTGGGAGATAAAGCAGTGAGTACCGCACTTCCGAGAATCTTGCTTTAATTCAGAATGCTTTTGTGAGCTGCAGAGAATCTAAGGTCTTCCAGAAAAGATATTCAATGACCTTTTTGGTGAGCCTTCGCCATCTGTCTAAACCGAAAGCTCTCCTAAGGTACGCTGTAGCTGGAGGTACAGCTGAGATACAGATGCTTACATGACTCTTTCTCATATCTGTTCTTGACCTCCAATCCTTGCGTTTAAGTTAACTCAATTGTTTGCATCAACGCAGAGTTTGAGCCTGGCTCATGCCTTTGGTTTCTTAAGTCTACCAGTAAAAGAGATGATAACTATCCCTCTCTTGTCCTTCATAATGCACTCAAATGTACAATCAATAAGGCATGAATGGGCAAATTAAATTAATGTGCATTCTCATTCTCTCAAGCAATTCTCCTAGTGTTCCTTTTCACTTCTTTAAATCTATGTCTCCCACCTTTACACTAACTTTTCCAAGTATTTCACTAATACTTTTCCAAGTATTTTTTTTTTTTACTAAAGAAATCTTACTAAAAAAGACAAGGATTAGATGGAAACTGAGATAGACCCAATAAACGAAGACACCAAGCTTGGTTATTTTGCCAAATAAGTAATACCAAATAATTTTCATTGCTACCACTACCATGGAGACTAAAGAAAATATTTGTTGCAACATTGTTGATTTACCTCCTGCCTTCCCTACCCTACTCCCCAAACATTTAATGGGTCAATTATTATTATCCTACTTTTGGGAGAACAAATAAAAAGCTATTAAATTGAAATTGAAATAATTTTCCTGATACATGCTCCTTGCAAAGAACTTAACATCTTTTGGCCTTCACTATTTATAAATCGAAACGACACATTTTTTCCAATATCTGAATAATCCAGGTGGAGCTAGGAAATGTTTTACTATTTTACTCCCACTTCAAAGAAAACAAGGAAGTCTGGAGTGAATACTACCACTTTTTTTTTTTTGAGCCCTCACAATTTTAGGCATTTTACTTTATTTCTGGCCTGTTACATATTTCTCACTCCATTTTATGAATAAATTTTTATCTTTCCTAGTTTTCTATGACCTTGAAGCTCTTTATTTTTTGCCTAGGACTTTTAAAAGTAAAAAATACACAACCCTAACTTTTTTCCCTTGAAGGTCGGTTTACAGTATCAAAATTTGTCTCCTGTCTAAGCTCTCCTGTCTCCTAAGTCCCGAGGCAGTAGA
This sequence comes from Saccopteryx leptura, assembly GCF_036850995.1. Taxonomy (NCBI): domain Eukaryota; kingdom Metazoa; phylum Chordata; class Mammalia; order Chiroptera; family Emballonuridae; genus Saccopteryx; species Saccopteryx leptura. Next base: position 21,762,402 of record NC_089505.1, on the reverse strand, counting down.
GAAGTTACAGACCCACTGAGCACTACACAATCAACTCTATTTAAATATTTTAAAGAAGGGGAAAAGAGGGAAATTTGTGATTGAAATTGTTAATGAGGATTAATGATAGAGATTAAAGTTCCCCCATTTTATTCAATTAAAATTTGTCGGTAGCAAAGAGTTTACTTTTTGTAAAAACAAGTAGCGATGGTCAATCTGAAGAAATGCTTAGTATATAGCCTGCCCAGTGGTGGTTCAGTGGATAAAGTGTTGACCTGGAAGGCTGAGGTTGTCAGTTCGAAACCCCAGGCCTGCCTGGGCAAGGCACATATGGGAGTTGATGCTTCCTACTCCACCCTCCACTTCTTTCTTTCTCTCTCTCTCTCTCTCTCTTCCCCCTCTCTAGAATGAATAAATAAAATCTTTTTTAAAAAGAAAAAGAAATGCTTAGTATTTCATTTTTATTCTTCTTCATCTGTTAAATTATTTGGCTGATACACTACAATGTCATATACTTATTTCCCCCCAAATCTGACGTGTTTGGCCTTTTCATTTAACTTTTGCAGACTGAACATTAAAATTTTTAAGACACAAAAGAACCCAAAATGAGTTTTAACTTAAACATAATGTAATAAGCTTTAATGATTGGGAAGTCATAAATGACTGAATTTTACCTTCCAGCTTTTGTGCAGTCCCTGGATACAGCTACAGAAATTACCTAATACTTGGCAGTTCCCGTGATGCCTATTGGAAATAGGGTTCTTTACCCTTTTCTGCCGAGAGCTGGAGAAAACACTTTTCTGTCATTTTTCCGTAAAAATTACCTCGAGAATTTCAGTCTGTGTTCAGCTCTAGCCGGAGACCGGAAGCCGCTGTGCTTGGCGACAACCTCCTCTCTCTTCTGCCCGTGAGGATGCATTCCTTGCCTTCTTCCTCTTGACCTTGCCTTAGCTCTTGACAGTGCTTGTCAATGATGCCCCTTTTCCATCGAGCCAGATAGACTTTTTAAATCTCTCCAGCTAGCCTGGGTTTGACCTTGTCCACTTCACCCCTTACTCTCCCTCCCAGCTATTATTATTATTAACTCCTTTTAAATGATCTTTTTTACACCAAGATCTAACTTCAGTCTAAAAGTTCAGCAGTTGGTCTTCTCTCCTGAGAAGTTCATGGTCTAGTCCAAGTTCAATCCTCATCTGGTCTTGCCTTCCATCTTTTCTCTTGACTCGAACGTGAGAGCATGTAACTGTTTTTGCCTGCCTGCCAGCCTCCTTGCCTGTTCTCTCCTAACCTTCTATCACGTCACCCACCTTTTGCTCATATGTGATTTTCTCCGGCTCTCTGTTCCTGTATTAAATACACCTCTCACATTCACTTGTTCACCAGAAAGAGGGAAAACCCTCCAACCCTCTCCTGCTCCTTATTTAACCTCTTGTTTCTGTGCGTGCTTTAGCTCTTGGTTGACTTTAGTCTCACAACTCTTGTCTGAGTTTTTCTTTGCATGAAATGCTCCTATGAGACTTGGCGAATGGGCTTCTTGCTGTAAACTGCAGTCTAGCTCAGAATCTTCTTTTGCCTTCTTTTGCTAGCTTATATTTTACATAGGTACACAAACTGTATGAAGGACTTAACTTGTTTTAATTCTAAAATAATAGACAAACGAGAAAACCTTCTCGGTCACATAGCAGTTGTTAGTAACTTCAGTTCTCCTCTGATTTATTCTTAGCTTCCATATTTATTACAGACATGTTTTCTTTTCCTGCGGTTTTTTAAATAAGCACTAGCTTTATTCCTTATTTCAAAGTAAGTATCTTTTCCCATTGTCAACTAACTATTTCTATCATGCGATAACCCAGTTTCTCCTTGTAATAATAACTAAGAACTTTTGGGTTCTTTTTAGTTTGACATAGACTCTTTAAAATGCATTATGTTAATTTTACTGAAATAGTTAAGATTTACTAGTAATGTCATTGCCTCCAATGGCTGTCTATTTTATTGTTATAAAATAAAGATTAGAGGTGTTTGAAAGTTGTATGACTAAGCAGCACCTGCCTTTCCATTTTGAACATGATATAACTTTATGATATGTATTTTTTTACTTATGAAAATGTCATGCTTGTTTTTGTCAATAAGATCAGCAGGTTTTACTGTGGGCTTAAAGCCATTCACTCATATTTAATGCAACTTGGGAAAATGGTCTCCGTATTATAATGGTTGCCATATTAAGATTAATCAAAATTGCGTAAATCAGCTCTCATTATGCATTTCTTCAGGTATTCTAAGTAAAAACTTCATTAATTTTTCTTTCATAACAGTAGCAAAGCCTCTTAACATTTTCTAGGTATGAACAAAGGTTAATCTTTTCAAGCATTTTGGTTGCTATGAGGTCCTGCAAAATCTCTTTTACTTTAGAAACGCCTAGCTAGGAATTGTGAATGTGAACATTAAGGGGTTAAAATTGGTTATTTATGGTTTAGATAACATATTTAAAATATTATTTTTAGTTGTGACTTTAAAAAATTCTTCTGTAATTACTTTTTTTTCAAAATTTTTTCCTTGTAATGTTTTAAAATTATTAGACCAACTTAAAGACTCTTTGATCGGTTACTTATAACAAATTATCTGAGTTCATTTTAATACTTCCATAAATAAGAAAATGAAAATACCATTAGCCTTGGAACCATCATTCCTTGAATGTACAGTAGTAGTTGTATTACTGTATAAATTTAACATATCATAGAGGTAATATTCTAGAGATGGGGGTGCTTAGAAAAACTTCCTGTTCTCCCACCAGTTGTTTCAATGTGTAATTACATTTCATGTTACCTGTGTAGTTGCATTCACCTTGTGTTTTTGGTGCTGGTTAAAATGTTTATTCCATTTTTCAGATTACCCCTTTTAGGTTCAGTTTCTGAATGACCAAGGGACTCCTAGCATTGACTTCAACAAAACCCGAGCACCAGAAGAGAAGGTCTCTGCTGTCTGGGGGCGCTTTATAATTAAGATCATTGTCCCCGTTGTCTGGAAATGGCACCTGGATGCCCTCTCCACAGCTGTGTTCCCCCAAGACTAAGGATTTTCTAGTTCTTTCATTTGAATGAATTATTTCGTAAAACGTGGTGATTTCATTCTCAGGGCCTGACGCCTGAACCCTGCAGTCCTAGTAATTGGAAAACTGGGTTCGGAGAAAGCCATCAGATTAGACATCTAGGTGTTTCTTTCCCTATTTTAGATGGAGATGTAACAGTTAACTTTGAAAATTCAAACGAGCACATGCTACCCATCGGAGAGGAATCCACCCGAGAGGAAAATGTACTAAAATCTGAAGAAGGGAATGGCTCTGTAGCTGAGAAAGCGCCCCCTCTGGAGGAAAAGGCAGAAGATAAGAAAGGTAAAATCAAGAGAAACCCTTTATTCTTGTGTCTGAGCACAGCCTCATGTCAAGAATCAGATCGTAGGCTCCGAACAGTGACCTTAAGACCAGTACGTAGAGAGGAAATTTCCAAACACAAAGAGGAGAGAAATGAGAACTAGTGGGGAGAAACTATCAATAGATGATTTCCTCAAATAGATCCATCCATTTTATAAACTCATCATTTAATTTTTATTATTATTATTATCATTATTATTATTAAAGAGCTAATTCACAGTAAGAATCTGATGGGATGGCCTCTTCAATCACCTGAGATGTCTGAGAATATTGTCTTATCCTCAGGAGCTTTTTCTCAGTAGCTTCTTTGAAAATAAAAATGCCAGCACTCAGAACGTTGTTCTCTGCTGGCTGGAAGTGGCCCCGTGTGGGCAGCTCAGCTGGCAGGAACATCAAGCCAGGGGACTCCTTCGGCCCAGCACGGACTCCGCAGCAGTGGGGCTTAGCCGGTGGCAGCGACACACTCAACGCTGGAGGTTCTAGTCCAAGCTCTAGACGGAGAGATTCCCAGGAAGAGTCCCCAGAGATGCTCGGGTTCGGGGTTGCTGTGCTGGCCATAACCTCTGCTCCATGATTTATCTGTGCAATTGGAAATGTCAAAATATGCAAGAGGCAATTGTGCCATTCCCTGAGGGCTTCTTTAAGGACCCCCCTTTCTAGAGTGACTATCTCGCTGCTGTTCCATGCGGGAACCTCCAAGCCTCACACTTAGGCAAGCATGAGTTGAAACTCCCCAGAGGTAAGGCTTTGTTGGGAGATCCTAGATGCTTCCAAGCAGCATAAAAAAGAATCCTCAGAAAATAAGCTATTTCCTGTTCTATAATATCTGCCTCTGAGTTGGTGGGTGGCAAAACTTTGTCAAACCTAGTTTAGATTCTGCAGGCATTTGGGGAACTCTTAGAATCTGCTGGAAGCAGACTTCTCTTCCTCTGTTTTTTTTTTTTTTTTTTTTTTGTGGTGGAGACAGAGAGAGTCAGAGAGAGGGACAGATAGAGACAGACAGACAGGAAGGGAGAGAGATGAGAAACATCAATTCTTCGTTGAGGTTCCTTAGTTGTTCATTGATTGCTTTCTCATATGTGCCTTGACTGGGGGGCTACAGCAGACCGAGTGACCCCTTGCTCGAGCCAGTGACCTTGGGCTCAAGCTGGTGAGCCTTGCTCAAACCAGATGAGCCCGCGCTCAAGCTGGTGACCTCAGGGTCTCGAACCTGGGTCCTCCACATCCCAGTCCAACGCTCTGTACACTGTTCCACCACCTGGTCAGGCTCTTCCTCTGTTCTTGAGCCAAACCCTTCAAAGACAAAGAGGACAAAAGAGCAATTTACAGACATTGTAACTTAAGATCATCTACCCTGGAAGTCCATAACCTCTATTATCTAATACATATAAATAAGTCTTTAATTTTTTAAAAATAATCAGTTAGTTGATTATTTTGCTGTATTCAATATTAATAGAGTTTGGGGCTTGACTAGGTCTGTATCATTGAAGGACTCGGGTTAAGCTTATGAATACCAATGACAAGAAATTAACTAGTAATATTTTTTATGATACTATTTTTTTTCTGGAACATGAAGAGAAACAGACCTAAATAGATTTTAAGGGGATTCAGTTGAAAGTGTTAATGCAAGTAGTGATTTCTTTTATTTTTATTTTTTTTTATTCGAACTGTCCTGTCTCACCAGACTGTTACATTTCAAATCTGTCTGTGGTTTGCGCCTTGTCCAACCTTCTCACATTGAAGAATCACATGCTTTCCTGTGTCACAGTGCCATCTCGGGGTGCGTGCTTGGTCCGTCTGTGGTGTCAGTCAGTGGACTGGCCAGACTTCAAAAGAAATGTGTCCCTATCAACTTAATAAAAAGTTGCTGACAGTTTTATGTTAATTAAACCAGCAGGCTTTGATGTTAAAAAGATGATGGCAGGCCGCATAGGCCCATGGGCATTTGAGAGATGTTTTTGTTTTCTTATTCTTTAGTTAAAATTAGTACATTCAGTTCTTTTTGGTCAAATAAGGTCCAAGACAGCATCTTGCTTGGCTGGTCTGTCCATAGGAGATGAAAGGCTGGACATGCCATCACACTCCGAATAAGACACACAGCCTCCCTCTCACTGGGCAGACGGTACCCTGACCAGAGGTAGTCCGAGAGGAAGAGGAAGCATTTCATAGGGAAGCCACTTCGGGGAGTAAAATGAATGTCACTCATAACTCGTATCGCACAGTGTTATGTCAAATAGGTAACACTTTATGAACAAAAGTAACCATTTCTCTGTAAAGATGCCATTTAATTATGAAAAACATCTGCTCCTCTGTTGATGTCACTTCTTGTTTGAGCCCACTACCTTGCAAAACCACCATGCCATGTTCTTAATTTACTCTTTATTTTGGGGGGGGGCAGTGATTCCTTTCTTTTTGTAGGAACATTATTTAACCAACTTATCCAGGAGCATTTTTTCATCTATTAACTGGTTATGTTTATAAAACTACATCACATACCTTTAAAGCCCCAGATCTCTTTTTAAGAAAGTATATCAGTACTTTAGTATTTGAAATGTCAATGTCAAAGAAAACAAAAAAAGTGGCCTTCACACTGCTCTGTGGGAATAGGTTTCACCTTAGAGGTGTGGGTACTTCTGGTTCCCAAAGGCATTAATTGGTCCAGTGGTTGTGCGCCTCCTGTGCCCGACCAACCCTGGAGCTGGTTCCCTTAAAGCAGTGGTTCTCAAAGTGTGCACCCGGGCGCACTGGTGCGCCCTAGAAGATTTCCAGGTGCGCTCTATGGCATTCCAGAGAAATGTGTGCCTATTGGGGACCAAAACACCAACAGGGTTTTTGGAGTTTAGATTTTGGGGGGACAGAGGTGTGGGGAATTGGCTATAAGCTGACAGTCTGCCCAACCCGCACCTCACTTTCCTACTTAGGTTGCAAAAGGCTGTTAAGCTGTGGTGCTGGGTTGTTTACACTCCCCCCATGTTCCCCGGAAAGACTGGAGGCAAGTTCTATCCTTTGGTGTAAAGTTAAGATGATAGGTATGGTGGGGGTTTTCTGCACTCAACACAATTAAGAATAAAAAGAGAGGAATTCTTCAATGTATTGATGAGGAAATGAGAGTTTGCTTTTCAAATATATGCCCAAACATAGAAGAAATAGCTAGGACACATCAGGCTAATGTTTCTTATAAACACAAGAATGATAAAACTTAACACATTTGCGCCGGAACCTGCAGAATTTACTAAATTTTACTAAGAATGTATCTATATATATATAAAAAGATAACTTTTTTGTTGTTTTTTTATTTTTTAACCCCTTTTTCTACGAATTCTAAAAAGCATAACAAAAAATGTCACAAAAATGTTTTCTAATGTCAGAATAAATTTAATTTTGTTATGTTTATTTCACTTAATTACTATAAAAGCATGCTTGGACTTTATATTTTTTCTTTAATATTTGACTTAATTATTATAACATATTTCTCAGAAACTTGTATATAGTGCGCCTACAATTATTTGTAGGATTTTAAATGTGCCCCGACTTCAAAAAGTGTGAGAACCACTGCCTTAAGGCCTTTGGGACTCCTAGTCTCCCATTATTCTGTCACCAAGTGCCCTTAAACATAGTGGAGGGAAAAACTCTGTCCGGTTGGCAGTCTGTTCACTACAACTTGGTATTAAATATGAGAAATCTGCCCAGTTACTTTTTGTTACTTCTATTGAGTTATTTATTATAGAGGACTTTCAGTGAAGTAACTACTAATTTAATGCATTTGTTCCAACATAATCAAGAAGGTCTGCCATGGGTAAGACAGTCCTGAGAACCAGGAAGAGAGTAGTGAGTGAGACCGGGCCCTTGTCTGCAGGCAGATCGTGGGACAGGAGGAGACCAGCATGCAGTACAGCGGGCAAAGCATTCTGTACGGCCCGAGCATGGCGAGTCGGGGGAGCTTCTGAGGGGGACCAGAATTAGTCCTTAGAGGCAGATGTTGCTAAACTAGGACAGGAAGGAGGCAAGAAGGAGGCAGTCAGGTGAAGGAGAGGAACAGGTATGTTCTAGGCAAGGTGAAGATCCATGCAGTCCTTGGTTTTGCTCCAAGCATTCTTGAACTAAACTCTTCCATGTGGTGGGAGGAGCCAAATATGGAAGCAAAGTCGACAGCGGTCCTACAGACTATTGTGTGAGAGGGGGACCTTGTCAGGTCAGAGTCTGTCAGCAGCCCTTTATTAATTAACCTCCTCTGGAACAGGTAATACTCATGGACACCATCAATTTAATCATGTCTTTAGATCATATGGCAATAATAAAAATATATAACTTGACTGAGTTGATTACCTCCCAGATGAAAGAAAGAGTTTGTTTTCCACTGATGTGTGTTGTTCATAACTATCCACCAATCAGTCACATTCATTGAGTAGACATAATGTTGAAAGCATTAGACTAGACGGGATGTAAAATTTTAGACCAAAGGCATTTATAATTCAGTCAGAAAAGCATTACTGTTTGTGTGTGCACATACACATCCCCTCAGGAATCCCCACTGAAGAAATGTAAACACTGGCCATGTGGCAAACACGCACTGCTAATTGGTAGCGTTCGCAGGGAAAGGAGTGGGCCATGCTTTGCCAAGAGCCAGCCAAGAGCTTGCGTGCAGTTTATTCATTTTCAACCAAGTGAGGAGTATCACTCCCCAGTGTCGTAGAGCAAACCATCTCTTCCTTCCCAAACCTGGAGGCTGGATTCTTTGGGGTATATTTAGAATAAAAAACATTGTGCAGAAAGAAAAAAGATCCCTCAGCAATATGCCTTGAAGGCCAAGGAGAAGGTTTTGAGGGTTGGTGGCATAAAAGGGAATCAGGGTTGAAAGGTTGCAGGTCAGTTTGGCTGGATCTCACCAGGCAGTATTATTGGGCTGGAATTCCACGCATGGTATCATGGTAGGTGCTCTCTTATAACGAACAGGCTTCTGCTCTGTGTCAAAAGACTGGCAAATCAATGTCTGTGTTAAAATGTTTTAGGTGTGTATTAACCTGTATTGTTCTCAATCCTAACTGACTTTTGTGATTAAACTGGCCTCCTGGTTAAGACCAGGTGAGTTAGGAGAGCCACTGCTTAGCTGGGGAGACACGATATATAGAAAGGCAAACACAAAACAGGGGCTGATAAATGCCTAATCCATGGCTACAATGGAGTTCAGATGCAGGAGGGGTCAACTTGGGCTAAGGTGGTTGAGGCAGGTTTCACCGCTGAGGAAGGAGAAAGAAAGTTTGACTGATTACCGTATTTCTCCATGTATAAGACGCAGTTCCCCCCCCCCCCCCCCCCAATTTGAGGTATAAAAACTGGTGCATCTTACACAGTGGTTGTAGATTTTTTTTACTTGCATTTCCCACTTTTTTGCACTTGTTTTTGCATTCATTGTTGAAGACAGTGATTGGTCATCAGACACAGATGAGGACAAGCTAAAACATGGGAGTTTTGACAGTGATGAGAAGTTGTATGAATTTTATGATGAGTAAAACTTGAATTCAATAACTTTATATAATACGTTTTTTTTTCAAATTTCTTACCCCAAAATTAAGGTGCTTCTTATACATGGCATCATCTTATACAGTGGTCCCCAACCTTTTTTGGGCCATGGACCGGTTTAATGTCAGAAAATATTTTCACAGACCGGCTTTTAGGGTGGGATGGATAAATGTATCATGTGACCGAGACAAGCTTCAAGAGTAAGTCTTAGACGGATGTAACAGAGGGAATCTGGCCATTTTTTAAAAAATAAAATAACACTCAGACTTAAATATAAATAAAACAGAAATAATGTAAGTTATTTATTCTTTCTCTGTGGACTGGTACCAAATGGCCCGTGGACCGGTACCGGTCTGCGGCCCCGGGGGTTGGGACCACTGATCTTATACATGGGGAAATATGGTACCTACTGTAACATGAATCATTTTTATGGCGGTTATGTATGTGAGTTGATGGGGATGTAGAGAGAAAATGGGGAGTGAGATAAAGTCCTCAATTCACACTGACTAGGATAAGAAATGAAACAAAGGAAATAATAATATATGATATATTCTAATATTAAAACCCTTATTTGGTCATTCAGTGATGGGAGGATATACCCAGGGAAGTCTTAGTCTTGTCTTAACACTGTCTTGTGTTTTTCTATTGTGCTCCATTAAAAAAAAAAATGCTGCTTAGCTCTTTGGACCAGAACTAAATTTAAATTTAATTTCAATCAGCCACTATCAGAAAAAATACAAATGTGACTATAAATAAACATTCAAGTATCTCCACGTTCAGTAATCCTTCAGTTAGGCAAAACCTTGTGAGAGTTTTATGTTCTTAAGATACGAATTTTTTGAAGGAATTTTAACTTTTGTCTTTTCAAAATTGTTACTTACGCTTATATTCCAAAACGAGTTTGGCTTTTTTGGGGGGGGGATTCTGTGACATTGTTAGGAAAGGTCAGAGGAAGGTATCTTAGAACAGGATGCTGCCTGACTGCACCAGGACGGCTTGAGAAAACTTGAATAGTAAGAAAATAGTTCATTCTTCATTTAGGTGCCTTGTGCTGTATATCCTATAAAGGGATATACAGAGGCGCCCTGAGCTAGACAATTATTGGTTTTTGACCACAATGAGGCAGAGCACAAGTCCTTTCCTAGTTGACAGTGCTTGAGTTCTGAGAGCAAGTCCCTTCATGGAGAGAGCGAAGGTAACTGTGGGTCGGTCACCACCCTGTGGTCAGCCCTTACCCCATGGGTATGAGTAATGCGCTGAGCCCTCATTCTCAAAAGTCCTTCAGTTCTGTGAAATTCCGTCTAGCACTCATGCTCACGTCATTATTCGCCGGCTCGAGGCTGGTATCAGCCCTGATGGCAGACATTTTTATTCCTCCTCAGCATGACTTGATCAAAGTAGCTTGTCCAACCCCATGTTATCACAGGCGTGGTTAGTGTACCTGGACCACCTGCCCTGGTTTAGCTTTCAGCCTTTGTTTAGACCCCAAACATTGCTCTCTCCGGTATAGAATGAATGCCACACTGGTTCCCAAGGGCCAAGCAGCCTCCTGTCTGTATCACTGTCGCCCTGGGTCTCACTGCTTCTGTTTATATGGTGTGTGTCTGTATCAGTCTGCTCTGTTCGCTTTCTCATTTGTAGAGAACTCTGAAAACCACTCTGAATCACCGGCAGCTCCTGCTCCACCTCCTTCAGCTCTTCCTAAGCCTAAACCCAAACATAAGCCCCCCAAAACATCTGTGCCTCCCAAAGGCGCTGCTGCTGGGGCCAGCCCCAAGGGTGACGAAGTGCCTCCTATTAAAAAAAATACCAAGGCTCCTGGTAAGCAGGTCCCCATCCCTCCACCCAAGCCAACAAGCCGAAGCACGACCCGAGAGGCTGGTGAGTACGTCCCCAGTGGGTGCTCGGCTCTGGGGAGGGGCTCATTGCTTCTAGGAATGATGGCCTTTTTGATGTCTGGAATCTTAGGATGTAACACAAGTGGATTCAACTTTGACACAGAGAATGCCCAGGAGAGGCCTTTGTTGCTATCTCTATGAAAAGAAAGTCAAACCGTTGATTAGTTGGCCTCATTAGTTTGGGGGTGAATAGACCTCTTTCATCCTGAGTAGCCACTACCTGCATGAGAACCATTAGAAGGAAACAGGGTGCAGTGTGCCTGGTGAATGACGATGACCTGATATGACATTATTTAGACATCGGTTGGCCTCTGCCTGTTCGAGTTTATGGGTGGATTTTTGGCTTTCAAAATGTCTTAGGTTTGCACATAACAACATAACACATATGTCTTTGACATATCTGCTGTATCGTAATGTCTTAAGTCTGTCCACATACCTACTTGTGTCTCTATTCATAAATGAGAAAGATTGGTTCAGCTCCAGCCCACCATTCTCCATTGAGTCATTACTATTTCAGCAGAGTTGAAAGTCAGATTCTCAATATTCCCCTGTCCCAAACAAAAGACTACATCTTGTTAGAAAGAAAGCATCTTAGTGGTGTGGTTATAAGTCACTATTGCATATCACCAGGGGATGTTTTGGTGACCTACACTCTCTGCAGCTAGTGCAAATCAGATATGCTTAACCCAACAGAGCACCCATCTTCTAGTAAATGGAATGAAGAGGTTGACCGTGCCATCCAGCATTTAAGAGACATCAATCAAAATATACATGCTGGGTGGCTTTTTTCCAATAACATGTACATAAAACTCCTCCTGTGTTAGCAAACCTTATTTTCCCTAAAATCAGCAGCAATGTTCTCACAATTGCTATCAGAATTTGCCTCAGTATTATTCTTTTACCCTTTGAAATTCATACCAGTAATGCTCAAATTTAGAGAATGGCTTAGTTGACAGTATGACAGACCTCTAAATGTAAATAGATGTCTCTCCCTATATTCCTCTCTTCTGCCTTTAACCTTGAGTGTCTGGGTCGCCTCTAATAAGGGCTAAAGTGAAATGTCTCAGAACGCTAGGTCAGCAGCACATTCAGGCCCTTTCCTCAGGGACCAACTGCCCTCACACATCAGCGTCCATTCTTGCTGCTGTCTGTGTTTTCCCAGACTCCTAGCACACCCTCGGATCAGTGCTTGAAGTGAGGCAGGCGCTGATTCACTTCTTTAAGAAAAGCCTCAAACTGTCACCCTGTCCTTGGGAATTAAGACCTCGCCTCACACAGACCTTCTCTTTTCCTCATGCCCCATGTGACAGCAGCTCACTGTAGGCTCAGCTTGAATTCCGTCTTCCTTCTGTCCGAAGAAAGCTGATTAATGCCAAGGCGGGGGATTGCTTCCTTGAGAGATTGTTGAGTTATTTCCAGATATTTTACTTGAAGATTTATTTACAGACTTATGATGGTTCTAAGAAAATTAATACAGTCATGTCATCCATTGTATTTAAAGAGCCCCAATTGGTTCATGGTGTATATAGAAATGCTGCTGTTCATGGGGCTACCACAATGTAACGGGTTACACTGATGAATCCTAACAAACCTATTGTACAAGGATCCTTTTGTCAAAAATCTGATAACAGTATCCAACTGATACTCTATTTGTAACCATTTAGAACTTTCTACATGGTCACATTTTATTTGAATAATGTTGATCTTTTGGAAAGTTACTTCAAATGCTGCTCTTGATTTTCATTCAGATCTTTTAAGGTCTTAAAAGAAGCTGTCAGTTAAGATTCTCCCTCTATTACTTAATTAGTATATACCTCCAAAGGACCAGTTACCTGTTTGGCCCATTCAACTGTTTTGCCAGTGAAACCTGACAGTATTTCTTTATTTTTCTTTCCCGTACAGTGTTATGCACTATATTAACAACAAAAGTAGTTAACTGAGGAGAGATAGCCTCCTTTTTAGTCATGGTCTTAAGTCAAGGTAATGTAAGCAACATGACTGATTTCAATAAAGCCTTGTCATTTTTAGAAGAAAAATACAATATAGCTTAGGTCTGCTCTCTATGCATTAAGGGAAAATATATCTGTTTCCTTAAGCCAAACTAAAGTTAACTTTGCTATTTAGAAAAGAGTTTTCTCTTTTTAAAAAATTTATTAGAATTCATATGTGGAAGGGATTATGTTCAATTTACATAAGAAAATAATTGAACATGTTTTGACATCAAATCCTTAGCATCTTAGTTATGAAAAATAAATTTAGAATGAAATGAGTTCGATTGTAGGAATATGCTTAATGTGTTTGTCTTATAAGCAAGTGAAGATGGTTAACTTCCAAAAAGTAGTATTAACACTGGCTGGCCAGCTACAGTCAACCTGTTCCTAGAATTAGAGTCTATAGAGAACTAACTATGGGGAAAAAAATAGCATTAACCGGCTTAGACAGGCAGAGGAGAATTCTAATTATTGTGTATATCTAAAATAATAAAGCCCCAAGCTATAGAGACTTCATTTAAGCCTGGATCTTGTCCCCAAGTGAGATTGGTTTTTTGTCGTATATCAGAGCTGGTGAAGTCTTACACCTCATTGTTTATGCCTTTATTTGTTCTTCATCTCTTGACCTTCCCAATTGACTTCAATTAGGTTATAACCAGAGGTGGGTGAGAATAGCATCTGTATGCAGTACAGAGTGGCTCCACCATCTTTACAAGATATTTCCTGATAGCTCTGTGGAGACAGTTTAACCTCTTATGAAAGAGAAGGACCACACAACATAACAAAATAAGCAATTAGGAGAAATGTATAGGTCATAAAGGTCGTGAAACCAAAATATGTTCTCATAGGAGCTTCCATGTATTTCCTAAGATGACATAAAGAAAAGGAGAGCTAACCCTTTTTTCTTCTGGAAGATGGTTTGGGGAAAGGCAGCCCTACCCAGAAGTAGCAAACAGACCGCTGATGAGGCCCCTCGAGGAACATGGACATTTATCAGAAGGTCCAGTGATACTCTTTTCCTTCAAAATTTTCAGATAGTACCCACGTAGACATTTTTTTGTAGGAAAGAATTTTTCTGTGCCTTTTGATATTTTGCAGGGGACTTGTCTTTTATGTGTGGCCACACGCTTTCACTCTGCCCCGTCACCATTGCCGGGCAGGCTTCTGTGTAGAGCCATGCGGAGAGCTGGTTCAGAGCTCCCTCTCAGCAGTAAGATGAGTAAATTTGCTTTGCACCCGGAAAGGAGCTGGTGGTATATATACCCTGGCCTCTTCTGAATGTGGGCTGCTCTATTCCCAGGAAGACAGCATAGAACAGGTACTTGGGATAAGCGCAACCTTGTACTGTCCCCAGACAGCTGCGGTGTCTGTCCTCTACACACGATAATGCCCCTACTTTGGAGCATGTGGGGACTTTTTCAGGTGACCCACAGGACAAGTAGCCGAGGATTTCCCTTTGGCTGGCCCAGGTAAAGACTAGAAGAGGGAGAAGGCAGAGGACTCCCGTCCCTTCAGGTTTGCCTCCAATGTCACTTGCCCCCTCCTTGCCTGGAGGAAGGAAGGGTGCAGAAAACAAAACCATTATTGTTATTAGCCTATTCTATTCAACACATTTTAAAATTTTTAAAGGAACGTTATCATTGACGATTGCCATTTGGTTCGTTTGTTTTGAAAGTGTTGTCTTCTCTGACTTTTAATGAAAAATTTCTCCATTTTAGCTGGTTCCTCTCATTCAAAAAAACCAACTGACTCCAAAGCATCAGCCTCACCGTCTACTTCCTCCTCCTCGTCTTGTGTCAGAACGTCAAAGGAGACCGTTTCTAGCAAAACAGGGCCAGTGGGAACCATGAGGGGCAAGAAAAGAACTGGCAAGCAGCCAACGTCTCGACCGTCCGCAGATGCAACCACTTCTGGCACGTCTGACCTTAAAGGAGAGCCTTCGGTGACCAAGGCGGAGAGTCTCAACCCTGAGCAGACCATCCCTGGGACCGAGGAGCCCAGCCCAAGCAGATCCAAGTCAGGGGTCGCCCCGCCCCCCGTGACCCCGCCCCCTCCACTCCCCGCCCCTCGCGTTGTTGTGGAGGAACAATGCGTTTTTGCCTCAGACACTCCTATTGTCCTGGTCAGCGATGGAGCCGATCTACCTGTCCCTGCCTTGGACCCAAGTCAGCTTCTCTGGACCGACGAGCCGACAAGCAGAACCACTGTCCACTCAGGCACTGGCTCAAGTGTTAGCAGAGAAAATGCGAAATGGTGAGTCAGGGCCCAAGCCCGTCTTCCCTCTACGCCAAAGATCACTGATTACTCTATTGGAAATGAAAGAACCTACTTTGTTTTCTTTTGTAAATGAATCTAACAATGGTTAGGTCAACATACATGTCATCCAACTGTTGATTTTCCATAGCCCTGCCCGGGGCATGGCACGGGCTGCTGGTGACAGTGACATGGGTCCTAGTGACAGATGGCACTCAGATCTCTGCCTCCCAAGTACAGGTAGAGCCTGCTCATCCTGCTCTGCAGTCCTTTTTCTTTTCCATAAACAGTTCCTTTCTCTTTCCTTGCAGGGGTTATTTTAAATCTTCATTACCACTTGTCTAGGTTGCTCTTTTTTTTTCTCTTCTTTTCCAAGTGAGAGGAAGGGAGGTAGACAGACTTCCACATGCTCTGCCCATCTGGGGCCATGCTTGTAACTGAGCTATTTTTAGCACCTGAGGCAGAGGCTCCATGGAGTCATCCTCAGTGCCCTAGGCCAATGTGCACGAACCAGTAGAGCCATAGCTGTGGAGAAGAAGAGAGAGAGAGAGAGAGAGAGAGAGAGAAGGGGGGTGGGAAGGGGTGGAGAAGCATATGGTCACTTCTCCTCTGTGTCCTAACCGTGAATCAAACCCAGGACATCCACACGCCAGGCCAACACTCTACCACTAAGCCAACCAGCCAAGGCCTTTAGGTTGCTCATTTGCTCCTGCCTACCTTCATTTCAACAAGTTATTTAGCCTCCTTCTCCAACAAAATAAAAATCATAAGAAAAGAACTCCCTCAAATTTCCTCCAGAGTGGTTCCATTTCTTGCTCCCTTAATTCCCCACCCAGCTTCAATGTTCTCTCCTCTGTGAAGCCTTGCTGGGCTCTTCCAGACAGAATTGGTGATAGATGGCGTCTACTCCACTCCTACAGCCTGCTGCTGTCCTCCGGGCTGGGCAGAATGAACCAGCACATCTTGTTAACCTCTGTATCCTCAGGAACCCACACAGAAGCTGGTATGCCATCAGCTAGTTGCCTGGGCCAGAAACTTGGAACTCATCCTAGGATACTATTCCCCTTTGTTCACTGCAGCTAATTATTCACAAAGTCCTATACATTTTCAACTTTAAGGTAAATAAGCCATGTTAGCGCTCCTGCCCCACTGGTATGAAGGGAGTGCCGTCAGAATAGAGTAGACGTCATAACCAATTCTGTCTAGGGAGGGCTTAGGCTTCTTAAATCCAGCCTCTTTTCTCCTGTTTCTAAGAACAAAATCAAATTTGCTCCTTAAATGGTTTCATTCAATATGTCCTCTTTCAAAAAAATAAAAAAGGCTTAGTAATGTTAAAAAACTTAGTACAGGCCCTGACTGGTTGGCTCAGTGGTAGAGCATCAGCCTGGCGTGCAGAAGTCCCGGGTTCGATTCCCGGCCAGGGCACACAGGAGAAGCGCCCATCTGCTTCTCCACCCCTCCCCCTCTCCTTCCTCTCTGTCTCTCTCTTCCCCTCCCGCAGCCGAGGCTCCATTGTTGCAAAGATGGCCCAGGCACTGGGGATGGCTCCTTGGCCTCTGCCCCAGGGGCTAGAGTGGCTCTGGTCGCAACAGAGCGACGCCCCGGAGGGGCGGAGCATTGCTCCCTGGTGGGCAGAGCGTTGCCCCTGGTGGGCGTGCCGGGTGTATCCCGGTTGGGCGCATGCAGGAGTCTGTCTGACTGTCTCTCCCTGTTTCCAGCTTCAGAAAAATACAAAAAAAAAAAAAAAATTAGTACATTGATTTAAGGTAATTTGAATCAATAGACTAGAATATTCACTTTATTTAATTACTGATAATAATAACCTTAACTTATTGAATAGTTATTTAATGTCAGGAACTGTCATAGTTACTTAATTCAGGTAAGTCTTCCCTGAAATAATTCTGTTTAATGACGCAGAGAGAAGGAAAATATTTCGCCCCAGGTTACCCAGGGAGCAAGTGGCAGAGCCAGACTGCAGACCCAGAGTTGCACACCAAATTTCATGCTCTAAGTAACTTTTTAAGTTTCAAAAGTACTATAGTTGCTTTCACTTCTTTTACTACTTGTGTGTGTGTTTCTTTTGTTTGTATGTTTATTTGTTTTTATTACCTTGAGCACCATCATTCAAAGGAAAGCCAAGGAATGATAAATAAATGTTAAACTGCAAATTACTTTATTTGTTTGACACTTTAATAAGTGCTATGGGAAAAGAAGATATTGAAAGGAATGGTTATTAGTATCTCTAATACTTCCAGCACTTAGCAAATGTCTTCATTTATTTATGGTATTTTCCAGCACTGAGATCAATTCCAGCCTTTAGAACTAAACAGTCATTCTTTCTGCATATCTTTTTGCTTGCCTTCTGTGTGCTGGGCAGTGTACCAAACACCAAAGATACAAAAGTGAGCAAGATATTATAGTTGGCATTATTTTGGTACCAAAATAATGTCTAACATGCCCAGGAAGTACAATGTTTAAGATAGGATTGTATTTAGGGAACTAGATAGATAGAGTATATGGTTTTATTTTTCAATATACTGGAGAACAAGGTGCAGCATATAAAGTAATTCCTTAAATGGTCTTAAGCACTGAGAGAGCCCGTAACCAGAGGTGACCTGACTTGGCCAGTGCACTTCCACAAACACTTAGGAAGGACACTGTCTTGGGCAAAGTGCCGTGCTGTGTGCTGGGGGCCTAAGACCAGTCTTCAGCCCAAGCATTCTCAGGACTGTCAGAAAAAAGAGCGAGCCTCCCTTCTCCATTTCCACTGGGACCCTGATCAGAGCGAGCGAGCTTAGGACATATCAGACATCAAGGTTTTTATGATAGACTTTCCTGTCACTCAGAGCCACTGTCATGCTTTCCTAAAAGAGGACAGAGAGATTTTCTTCTCCATGCATTCTTCAAAATAAAAACATTAAATGACAGTTCATCCTACAGGGATGGTTTGCGTTTGCTCTTGAATTAATGAGCCTGGAATAAGTAGTCTCTCAAATTGCCTTCCAAATGCTTTCTTCTGGTTTTTTTTCTTTTAACGGATATCTGAATTAGAATTTCTGGCACTTAGTCAATTGCTTTACTTAGAACTCTCCCCCAGTTATGTTTAGTCAACGAATGTGTGAAAATCCTGTCATCTTGTGAAGAAACTTCTGTTAGGAATACAAATATCAGAACTGTAAAGAAGACAAATGTCTGTGTGTAAAAATATCTACCTCTGTCCACATGTCATAGGGTAGTGACTATTTGGTAGATTTTTCTTCTTTGGCAGCTTTGTTAAGTAAGTAACGTGTATGTCTGATATAACTGAAGGCAGAAACTAATAAGCCCATCTGGAGCCCACATTCAAAACGGACTTGAATCTGTTTAGCCCATTTTCACACACATTGATGGAGTGCACTGTATTGTCCAGTGTGCCAAGAACCTTCGAGAAATGAAAGAGCCAGGTCATGAGTTGATTGATATAAATTTGGAGTATAATATTTAACATCAAATATAACCCATAATATGATGTTAATATATCATAATATTAAGTGTAAATAAAATATAGTGTAAGATTTAATACACAGACTAAGAGACTTAAGTCTTGGTTGTAAACTGGACTTTCTTCCATGCTTGGGCAACTCACTCATGACCTTCCTGGGTTCTATGAACTATAAATTATCTGTCTGCCTCATATTATAGGGCAGTTGTAAGTTATAAATGTATGCCGAGGTCTTTGAAAACTGTAAAACATTATAAAATACAAATGAGGTTAAAATAATAATTGACAACATAATAAATTAGTGACTCGTGACATGAACAAATACCAAGGCTCAACCCTGAAGTATCTTTTGTTCTGTTCTTCAGAATATGTTATTCATTGGCACATCTTTTAAATGTGCTATGGTCACCCGCAATGGCAAACAAGAATGGCCTCTACTGGCAAGCGACTAGAAATCCAGACTGTGGAAAAGTTTTCCCATACAATAGATCTTCTCTCACTTAAAATGAGATTTCATACTGTGAAAACAGTACGGTGGGTCCGCAAAAAATCATGCATAGGATTACCATGTAATTCTGCTTATTGTATAGTATGAAAATTTGAAAGCAGATACTCACACAGATTTTTGTATGCCACTGTTCATAGCAGCATTATTCACAATAACCAAAAGGTAGAAGCAACCCAAAGTTTGTTGGCCAATGAATGCATAAACGAAATGTGGCAAAGACATACAGTGGAATATTATTCAACCTTAGACAGGAAGGAAATTCTGATACATGCCACAACATGGATGAACATACTAAGTGAAATAGATCACACAAAATGACAAATATATCATTTCAATTATATGAAGCACCTAGAATAGTAAAACTCGTGAAGATGGGAAGTGGTACGGTAGCTGCCAGGGACAGGTCGGCTGTGGGGAGAGGAAGTTATTATTTAATGGGTACAGAGTTTCAGATTGGGAAGATGAAAATTTCTGCAGATACACAGTGGTGATGGTTTCACAACAGTGTGAATATATTTAATGCCTGAACTGTGCACTTAAAAATGGTTAAATGTTAAGTTTTATGCCATGTATATTTTAGACAATAAAAAATGAAATTTTAGCTTGACCTGTGGTGGCAAGGTGGATAAAGCATCGACCTGGAATGCTGAGGTCGCCGGTTCAAAACCCTGGACTTGCCCGGTCAAGGTACAGAGAAGAAGCCAAGTTGATGCTTCCTGCTTCTTCCTGCCTCCCCAACACTCCCCACCTTTCTCACTCTCTTTCTAAAATCAATAAATAAAATCTTTAAAAAAATTTTTTTTTTATATTTCCCCCCCCTTGGAAAACAAGTACTCTGGCTGTTAGTTTTTTCTAATATGCTAAAATGGAGAGTTCTGAAAGCTCTTGGCTGAGAACCACAAAGAATTTTCAATACCTCAGATTCTGACAAAGTTTACCTGTGTTTATTATACAAAGGACTGGTTTTGGCTTTTCCCAGTTAGTGCCAACAGCAAGCACATGTATTGCAGTAAAACAGTTTTTCAGAAGTGTGACATTCAAATTTGGATTTTTCTGTTTATATCAGAAATGATTTGAGAAGCTTCTTTATCTTAAAATGAAGATTACATTATTTTCATGTGATATTTTTATGTGAGGTATTTTTTATTCTAGTCTGAAAATTGGCAAGTTTTGCATATTTATAATAACTATTGATTTATTTTATTTTTCAATTACAGTTGACATTCAATATTATATTAGTTTCAGGTGTATAGCATAGTGGTTAGACAATCATATACTCTACAAAGTGTTCCTCCTGATATTTCTAGTACCCATCTGATACCATACATAGTTATTATAATATTATTGACTGTGTTCCCTGTGCTGTACTTTACTTCCTCATGACTATTTTGTAACTTCTAATTTGTACTTCTTAAACCTTTACTTTTTTCACATAGCCCCCAACCCCCTTCCCATCTGGAAACCATACATTGTTCTCTGTATCTATGAGTTTGTTCTGTTTTGTTCATTTATTTTGTTTTTTAGATTCCACATATAAATGAAATCATATGGTATTTGTCTCTCTCTGTCTGACATTCACTTAGCATAATATCCTCTAGGTCTATCCATGTTGTTGCAAATAGTAAGATTCCATCCTTTTTGATGGCCAAGTGGTATTCCATTATATGTAGGTACTTTAAACCAGAGGATGATTTTTTTTATTGTGGACACCCAGCTGTGATGAAAATGGGGGTTAATTAATATGTTGATTAAAGGAGATGTATTTTCTGTGTCACTACATTTCTGGGTGTTGGGCTGTAAAACAGTAGAGTCCTGCTGGCCCGGGCACTTTGGGGTTGGGAAGGCAGTGTGCCAAGGGCTCCAGTGGCGTTGTCTTGAATCACCAGGGGAGCAGGGAGAAAAGGCAGGATCCTAGCCTTGAAGGCCAGGGGCAGATTCCTGACAGAGCTGAGGCTTCACTGAGACTTGAAGGATAAGTAGGAGTGAAAAGGTCAAAGAAAGCCTGACCTGTGGTGGTGCAGTGGATAAAGCGTTGACCTGGAACACTGAGGTCACCGGTTAAAAACCCTGGGCTTGCCTGGTCAAGGCATATATGGGAGTTGATGCTTCCTGCTCCTCCCCCCCCTTCTCTCTCTCTCTCTCTCTCTCTCATTCTAACTCTCTTCTCTAAAATGAATAAATAAATAAAAATTTAAAAAATCTTTAAAAAACAAAGGTCAAAGAAAAAATTCAGGCTCAGATATTTAGCATCTTCTAGCCCATTGTTCTTTCTTCAGGACTCCCATTGCTACCGAAAGATTAATTTGCAAAGTATAATAGTCTTACCATAGTCGTGTACTAACTAGATCAGACACCATATAGTCAGTCCTCTTCCTAGTACAGATGAAGAATCTAAGGCTTTGAGAAGTAAGTAACACACACTAGTCTTCCGTTTCTGTGACTTAGCTGGCCTGTGTCTGCTTTTCCCTTTCGCCGGACTGGAGGGTGCTCACGACACCAGCACTCCTTCTCCTGGTGTTGGCAGCTTCACACCACCCCTGTGTTTCTGTGCCTTTACAGTGTCACAACCAAAGACGAGCTGGGCAAGGCAGCACCTCAGCTGCTGGCTCCTGGGCTGATGGGAGACTCTTCAGAATCCTTCAGTGCCCCAGAGGATGAAGGCCAAAGAGAGTACCGGGCCAACGACTCTGACTCCGATGGGCCTATCCTGTACACTGATGACGATGACGATGAAGAGGATGACGAGGATGGCAGTGGAGAAAGTTAGACTTTTTTCCAGGGGTTCGGGAGGGAAGTAGGTGGTGGATAGAAGCAGCTGCATTTTGTAAAGAACAACAACAAAAAGCTCCATCAGGAACCAGACATCTGATGTTCTTTTTCCCTTCAAGTTCCTTTCTCAGATTAGAAATGGGTATATTCTAAGGTTTAGCTTTGGATTATTCCAAGGGGGGCTGGGGGCGCGTCTGTTGGACAGATAAGCGCATCTGTGTTTGTCCAAAGAGTCCAAGCTTTCTAATGACAGAGGCCTTTCTCAGAATGATCAGAGCCCGCCCTTCCTGGGGACTGCTCTTGAATAAGAAGCACTGGTGTGGGATTCCCTGGATTACTCGTTGGAAATGTTGGAAAGTTTCACTTATTTTTCTGCTGGGGTGTAAAGAGAAGGGAGGGAGGAATGAGTCAAAAATGACAAATATCTTTTAACAAATAAGAGCAATCACTCATTCACAGTAAACAAGATAGTATGCCTTCTGGGAAGACAGGAGAGTAAAGTAGGTAAAGGCAACCAACCATTTATGTTTTATAAATTAGGGAACTGTGAAGTGCCATATATATATCTATATATATATATCTATATATATAGATATATATATATAGATATATAAATATAGATAGATAGATAGATGATAGATAGATAGATAGATAGATATTTTTTTAATCTTCTCAACAGGATGACTTGGGAGGGATTACCACTGTACAGTTAACTTTATTATAGATTATGAAAAGTTACTGGTATATTAATGACTCAACATCAGTTTGTCAAATTTCTTTCACTTTGTACTGAACAGCAACCAAAAATGATCATCCATCAGTGTTAGCTGTCATCTATGGAGATGTCAGGGGTTGCTGGGTGGTGTAAAATAAAGACTTTAATATCAAACGTAGACTTTTGCCCAGTGGTTTCTGAGTAGAGGAAGAGGGAAGACAAGAATTTCCTGTACAGTATAAATCAAACGGCTGAGTTTTTAAGACTTGGAAAAGGAAAGAAAGAAAAGACATTATGCAATCAGCAGTTTCCCTGACGCACCATCTCAGTAAAATAAACTTCAAATCTTACTTTCCAAATGATGAGGTGATACTTAACAAGTTTTTCATGGCACCCCAATATTTTTCAGAACATTTTTAAAATCGTTTTCCAGTTTTTCAGCATGAGCTACATCCAACTAAAAACTCTTCCCCCCCTCCCTCCATAGGCTAATTAAAATTCCACTCTTGCATGTGGACAAAGAATTCGGTCTGGACTCAGTTTAAAGTCCACACCACCTGTAACCTGAGAGCCACTCTCTAAAAAGCCCTTTCCCTGCATCTCTGCCTTTTCTAATCCTCAGGTGCTTTGGCAAGTAAAATCCGGCGGAGGGATACCCTTGCGATCAAACTCGGTAACAGACCATCCAAAAAGGAATTGGAGGACAAGAACATCTTGCAGCGTACATCTGAAGAAGAGAGGCAGGAAATTCGACAGCAAATTGGAACCAAGCTAGTCAGGTAATGGCTGAAATTTCAGCACAGTACTGACTAAAGCATACTATTCCCCTCCTGTCGTCTCCAACCTGAGGTCATGGGGTTTTGTCTAAGGGCACACCTGGCCTCGCTGGTCTTTTCAAGTTGGCCATGGATGGTGAACCACTCAAAGAGCTTGCCCTCAGTCCTGCTAGTCAGTGGCTCTGAGGTTGCCCAAGCATGATCCAAATGTTGACAGACTTGTCCTGTAAAAGGCCAGGTCGTAAATATTACAGGCTTCGCTGGCCAGAAGGTCTCTGTTGCAGCCACTCAACAAAAGCAGCCATGAACAAAACGTAAACAAACGAGTGTGGTTGCATTCCACTCACAGTGATTCATCACAACGTGAGGCCGGCTTCATTCATGGACTTGGGAACATTCCTGTGACTTCCAGGCGGTTCTGTCCTGTGGGCTGTGAGGCTATAAAAGTAGTAGTTACCTTCACTGGTCAGCTCCATCCAAGTCAGGTTAACCACAGCCCCGAGATCGAAACTTCCCTCTTTTAATTTCAAATAAATGGTCATCTGACTTCTCTTCCTGCCTCCAGCTCTTGTGGGATTTCTACTGTTGCCACTCGTGACTGTACAAGTCCATCTAACTGGCAGTTTTAGTAGAAACAGGTGCTGGAGCCTTCCCTTTTATTCCCGGTCTGGGCGTGTTTAAATAGTAGTTATTTGCTGACTTCTCTTACTCCGCATCAACAACAGGGTACAGAGACTGGGAGGAGGGAACAGTCTGGAAGATGGAGCGGGGTTTGTGCAACTGCTGTATAGGAATGAAGGACCAGGAGCCTTTCTGTCTCACTTTTAGCAAAAATCAAACACCCACCTTCGGGGGACTATTTTAATCATTTGTAAGATAGCAGGAGAAGGAGAGAGGGTCGTTCTAGAGGAAGGAAACTCTCTAGACAAAGGAAGAATGATGTGTTTGTGGGGATGCTACAGTACAGATGTGTCATACAGGATACGGGGGCACACAGATGGCACAACATCTGGCCGGCATAGATGTTCACTGGATTTTTAATTTCAAGGGAGTTCTGATAAAGATACAACTTTAACAAGATTTTAATGAGATATTTAAAATATTATTGATTTCAATTCTTCCTACCATTTCTGTCACAGCCATACGTTGATAGTATCTACTATATGAAAATTACTTTTCATTTAATTTGTACAAATTTGGCCTATACCCAGAGGAGAATTTTGTCTGCGATAAAGAACAAATTAATAGTGTAAACAAGACCGAGAACAAAGTTCGAAAGGGTTACTGAGACATTCGGCTCTTGTGTACAGATAGTTGGCTACTAATCACAGATGAGCCTGGCTTGTCTTGAAGGCAGATGGGAAGGGCGAATGTGTCTCAAGGTAACTATATAAATTGGAAATTTGTTTGAGGTCACAAAAGCAGTGTTTCACTTAAAACAATATACAGTGTAGATTGTTCATCTGCCAAGTTGAGATGAACTCTCAAGCAGCAGCCTTTTTTAGATCTGACTGTATATGAATTAAGGAAAAGGCTCAGCTATTTTAACAGAGAACAAAACATGCAGTGGTCTAAACAAGGCGCTTCCACGTGTCTGTTTCTTTTTCACAGAGCAGTCCAGGGTCGCAGTCCCCAGCATGGCGGGGGAGCATTGCTCCTTGCAGTCAGCCGGGTACCCAGGTCCCTTCTGTCTTGTTGCTCTCCCATTCCATTCTTGTTGCTATTCTCATCTACGTGGTCCAAGCTGGCTCACTGACTGTGCTCACTGACCAAGTTCTAGCCTGTGGAAGAAAGGAAGGGTAGAGAAGGGAACACACACACATAGTTCAAGGGTAAAAAAGTATAAATGACAGACTCCATTTCTGCTCACATCCTATTGCAAAAACTTGGTCATATAGCTATACCTTACAGCTCGAGAGGCAGAAGGCTGTAACCGGTGCTGGGGGCTGGGGTTGGGGTTATAACCAAAGCTCTGGGGATGCTGTTTCTGAAAGGAAGAGGGAAAATGGTAATGGGGGGTAGTTAACAGCCTTAGCCACAATCTCTAGCCTCCAAACTAACAGAAAGAATACTTTTGGAGGTTTAAAAATGGAGTTTTGTTTCTCAAAATATGAAAAAATACAGCTTTGTGTGTTGCTTAATTTTGTGTCTCTTGCTAAGGGGGCCTTGTTTGTAACCTGCAGTGTGTTCCTTTTGTCATTATAGGAGACTTAGCCAGAGGCCCACAACTGAAGAATTAGAGCAGAGAAACATCCTAAAACGTGAGTATGCTCTGCTACGCAGTGACTTCTTTTTTTAATTATTTTTATTTATTTATTTTTTACTTTACTGATTCTAGTGAGAGGAGGAGGGGGAGGGAAGGAGGGGGGGGACCTCAATCTGTCCCTGTATGTGCCCCGACAAGGAATCAAACCGGCAACCCCCATGCCCTAGGATGATATTCCCAGCAACTGAGCCATCCAGCCAGGGCCGCAATGACTTCTTGTCCTACCATTAGCAAGCTCTCTCTAGAGATGGTCCATTTATCAGTAGGAAACCTTAATATATTTATTTGCAAATGATTGATATGGCCCATTCACATCACATTTATCATGTTTATGTAATTTTAAAAATAATTTCTTGAAGTTTGTATTTCTTTTGATGGCTTGGAGCCTGATATTCCTCAGGCCAGAGTCATGGTTGTGACAATTGTTGTTAAGAAAGATGAAGTATATATTCCATATATTCTTCCACCCAACTATTAAATAAAAGAAAATGCTCTCTGGTCTGCTTGCAAACACATGTCAAAGAAAAGGCCGGAGAATCCGCAAGGAAATGAATCAAACATTCCTATATTATTATTAATAATCCAGTTTGTTGCCAGGTTTAACAAATGACTCGATTTTAAAACAAAAATCACGGTAAAAGCAATTTTTCAACCCATTTCATGTCCCTTTGTTATGATAGCTCCGCTTTCCTCTTGAGTTATTTATAATTTCTCAGCACTTACGGAGTTCTCCATTCATTTTCCAACTTTATTTTGCCGTTTTATTTTTTTTCCTCTATTTTCTTTGACATGGTTTCTCATTTACCAGCCCCATCACATTTAAACGATTAACATTGATACATTAAAGCTATAGAAGGAGTGGCGCTACAATTGGCCGTGCTATATAGTGTATCGATGTGGTTAGTAACCACAGTGCGTTAGGTAATGGGTATTTTTTTTAATTGAGCCACTGTAGTTTTATATGTTATAAACCCGGTTTCAAAAGAGCTGTTTGTTGTATGAAAGAGCAGAAGGCAGGGTTGGGCAGAGCTCCGCACAGGACAAGAGGAATGAGCCCCAGGCATGTGGTACATCTCTGTCGACCAGGCTTTTAAAGTCCAATTGGCCTGTCTGGATGATCCCCATTCTCCGGTCTGAGTTGTTTTCTTTCCTCAAGAAAAGGAGAGCTTTTAATAACATAGCTATACTGCAGTTTGTTACGAAAACAATTCCACAATATGAACTGAAGAGTGAGGGTAATTGCCAGTCTATGGGATTATTTTCCTTGGAATGTTTTGTTCTGGCTGTTTAGAAGCATAACTGGCATAGAACCCAAGAAACGGCTGAAGTGACCCTCAATGTATATATAAGAGCCAGTTTGAAGAGGGAAAAAAGTCATGGCTAGAAATGTTTCAGCTTTCTAGAACAGGATGAAAACAACATCTAATTTTGACAACAAAACCGAACCGAAGAGGCTCATGGCTTTTGGTAATAGATTCCTGCAAAATATTTGCATTAACTTTTAGATAAGCTCAAATGCAGAGGATGAGCTCCTAAAACCCAGGTCATTTCTTATTGGATGTCTGATGCAATACCTAGAAGAAGAGGAAGAGCAAATTCTGGGTGATTTTTTTCCCTGCTCCCGGGAGACGAATAGTGCCAAACCACACTGGTGTTTGGTTATTTGAGGAACTGCTTCATAGATCTAGAAATTTATCACACAGTGATTTTAAGTGCTGTGTTGGCTTTTATCCCCCGTTTTTCCTGGAGGTTCGGGAAAGAGTGAAACGCCAAAGTCAACTTCAGATTTGACATCAGCCCTTATTTACTTCCTTTTGAGTTTGTTTAAGCATGCTTTTTCTGGAAACAAAAGACACATTTGCAGTCTGGTGAGGCAGATAACTGGCCTGTGATCTCCTGACATAATACTGTATGGCCAAGGGAAGCAGAGAAGAGAACTGGTGGAGGTCATCCAGAGCATAGCTCACGCCGCTCGATTCCGCCCCTGCTTTTCTCTCCATTCTTCCCCGTAGATTGGTCCTGTACGTTGGCATGTTTCGTCATCAGCTTTTGTTTAAAATTGTTTATTTAGAGAAAGTCTGTGTGCGACATGGTGTGGGTTTTAAGGACACTTACTTTAACTAGGTCACCTTTTCTTGACAAATTAGAGGGCAACATTCAGCCATTCTCAAACCCAAGTCCGTCACTCGTTTAGTAAACGTGAGTCAGATGGTAGTCAATGCTGATAGCTCTAATTGGAGACCTAGGACAAATTTTATTTCTTAGGTATCACAACCTAAGAATTATTACAAATATTATTACAAATATTATTCCAGGTATCACAACCTGTTTTATGCCTTTCCTATTTTAGTGCATCTGGCCTTTTAAAATACATATAGTTATATTTAGTTGCACATTTTAGAACCACTGCCTTAAAATTGTTAAAATAAAAAGCAAATTTTGGTGCTTAAAAGATCAGCTTTTGCGTACCAGGATAAGTGATGTATATGGAACACCTTTTTCCAAGCAGGGATGAGAGATAAAAATTATTTAGCTGTGACTATATTCCAGCCGTATCTTTTACAGGGAGAAATGTTTAGGCCATTGAGTTCTGCATATAACATTTTATATGACATGTTTTAATCATACAGAAAAGTTGAAATTTTTACAGTAAACACCTGTATATCTACCATTTTATATTCTACCGTTAACATATACTTTATCACATCTTGCTTTATCACACATCTTTCCATCCATTGATCCATCTCTTTTTTTTGGGGGGGGGGAGCACATTTCAAATAGAATCACACATGTATTTTTATTTGCTGAAAACACCCATACAGAAACATGTAAAACAGCAAAAAGAGAAACAAACCCATAAAGATGTCTGGCCTTTTTTAATCCTGTTCTATCTGAATTGAGGACTCAAGAGTATAATACTGGAGTTGTTGGTATGTCGGTGTTTTTCTTTGTTCTTTTAGCTTATCCACAAACTGCGTTGGGCAACACTCACTCGCTAGGCAGCCTTCCTGTGGTGCCCACCCTGTTAAACCTCCTGCAGCGCTGTGTGTTTGTGGCAAATGCTTCCTGTGGCTATTCTGAAATATCCGCCCCTCTGCTCAGGCGAGAGGCACTGAGGGCAGGATTTGTCAATGAGCCACATCACTTCCTTCATGAATATTCCTCCAGTAGGTTTCAAGTGAGCAGAAAGGTTTACATTTGTACTTTATAATTAGTCCTCTAATAATTCAAGAGAAGGAGGAAACATTCAAAACTCAGTGAATTTTTTAAAACTAAGTGTAGGTATAACCTTGACTCTGTAAGAGGTTTTACAGTGACTATTTCATAAGATACAGAAGAACAGTCACCTTGGCCTCCTTCCACCTCTAACCCTCTTCCTCCAACTTCATTAGAAGCATAATTTCAAATATGAGACATGTAAGGATGTCAGTTCCTGATGTTGAAAACGAATTTCCAAATGGTAAAATCGTGTTTATTTAACTTCTTTAACTGCAGTTGGCTGTTCTTCTTTTAAACTTAACTGGCTGTCATGTAGATGTACAATATGCTTAGTAATGCAAGATTATCTAATATTCCCTTCAGAGAAATGACATTTTGTGTACTTCATGAAAATTAAAGCATTAGTTTTGAATTATATTAGATATCTAATTTTTTTTGTCTTTTAGTACCTTGGAAAAACATAGCATAATCACTGTCTAGGAAGAATTGACTAAAATGCTTTAAGGATTATATATTTTCTTTTTTATTAATAATATCCTCAGAGACTTGGTTTTATAAAACCTTAGTTTGAACCACATGAACCATTAATTTGGTGTTTGGATTGTATAATCCACATCCCTTAATCCAACTCACAAAATGTAATTATTTGACCCTAAGGATATATTGTTAGGATACCTAGTATATTTTCATAGGAAGAAATCCAAATTACAACTAGATTTCTTTGACACTTGACAGACACTTAATACAAGTCTACTAACTGGTTCTTTCTTGTCTTGCAGGGTGATTTCAGTTTATGGTCACTTTTTATAAGCAGACTAATCATTCTTTTTCATTTGAATTAAAATTAGTATTTCAGAAGAATGTAGAAACTTTTCCCAATCAAAATAAGGAAAATTAATAAGATTTGAGGTTTGGCATGTTCAATAACAAATACAGATGTTGCAAATACTGCATGCTAATATTTTATTTATGATAAAAATAATATTAGCAGTAAGAAGTCTATTTGAATTTTAAAAATAAATATAATTATCCCTTTGGAAAGGAGACTTCTTGTTCATCCTTTTGGTTGAGCTTTTATACAGTGTTATTTTTCCTTCAATAGATTCATAATAGTACTTTCTAAAATAAAATCTTTATGTGAGTATTAATACACAGTGAGTAAATTCTGCTCATTTTTTGAATAAAAAATGAGCTAAAGGAAGCACCAGTGAGAAATTCATCACATACCTAACTATTAAAACCTGAAAAGATGCCCTGGCCAGGTAGCTCAGTTGGTTAGAGCATCATCCCAAAGTACAGTGGTTGCAGTAGTTTTGAATGCAACCAGTGGTTGCTGGTTCAATTCCCGGCCAGAGCACATATAGGAACAGCTCGATGTTCCTGTCTCTCTCTCTCTGTTTCTCTCTCTCCCTTCTTCTCTTGCTAAAAATCAATAATTTTTTTTAAAAATCTAAAAAGGTATGTATGTATTTAAAAGTTCCGGACTTTTTTTTTCTTAATCCCATCCATTAGACAACATTCATTTAAGTTGGCCATGAAATTGTACTACTTGTTGAAGTCCTAGAGAAAGACTTTATAAAGTCAAAGTCATGACCACCAACAGTACACCATAACCCCATTCAGAACATTCTAGTTCAAAAGCAAAGTCCAAAGAAATAATTGCATTCTGCTTCCAGGGAAACCAAAGCAGACAAATCAAACATTTTAGTTAGACTTGAACAGAAATCAGCAATTCAGATGTGCATCATGGTTCTAATTTGTTGTTTTGGTATGTCTCAGATTTCCACATGAAGGCCAGCCCTCGAAGTAAATTTTTATCAGAATTCTGATAATCTGTGTTTATAAGCCCATGAGATGATCATCAAAGACTTTCACCAGAATATGGGCACTATTGTGGGTTTTTGAAATAAAACAAAAAGGAAGCAAAAAGGTTTATAGTTAGTAAATAAACCAGCCCTATAAACCTTTTTGCTTCCTTTTTGTTTTATTTCAAAAACCCACAATAGTGCCCATATTCTGGTGAAACACAGATACACACACACACACACACACACACACACATATGTACCTAAATAAGTTAATATAACTTTATAGATATATAAATTAATGATTGATTTTTCTGCAAAAAATGTATAACTTTTTAAAGATACGGGAATGTTTGATCAAAATCTGTTAAAGTCAAATAATAGGGGCCTGATTTAATTTTCTGATTATAAAATCATTTATAGTAACTAAGTCTTCATGCTTTCCCCTCCATTAATAAACAGAAAAGAATGAAGAAGAAGAACAAGAAGCAAAAATGGAACTTAAACGCAGACTCAGCAGAAAGGTGATAAAACTGTAACTGTTAACAGTTGTGTGTTTTGGGATATATTTCATTTTTTTAAATGCAAGTTAGCTATCTACATGTAAATCTGATATTTAGGAATAATATTCCTGTTAGTCTGCTAATTATAGAAATTAAAATCAATGTAATGAATTATCTTTATAGTTATAATTTTATTTTAATTTTGATGTTGACAATCAAAAGTTTTGAAGTGCATTTAATGATTATGAAAATAACAATCTGTGAAAAAAATTTTAAATCCTAAGGGAATAAGAGAAAAAACTATCACATGAACTTTTTCAATTTAGAGGTATTAATATTTCATTCGGTGTTTAGTTTTTTAAAATGCTCAAGCTGCCTATGTAGTTTTGGAAACAGTAAATAAATATTGTGTTACTACCAAAGGTTTGCCACTGTTGTGTGTCAGGGCTAGGTGAGTAATTCCTTAAGTAAACTTGATCATCCAGCCTGCCTACTGCAGGGCGACCCAAATTTACAAATGGCTTAGCTCAGACAATTGTTTTCACCGTTTATGAAAATATAGATATGATTTCAGGACTACAGCTTTTTTTTTCTGTAAGTATGTATAATAATAATAATCTTTGGAAGACTTGAGCACTAGCAGAGCTTATATTTCATTATATTTCTTCATTCAGTAATTGTTCAGGTATACCTTTCACTCCTGGATAAGGCAGGCTGAGGAAAGCACGAGGTCTCTAGTAAAGTGTGCGTCCTGACCCACATTTATCTGGGTTGGCTGCAGAATCTGAGCGAAAGCATTCTAAGACAGATAGAGGCAACACTCCGTTCCAGTGAAAAAGTTAGAGACTGTACTTTAAGAGAGTTTGGGTTTGATTTTTAGTGGAAAAGATACTTGAGTCATCTCTTTTTTAACCCCTCAAAGACCCTAAATGTCAATAATGATCAAGCTGAAATAGATAGACCCTGTAAACTGAATTTCTAGAGATGGCTCTTCCATCAGTCAGCGGCCGCTAAGTTCCAGCTACAGGTACGAAGCAGCCCCTCCTCGTTGCTCCGGACTCACCCCTGACATGGATATAGTCTCCTTAATCCAGCTGGGCCCTTCCAGGAGGCAACAGAGCCTGACCTTCACTCCTGTCCCCTCGTGCCTCCCCTCTCCAGAGCTCCCTGCCATGAGTGCAGGCCAGTCCCTGTCACTGATAGCTACCCTGTCACTGGCACAGTCCTGGAAGGCAAGACATCCTGGATGGAGAATTGAAGTGGCCTTTGGTCACTTGCCTTTTGGGCAATCCCTAGAGGCAAGGGGGTTTCTCTCCCTCCGTAACCCTGTCTGTCCTGGGGATGCAGTAAGAATCTAGCAGTCTAGATCAGACAGTAACTGGGAGCATAACAAAACCACTTAGATTGTTCCTTCCTTTGTCTGATGCCTACCAGGGCTTTATGGACCTAGAGGGAGCTGAAGTTGTCATGTCTCAGCTCAGGTGGGCTCAGGGTGTGGGCCCAGGCCTTCTAAGAGTCTTTGAACACCTGCAAGGTTAGAACATTGATTGAGTTCAGCCTCTGGTTTTACTCACGAGGAAACCAAGGCCCAGAAAAGGGGATGTTTTTCATCACAAAATTATTTTTTGTGATTGTGCCTAATTTTTCCAAAAATTGAGCCTGTATCAATAAGGAACCCCTCCAAAGAGGACTTCTTAGATAGTCTGGCTATATATAGAGAATACATATATGAAGATAAAAGATACAGAAAATAGACTTCAGGGGTAAAACAGAGGCCTGGTCTACCTGTGTGACAGTCTTATGACATCACCCGACTGAGAAGGGCGTGAACCTCAATAGCAGAGAGCAGGGAATGCGTGTCGACCAGGGGACCATGATTTTTAGTCTCAGAACCGTCTCTGCCTTATTCTTGGTCTTGAAAAAGAACATAGAAAGGAAAGCCAATGCACGAAAGCCTGGGTAGATTAAGTATAACTATATATTTGAATTTGACAAAAACCACAGGAGGAATCCATGTAATTCGAAATGATTTTAAGTACTTAGGGTCCCCGTGAAGTGCACTCGTCTAGCAGGACCCCCTCCTTGTTTACTGGACCATTTCTTTATCATAACTTTGTGCATTTCTGAATGTACAGGTTTAATAAAATAGAAGCTAGGAATTTTTATGTCATTTCTAAAAGTGGCAAGGCTTTTGTCTTGATAATTCAATCCCCAAACCAGCCATTCTATCTCTGGATTTTTGTTGTATCTGTGTTGCTTCGTGTTCCCTGTGTCAGAGATGACGGGCACCTTTATCACGGTGCCAGGCAGGTTGGAGAAAATAGCATAGTGCAGACAGTTGCCAAAGATTGTGACCTAGCTAACAATGATGATTTTTATAGTCTCAAAATTAGGGCGCAATGCTTTCTAGTTCTTATTAAAAACTCCCAAGATGCTGCTGCCTTTTCTTTTCTTCTTCTATCTTTTTTTTTTTTTTTTTTTTTTTTTTTGATATCTGAAAGTGACCTTATTTAACCACAACTTTGAAGCTCTCTACAGAAAACTTGCCGCCGTGAGGCTGTGAAGGGTTTACTGAACTCGTCCTCTGTTCCTGTTCTCCTGCAGCTGAGCCTGAGACCCACAGTGGCAGAGCTGCAGGCCCGAAGGATCCTGCGGTTTAACGAGTATGTGGAGGTCACCGATTCTCCCGACTACGATCGCCGGGCAGACAAGCCCTGGGCCAGGTTGACACCTGCAGACAAGGCAAGAGCTCCGGTGGCTTTAGCCATGATTTCCCTTATTTATGATTTAATTGCTATTCTAAAAGCACCAGTATTCACATATCCCCCACACAGTCATCTTAGGAGGCTAGATATTACCATGTATCTCAATATTTTTTTTTGCCTTTATTTACTTACACCTCTTATGTGATAGATTTAGTTTTATCAAGGAAGTTTTTTCAACTAAGTCTCAGAAAAAAAAAACTACAACTCTCATGGTATCAAAAAAATACTACGTATTTGGTCTCAGTGCTATCTCTTGTTTTGTTTCAATCCTAGAAACACTTAGTTTCAGCTCAGTTACTTCCCGTTGTTGGTCCAGTCCAGCACCATTCGGGCTCCGATCCTACTACATCAGCCTACCTATTTCTGTTCCTATCTTTCAACAAAATCAGTCCCAGTTACATCTACAAGAAGAGTTGTTAGGCCTGAACTCTAGTCTTCTTTTCATAGAAGATTTAAGACTATTGCGTGTGTGTTTCACCAATTACTCTTCCTGCCTCTCATAACAATCTCAGGAAATCTCTTTCAATAGTAAGAGGAAGTAACTCTTGGAATAAAACTATGATCAGTCTTTAGTGAATTTTTTAAAATGAGTATTGCGTTTCTTTAATTGGCTGTGGTCACAACTTGCTGACGTATTTTTTTAAGCAACTAGTTCTTATAATTTCACATCACATTCGTTCCCTGTAACCGATTTATTATTACCAATTACAAACCAACACCCATAGCAAGGAGATCTGAGGCAACTATCTGGATGAGTTAGGCTTAGAAGCTCTTTTTTTTTTTTCTGGAAAGAATGGAGGACTTGAAGTAAGAAGGCCAATGCGTGAGCCCCATCTTTGTCCCTTAATGCCCATTTGATCTAGCAAGTCACTTGATCTCCGTGTCATCATCTGTGAGATGAAAGTGTTGAAACAATGTTCGAGGCTATCAACTGCTTTGTAACAAACCACCCCAGAACGTGATGACTTAAAGCAACCATTTCATTTTGCTCAAAATGTTGTGAGTTAGGACTTCAGGAAGGGCTGAGCTCAGCATTTTGTTTCCGATCCACATGGCATCCGGTAAGGTGGTGCCTGGCGTTCGTTACAGAGATGGCTTCTCCTGTCCTCACCTTGTTGCTCCATGGCCTCTCTCTGTATCCACATGCCACCGTATCCTCTGCTTGGACCTTGGCTTTCTCACAGTGTGCTTACCTGAGGGTTGGCACATTTTTTTACATGGCAGGTGGCTTGCAAGAAGAAGGAAACAAAAGATGCTAGGCCAGTTAAGGGCTAATTCCTGAGTGGCACAGCCTCACCTCTGCTGTCGTTCTGTTGACCAAAGCAGTTACAGGTCTCACCCAGATCCAAGGCTGGAGAGACAGACTCCACCTCTCGATGAGGGAATGGCGAGGTCACATTGCAGATGAGGATGTGGGATACGCCAATAAATATTGAATTGGCTGTCTATGCATGTGGTCATAAGTGAATTGTAAGTGTTACTAATATAAAGAATGTATAGCACATAATTTACAATTAAAAATAAACTACATAATACTCTTTTTGTAGATTCTCCATCCCAATTGATTCGCAAAGAATGCTTTCATTGATTTTTGCCAGACACTGATCGGTAGCCAGCCTACTATTGAGAACAAGGACCTTGCCTTATTTGTCTTTGAGGCTTCTTCAGTGACACCTCCTTGCACACAGTAGACTCTGTACCAGTGAAAATGGAAGAACTGTTATTCACAAACAAAAATGTAATTCAGTTTTTGAAATATCACAATAATGACATTTTATTGAGCACTTAGAATATACAAAGTGCTCTCAAAAGTATCCTCTTAATTAAGTCGCATAATATTGTGAGGAATTCTCATCCCCGTTTTTCAGATGAGAAAACAAGTTTTGGAGCAAAATAACTTGCTAAGGGCCACACGGCTACTGAAGGTGTAGGTAAGACTAGAAGTCACAATTTCTGATATCGTGGGGACTACTGCCCACTTCCTCCAATGCAACTTTAACAATCAGAGGGGAAATGTCAAATGAGCATAGAGACAGGATTCTATGTCACTGTTCACATTAAAATACTGCCTTTCAAGGGAGACCTTTTTTGATAGTTGTTCATTGGCAACCAGTATGGGACTATCTTTACCATTTCCGTTCCTGGTTCTAGGTGCCCAGTTTTATAGTGATTAAAAATAAGTATTGTCACTGTGGATCTCACTTCTGCAGCGATGTGGGTAGCCTTAGCACAGGCAACTCAGGCCCACAAGAACCTCTCTGCTTGCTTCGTCGCTTCGGAAAATCAGTAGCGAGAATTACTTTTCAAAATAAAAAACTATCCCTGCAAGCATTTCCCAGCCGCAGGCCCCCCATAGAAGCTGCAGGGGCTGAGGAATATATTTGAGGAGAGTTAAGCAATCTGTGAAAACAGGATTTAAATACCACATTGCAAGGGGTGTGAGAGAAGAATGTGTCTATTGCAGAATGACAGTGATGGGAGAAAGCCAGAGAGAGGCCTCAGGGCTTGCTCTGTCGTTCTCTCACTGCAAATTAGATTTTCTTATCTGTCAGTGAAGTCATTTTCCGCGGTTCGTAATGTCATTCCACGTTTTGGCTGAAGAGTCCATTTCTCATAGAGATGGTGGAGCTGTTCTTATAAGTCCTGAAATTTAGATGAGGAAACACTCTTTGTCGAGCAGTTAGGACATAAGCGTAAGTACGAAGTTGAAACCCCAAACCCTCCGTGATCCAGCCACTGCTGTTAATCGGCAGCTCATGTTACCATTATGAGGATCTCTGCTTTTCACTCTGAAGGACAGAACCATCTCTTCGAACCCCAGCATTCACGTGGCATGGATTCTGTGTTTGTTAAATAGTAATAGCATTCTATTTGGTATTTTCTTGAAGTGGCTTTTAAGTGCTGTGCTGAAACTTTTCATTCCCATTGTCTTACCTCTCAGTACTAGAGAATAAACAGCAACTGCCTCCCCAAGAGCCCTGAGGTAGCTCTGACTGGAGCCATGTCACTATGTGTGGTATTAAATGCAGAACTTGCACAGGGAAATGACATTGTTTCTCAGAAAACTCATGACCTGCGGTATCCTTGTGATCATCAAGGGTGGAGGATGTGTGCAACCCATATAGATCAGACCCCAAGATGAGTTTAGGAAGGGCCCCCTTCCTCTATCTGGTCAATGACACTCTAAAGAATCTATCCTGGTTTCAGTTTAGGTATAGTATGACATTACATTTATCATACCTTTACCTAGTAGAAATAAGAAATCTCTTTCTCCAAGTTATTTTTATTTTTTATAATCTGTGTTTGTATTTTTAATTTTTTTATTTTTCTTAAGTGAGAAGTGGCGAGGCAGAGAGACAGACTCCCACATGCGCCCAACTGGGATCCACCCGGCAAGCCCACTAGGGGGTGATGCTCTGCCCATCTGGGACCATTGCTGTGTTGCAACTGGAGTCATTTTAGCATCTGAGGCAGAGGCCATGGAGCCATCCTCAGCGCCCAGGCCAACTTTGCTCCAGTGGAGCCTTGGCTGCAGGAGGGGAAGAGAGAGAGAGAAAGAGATAAAGAAGAAGGGGAAGGGTGGAGAAGCAGATGGGCGCTTCTCCTGTGTGCCCTGAGCGGGAATCGAACCTGGGACATCTACACATTTAGATGACATTCTACCACTGATTTAACTGGCCAGGGCCTTCCAAGTTTTTTTTTTAATGGTCTGCTTTGTTGATACAGTATATGCTGAGGAAATATGTGATCTAAATAACAATTCTGGGTTTTTTTCCTATTTAGGCAGCCATAAGGAAAGAACTAAATGAATTTAAAAGCACAGAAATGGAAGTTCACGAAGAGAGTCGACAGTTTACAAGGTAAGTAGATGGAATTCAGTTTAACACATTAAAAACAATTAAGATGATAAATTTCATGTTACATGTATTTTATCACAGTTTATTTTTTAAAAAATATAGTTTAGCATAATGCCATCTAATGAACAGTTCTAAAATGAAGTATTTTCTTTTTCTTTCAAAGACCTTTGAACCATTCTGAAGGGCTACATTTTGGTCTCTTTTTAGTTCTCTTTTCTGGGCCAGAAGACAAGCCCCAGTATCACTGACTCCTCTTTTGAAGGACTCAGTTTAAGCTTTCTGCCCAGAGCAGATGCCGCTGAGAGCTGGTGTGGACACATGGGTGTCCGCCTTGGACTTACAGTGGACCTGCCTTAGAGAGGATGGAAACTCGGTTTTCAGAATATGTAACTGAAACTAGGAACCCAGTTTTCCCTGGTGCCACGGGAGCTGCCTCTAATCCTCCCGTCTTCCCTCCCAGCCTGCTGCAGTTTTATCAGCCCGGAGTGATCGTGTTGTCTGGTCCCCACAGCTCACGCGTGCTCTGTATGTTTCTGTCTCACAAGTTGACATGCTTTGTTTTATATAACAGGTGTGCTCCTAAAGATGTGCATGCCAGTCAGACCTTTAAATACTGGAATTGTTTAAAAAGCTTCCTGAGACAGATGATTACACAAAGCACTCTTTGTGGAAAGTATGGACTGATCCCCTAGGCCATAAACAGCCTCCGGAGGGCAGCCATACCTCACGGTGCCACTGTTGCTGTCCTGCTCCTGTTGGCGGTGGCGTTCCATGTTGGGAAGCGTGTCACATGGTAACAGCGCTGTTGGCGGTGGTGTTCCATGTTGGGAAGCGTGTCACATGGTAACAGCGCTGTTTCTGTGCTGTTCCTGTTGGCGGTGGCGTTCCATGTTGGGAAGCGTGTCACGTGGTAACAGCGCTGTTTCCGTCCTGCTCCTGTTGGCGGTGGCGTTCCATGTTGGGAAGCGTGTCACATGGTAACAGCGCTGTTGGCGGTGGTGTTCCATGTTGGGAAGCGTGTCACATGGTAACAGCGCTGTTTCTGTGCTGTTCCTGTTGGCGGTGGCGTTCCATGTTGGGAAGCGTGTCACGTGGTAACAGCGCTGTTTCCGTCCTGCTCCTGTTGGCGGTGGCGTTCCATGTTGGGAAGCGTGTCACATGGTAACAGCGCTGTTGGCGGTGGCGTTCCATGTTGGGAAGCGTGTCACATGGTAACAGCGCTGTTTCTGTGCTGTTCCTGTTGGCGGTGGCGTTCCATGTTGGGAAGCGTGTCACGTGGTAACAGCGCTGTTTCCGTCCTGCTCCTGTTGGCGGTGGTGTTCCATGTTGGAATGCATGACATATGGTAACAGTAAGGTTTACTAGCAGAGCTCTTCCCTGAAATGTGTGTGTGTGTGTGTGTGTGTGTGTGACAGAGAGAGAGAGAGAGAGAGAGAGAGAGAGAGAGAGAGAGAGAGAGAGAGAAGGGGGAGGGGGAGGGGTGGAGAAGCCAATGGTCGCTTCTTCTGTGTGCCCTGACCAGGAGTCAAACCTGGGACTTTCACACACTGGGCTGACACTACCGCTAAGCCAACCAGCCAGTGGCTAAATAATTAAAAATTTTAAATGCCATTTTCCTTATGGAAAATAAGTGTTTATACCAAAAAATGGTCCTTTCTTTTCTTTTGTATACTGTAAACAAGTAAAAAGGAAACAGGATGCAGGGAGAGGAGAAGGTCATTTTTTATATATGTATTTTTAATGTGAAAAAATAATGTAGTCTAAATCGGCATTTAAACAGTAGGAAAATTTAACAAGTGAATGAAAACTTCCTTTACTCCCTTCCCAATTGCATCCCTATTTTCACTGGCAACCACTGATTATGAAGTTTGATGTTGATCCTTCTAGACATCTTTCTGTTTATTAACAAATGTGTGTGTGTGTGTCTGTGTGTGTGTGCATGCACATCTGCATATATGTACACCTCAGTCACATACATCTAGAAAATATTTCCATGTTAGTATATATCTCATTTATGTGAATGACTCTCTGGTAGTTTATATGTAATAAACCATAAACTATTGAACATTCTGTTGATAGATGTTTATGGAATTTTAGGTTTTTTTTTAGTAGAACAATGCTGTCTTGACTTTCTTTAAAAATGTATCTTTGGGTGCACAAACCAATACTTCTGTGTTAGTCCCATAAGTGGATTTTCTAGGTTACTGGATATATATTTTTACGTTTTGAGGGATACTGTCTGGGCGGAAAGAGATGTAGGAGGGGAGAGGGAGAGGTGATGATGCACAGAGACTTGACTTGGGGTGGTGAACACACAGTATAGTGTATAGATGATATTTTGTAGAAATGTGCACCTGAAACCTGTAGAATTTTGTTAACCAGTGTCACCCCAATAAATTCAATAAAAAGAAAAAAGAAGGATACTATTCTGTGACCTACGGTGTATGAGCATGCCTGGTCTGTTCACCCTCATCAGCATTTGGGGGTGACAGTGGTGGTGAGGAGTCTATAGTCTGAAGAATGAACATTAATGTCCTATTTCACTGAATTCTGTGGGGTTAGGCATCTTTACGTACCTTTATTAACCATTTATTTTTTATTCTTTGTCTTGGCCAGTTTTCCTTTGGGTTGTTGATCTTTTTCTTATAGATTTGTAGAAACTAAGGTATTGTGGATATTCATTCTTTACTACAAATCACAATACCCCCCCCCCCAGCTTATTGCTAGCATTTTAACATTCTTATGGTCTTTTGTTTAAATGTTTGCACATTTGAATTTGTATTGCTATTTTGTGTCCTATAGAGGAAGGCTAAGATTATAAAAGTATTACCTTTAATTTTTATATGTGCTTTTTTTTTTTTTTTTTTTTTACACTTTGATCTTTTATCAATTGGGCATTTATTTGGGTGTGTGATTCGGGATTGTAAACTAACTTTATTTTGTTTTGAAACAATAATCAATTGTCCCGCTGCCACTTATTTCCCCTCAGTGTGAAATTCTTTTAGTATACGCACAGGTTAGTTTCCTGGTTCTCTCCTGTGCTCTATTGAGTTATTGTATGTCCTTGCATTGTGTCACGCTGTGTAATTAGAATAGGTTTGCAGTATATTTTTATATCTGGTAGGGTGTTTTCTCACCTTAAAAATTCTATTGACTATTTTTCTTTACTCAGTCATCTTCAGAAATTTAGAGTATGCTTGCTGTATTCCATAAAATAGTATACTAATAACTTCATTTTTTTAAGTGGAAGGAGGGAAGATAGAGAGACTCCCACATGCACCCTGACTGGATCTACCTGGCAACCCCATCTAGGGCTGATGCCTTCAACTGATCTATTTTTTAGCACCTGAGGCTGAGGCTTAGACCAGCCCAACTGTCCTCAGCACCTAGGGCTACATTCGAACCAATCAAGCCGCTGGCTGCGGGAGGGGAGGAAGGAGAGAACAGGGAGGAAGGACACAATGGGGAGAGGGAGGCAGAGAGAAGCAGACGGTCACTTCTTCTGTGTGCCCTGGCCGGGAATCTAAACCAGGATGCCCATACACTGGACTGACACTCTATCCACTGAACCAGCCTGCCAGGGCCAGTAACTTTCATTGTTTAAGTAAATATTGATAGATGCAAATGGGGATGACCTGCATTTCAAAAGAAAATTATTCACCTTTTTTTTTTTTTTTGGTAATAGCTGATATCAAGGGTAAGCTTTAAAAGTTTTCCAAAAAATGTATTGATTAACACTCTTTCAAATGTCTTTCCAGATAAGGAGAAATTAAATATTCATATCACAAAGATAAATATGCCTTGCTTAAGTATTCTTAAGAACTTGGCAGTAAAGCAAATGTCTACTGCAGTTTTTCCATTAATTTAGATTACATTATTAAACTTGCATTCCAGCACAGAAATATTTTGGCTCTGAGACTTAAAAAAAATTATGCTTTTGATTTTCAAATTATTTTCAGTATTTCTTATTTATATTGAATTTATTTGGGTGACATTGGTCAATAACATTATACATTTTAGGGGTGAAATTCTATAATATATATCACCTGTACATTATTGTATTGTGTTCACCACCCCAAGTCAAGTCTCCTTCCATCACCATTTATCCTTCCTCAACCCTCTCCTACCTCCCCTCACCCCCTTTCTCAGTATTTCTTTTAGGAGGAAAATACCTGGGTAAACACCGTCGTGTCTAATCCAAATAATACAAATATACAATAATGTTTTTCATTTAGAAAATTGCTGATGTAGAGGAGAGTGGTGCTCTTAGTAGCAGCCACTCTTGGAGGGGATAAACATGCTGTTGATCATTACCTAGCCTCTCAAATGCAACCTAGATACAGAGCAACTCGCTTATTAGCTCTTCTTATTAGCGTCAGACATTATCTCCTTATATCAAATAAGCTTTTCCTCTACGACCTAAATCTATTATCTCCCAGGGCATTTGGAGGTGTTAAAAGGGTTGAGAGAGCCCCGCTTCTTCTGCCTAGGCACCTATTTATCCAGAGATAATCTCCCACACAGTGATGTGTCGGTCAACACCGGAATGACCAGTTCACATCTAGCGTTTCTTTTGCTTCTGTGGCTCTGAATAGAGATACGAAAAGCTGATTAATTATATTGGTTGCCTCTGGGAAGGGGAATTGGGTGACTAGGAGCAGGCATGGGAGGCTTCCCTTTTCAAACATAAGAATATATTATCTAGTAAAAAAAAATTTAAAAGAAAAGGAAACGGTCTATTCCTTACTCTTTCTGTAAATGGGAATTTCATCATGATTACTCTTCTTGAATAATGTGCTGGTACTAATAATATTAATTGTGACACTCTTGCTATTGGTGTACCAAGAGGATACCTTGGAAACCCCCATCATGAATACATTCTGGGACATGCTTGATCTGTAGCAGTGAAGAATTATCGTGATCAACTCTTTCACCTAATTCCCCAAGTTTCTGCCAGTATTGTGTGGGTGGCTATCTAGAATTGGAATGCATTCCACGGCCATAGAACAAGGGGGAGGACCCGAGGGGCCCTGCGGGGAGTTATCCTGAGGCCTGACAGGTACCGAGCTCTAACTCGGGTCCCTTAGAACACGTGCTGCTCCTTGGCCACATCCTGTATTTTCTCCGAGCAGCCGCTGCCCACGCGCACCACTGGTCAGACTCCCAAAGACCATTTGAAGGGCCATTGTGTTCTGGAAGGAGCTTACCACGGTACAGAAGAGCCTCTTCCCTTCCTGTAGCAAATGGAATTTTTACAATTTAAAACAGTTCTCTAAACTATAAAGGCAGATTGTATGAAAGCTCACATTTGATCTAAAAACTAAATTTTAAAATGGTTACAGCTCATTATTAAGATTATGGGTAATTGTATTTTTCTTCTGGAAATTGTTTTCCAATACGTGTCAATGTGTATCAGAGGGTATTATCTTTTTTAAAAAAATGTTGAGTTTTTTAAAAAAATAAAAATAAAAAATGTTGAGTTTTGTAAATAAAAACTTTTTTAGAGTGTGCAATGGAGTACTCAGATTAAGGGATATTATGAAAGACTCATAGTATCATTGAGTTGATGCTCTTAGAATGAAATGGGCCTCATGGGATCATTGGCCTAATGTTAAGTGGAACAATCAGGAGACTGATTCAATGTATATATAGCAGTGTCTCGTTTAAAATTCAGATGCATGGAAAAAAATTAAGAATGGCGCCAGAAACTCTTAACGGTTTGTTGTAGAATGGGACTATATTTTTTTCTTTTCTCTACTTTTCAAGTTTTCTTAGTGTGACTTTGTTGAGGTGTGTGTGTGTGTGTGTGTGTGTGTGTGTATTTAAAGTGATTATCTCACTCACTCTATGTATGCCATCTTGTGATATTACTATCTTATGTGGGTTTACAGATAAAGTAAACCACTTTTATAGCTTCTAGATATACTTATCGAAATGTGACCTGGAAGAAAAGACACATGGGACCGAAATTAAAATTAAGGGCCCTGCACAGAGGAAGGAGCAGGCTGCTTCAGCAATGGGGCTTTCTTGCATGGGCGCTCCATTTCCTTGCTACCTGGACAGAAACATGGCATTGCAGAATGCTACTGTGACCACCAGAGCCGAAATCATGGCTCAGCATCTGAAGTAATAAAATCCCACCCCACCTGTGGTCTTGTTTTCTCTGGTGGAGCAAGGAGCTGGGGTTTAGAAGAGCCTCCTCATTTGTTTAACATAAGTGTGTGTGCCAGGATCATTTAAACCCCTTTAAATACAGGGGAAACGAATTATTCGGCATTTCTGTGTATAACAAATA
The DNA here is from genome assembly GCF_036850995.1 of Saccopteryx leptura. Lineage (NCBI taxonomy): Eukaryota > Metazoa > Chordata > Mammalia > Chiroptera > Emballonuridae > Saccopteryx > Saccopteryx leptura. Next base: position 21,718,375 of record NC_089505.1, on the reverse strand, counting down.
GGGAAGTATCAGAAAGTTCTTATTTTACAATTGTGAATAATTTTATATTATCTGCATGAATTTACAGAAGTCCATTTTTTAAAGTAAACTATGGAGGAACCCAATGGAAAAGAATTATCTTTTTTTTATGGAAAAGAATTATTTTTTCCTGAATTCCATGACTTTTTACTTCCTCTCAGCAGTATGGAAATCAGAAAAATGCATCTCAATTTTAACGAGGAGAGAATATATAGATAGCTTCACATTTGAGTCTCTGGAAAGTTCAGGGGATAAAAGAGCAGCTGGGAAAACTTAAGTGTCCCCAGGGCACAGTAAATGTATTTATTACTCCTTCAACTTGAAGCCTAAAACCAAACTGTCATTCTGTCAGCTAGGCAGACTTTTCAGGAGGTAAAGCTGAATTTGAATTTCTTGTGCTTCAAAATGAATGCCAAGCATTGAGCAGTAAAAAACTTAGGAACGATTTGCATTTTCAGTACATCCGACACAAAATTTTAGAGCCAAATGTGGAGATAAGATGCCTAATTTAAACAGGATATAAATGCCCTTTTCTGATTGGATAGTGTGAGAAAATTCCAATTTGTTTTTCTGTTTTGTTTTTACCAGATCTGGGCAGCCCACAGGAAGGAGAGGTTCCTTTTCCGACCCGGGCTTTGTCCGATGTTATTACATTCACCCTGTTAGTGGGTTCTCCTTCCCCTCTTAGCCGGCCCTTGAAGCAGTACTGATGGCCTGTGATCTTGCACGCAATCCAGACTGCGGGACTCACTCTCTGATGGGATCCATGGGCAAACAGTGGCTACAGAAAAAAGCAAAAAAAAAACCTTATAAGGTCCTGCCAATTTTTAGAAATTAAAAACAGGACACTTTCCAGTAAAATGCTGGGCTTTAGAAGGCTCTAAATCTCTTCTGGTCCAGGGACTGCCCACTTTGTTACCTGGCCGGTTTTTCCATTTACCTTCTCCATCCCACAGACAAAAGCTCTCATGTCATGTTTCCCCAAACTTGTCCTTTGAATCCAGGACCAAATGAAGATCAAGACACTTTGGAGTGGAGAGGGCCAAAAGAACTGCTAAGTTAGAGGCATTTGTCATTCCTGGGAAGGCTGAGCCTGCCAGAGAGGCGTCCTGGGAGCTCACAGTATAAGGATGCCGCGGGGACAGTGCCCCTATGTGTGCTGACAGGGCCCCCAGGGCTCCTGCCCCATCGTGTGGTGTGGGCAGTGCTGTGCTTCCTGCATGGAAGAAGGGGGTGCCGCTTGTTTCATACCCAACAACGTCACTGGCTTGCTTTTCTACTCATTGCCAGAAATGTGGGGGGGGGGGCTCATTCTCATCTTGTCTTTGTGGCAAAAGGCAGATTTTTGAGGCAACTGTACCAATCCAAATGTAGCTTAGGGATGTGGAACCAGACTTCTCTCTGGTCAAACAGAAAACTGACTGACAGATGTAGAGATTCAACTGATCACCTTTTTCCATTCCGTTCTACCCCACAGGGCACCAGAAAGCCCCTTTGAATGAAAGTATGGATGAAGGCATGTTTTGATCTCACTGTCTAGTGAAGGTTAGGAATGCTGACTGAAGCCTGCCAGCTTTACTTATCAGCTCTCTACCTGGGGTACATGACTTAGCATTCCTGTGCCTCAGTTTCCACATCTGTCTTAAGGGAAGACAGGAATACCTACCTCATAGGGTTGTTTTCAGGAATAAACTATAATATATGGATAGCACGTGAACTTGTGCTAGGCACATAGAAACATTAGAAAAAAATCACTATCATTGTAATCATTATCTGCCTCTCACATTTTATATTAAAAAAAAATGTTTAAGAGGTTTCCAGTTGCTCTTTTGTAATATTTGTATAAAATTTTTATATTTTTTTCTCCAGGTTATAGTTGACTTCCTAAAGAGCATAATGGGATGTCCAATCAGATGAGTAATCATAAGTTAGCATGCATTTAATTAGTATAATTAATTTTAGGGGCCTCATATTTGGATGTTTTGGTTGTATAGAATTATTCATAATACAAAGAGTTATCAGTTAATTTTTAAATGCCCCTGGATATATGTATTCAGTTGTTTATGTGTTCCACAAATATTTATTGAGCCCCCTCTCTGCTCTGGACCCTCGGAAGTTAGAACAAATCAGATAAGGTCCTCGCTCACAGGTCCTCCCTCTCACGTGGTTATCGTCCACTAAGGACGACAAACCGTTAACAAGCAGTAAGTAAGTAGGATCATACCAGATTGTGTTTAGTCCCGTGAAGAAAGTGTGACAGGACAAAGGTGGGTATAGACAAGATGGCCAAGACAGGGGTCTCTCGAGGAAATAAGAGTTATTCCGTGATTTAAATGACAACAGGGAGCCATCAGCACTCTTGGAAAAGAGGGAGACTTCCAGCCTCCAAGGAACAGGGAACTGAGGTACAGGGAAGAGCTGGGGCAAAGGGTCAGAGGTGGGAAAGAATTCCATATGATCAGAGGGCAGAAAGAAGACCCTAGTGACCGAAATAGTAACGTTATCTCTGTTGAACAAATGTAGGGCATCCAAGTTCGCACACCTGCCCAGGGTCATGGTTGGGGTAGAGTTAAGAATTGAATGGACACATTTCTACTTTCACTATATGTTTGGGAAAGCTTGGAATATCTTATTTTTATTTTGACTTTTGGAAAGTCAAATATGCACAAATGATGTAACAACCCCTGTGCATCCCTCGCTCAGTTGCTCCAGTGAGCAGTGTATAGCCAGTCTTATTTCACTTGTTCTTATGCATGAGCACAAAAGTGGGGCACATGATTGGGACATGGGGTATTTTGGGAGTAGTGATGGCGATATATCTAGAAACATGGGTTGGGCCCCAGCCTGCAAGGCCTCAATCACTACTCTAAGGTATTTAAATCTTAGTTTATAGGGAAGAGAGAACAATGATATCAACAAAGAACTGGAGTAGTTGGATGAATGTTTATGATGGTAATGCTAGTGACTGTGTGAAGCATAGATTTCATCTCCCAATCTATGGATCTGGACGGGGAAATGAATTAGGGCGACTGGTTTACCAGGGCAGATGCACATCAGATTACAGAAGTCAAGTAAAATGTTGAATAGAGTTGCATAGATGTGGACTCACAGATGTAGACTGAAGAGGTAAATCAGATAAGGCCTTATGGAGAAAATGGCTTTGGACGCTGATCTTGAATATGAAAACATTGATGGAAAATGAAGGGAAGGGACTCCAGTGTTAGGGAACAGCATGTTCAAAGCACACTCTACACAATCACAGGGAATATTCAGGAACCCGCATGGAGGGATGTGAAGCCAACTAGCTAGCTGGCATGCTGTTAAAATAGTGCCAGCAAGAGGTGGTGAGGGCTTCGATGAAGTCAACGCAGGCAGTCAGGCAGAATTGGGCAATAATGGGAAACGGGGGGGTGAAGGAGAGAATTGAGTCGCAAATTGGAGGTTTTAGACTAAACGTACTTTAAATGGCAGACCATTTAACAAGAGAGCAAGTGCAAACGCTGGTTTACAAGAAAAGGTCATTTGTAGAGTTGTGCACGTGCTTAGTATGTTGCCTGTGGAACATTTGGAAGGCGATTCCTAGCAGGCATTTGGATATTTAGGTGTAGAAAGTAAGTCTGGAGCCCTCAGTGGGAGGTGATGAGAGGCTGAAGCTAATGAAATAGTGACTATTTGTTGCTCTTTTTCCCTGTATAACTACAAACCAGGTGTAACTGAAATCTTTGTGAAACATCTCTCTCTGCTCAATAAAGGTTAGAATATGGTCCTCAAGGATAGTGATGTTTTGTGTATTGGTTGCTCTGTATCCCGGATGACATAACCAGCGTCTTTTGTACAGAGGCTGTGTCTGCCTTCCAACATCTCATTTACAGCCCTATTCTGTTATGACAGTAATTTATAACAGTAATTCAGTTGGGGGATGTCTAGAGCCGCCTCTAATTACAGACATTACTGCTCCTTATTCAGCTCACTGAATGCAGACTGTGCTTCTGTACCACAGACTCAAGAGTTTTCCTTTTCTCATTTCAGGTTTCATCGTCCGTAATGAGCTGTGAGATGCTTTGGAAACAGACTGATCATCTTGGGGGAAGCCTCGCTTCCTGAACACCTGATATTGCACTGGGTTTTGGTTGTGTGTGTTTCCGTCGAACTTGTGGTGAAGGAAGCGTGTGGAAAGTGCTCCCCACCTGTACAGTCCAGATGTGGCCAACAAGCAAAGGGGCGGGTGTAGCGACCCTGCTGTCCAGCATGTGTATTGGTGGTAAGGGACACAGTGGTCACCGCAGTTACTCTTCATCAGGGGTTTTAATCAAAGAAGATGGGCAGTAGACAATCACTGGCTCCCTGTTACCAGAAAGCCAAATTTTAGAGTGCGGGTTTTAAAAAACAATGGAATGGAATGGCTGGGTACTTGAAAGGAGTGGGGATTAAAAAGCAGAAAGAAAGAAAATAATTTCATTACGTTAATGAAGAAAAGAGAAAATTGAAGCATAAATGTATTTTTGAAGTAGGCTTTTGATAGCTGAGACCTTGTTAAGGGATTTGGGGATCTAATCGCCCAGTGTGGATTTCTTAGCTACCTGACCCTAGAAGAATATTCTTTCACCATCATGCTGGTATAGTATAGTACCATTATTTTATGTCGTGCCAGTGAATCCAATTGCCATAATGAAGTCTACGTGTTTTCATGCATCTTTTTCTTAAATGCAAGATGCTTTGATGGACTCTTAAGAAGCATGCTTACCCAAATTCTGTTGCATGCTTTTAGTAGCATAGTGTACACACTTTACTTTTGTTTTATGCTCCTTACCTAATGTACCAACCTTCCACAAGGGCAACAGGACTGGGAATAAAGGCATATGTGATGTGATCCTATTAACCTGTAGTGTAGCAAGCTTTAGAAATAAATCTTTTGGCCTTTACTTAGCTTGATTACCTCCAAAGTTGAAACAACCATGCTTGATCTAAGAAAGGTAATATCGTCAATCACATCTTTTTTAAAAAATTTGAGTCCAAAATTAAAGCTTAAGCAAAAGGCAGGTGTCTGCCAGCAGTTGGCTTGGATCGGGACTGCAGAGGACTACTTATTTTCAGTGCTGCATTGAGTTGGATTGCTGCTATTAAAAAGATAAAGTACATGGATCAAAAAAAAAAAATAACAAAAATAACCCAGAGACATAAAAGAACACAGAAAATTTTTGCTAAGGCAAGAGTGAGGATAATCTAATTTTGTGTTTTAAGAGTCTACAGATTGCATCCATAAATAGAACATGGACTTTCAGTGCAAAAAAGAAGTGACTTTAAAGTTATGGACGGTTTCCCTATGAGCCTACAGTCAGTGTTGTTTACATTAATACACCCTCGATTGTCACCCTGCGATTTTCCATGGAGACGCAAGCACAGCCTGGCTTCTCCCATATAGAAATACCACCTTGCATTTAGTTGGTTTTTCATCCTTTTTATCCCCTTTTATTAAAAAAAAAAACTTGGTTTGTATAATACGATCTAAATAGACATTCTCAGAACGTAGACTAGAATTTTCTGAAATGATTCTGGTTCATAATATGGAAGACTGTCATTTTCAATTTCAACCAAAAAAAAAAAGTTTCATCTGGTAGATAAATTTGGATTTTGCCACTTACTGATATTTTAAAGAACTACTTGAAATTGGATGATTTTATTTAAAAGTAAAAAAAAAAAAAAAATGGCCCCAATTAGTTTATTACAAAAACCCAGGACCATTCATAACTAAGAAGAGTGACCAGCATTATTGCATCTCTTGTATTCGGCCATGTGCATTAATGAAATAAATGTAGATTTCCACACTGGCATGGGATAAAAGCATATTTTTGTTCCAAAAAAAAAAAATGTTTCTACACGCCCAAGTGTTTTTCTCTGGCTGAGTTTTTGTCCATTTCATAGGGTTTAGATCCAGCCATAGACATTACCTATGTTCTCATTTCTTGCTGAAGTCATCCTCTTCCTTATAATATTTTATCATTTTATTGTCTTGGGAAAAATACCAAGGAATGTAATGTATTTTAATTTTCCATCCTTATGATTTTGAACATTGTTTTTCTTTCTAATCACAAGGCTTCGCCTCCATAGAAATGGTAAATATAAGACATCACCATTTTATCACTCAATAAACAGGTCATACAAAGCCCTGGTTTGGTTGATAAAAGAACAGTTTTCCCTCTCTAGTGGTGCATACGATGCAATGTTTTATTCCCCGCAATGAGGCGAACCAGTACAAAAATGAGAATCTAGTGCCTCGATATATTGTTTTTCTTGTTTGATAGGTCAGATTTATGAACTACCCACACTTTTTCATCATACTAATTTACATGCTTAGAGAAAAGTTTAAAAGAGACAAGTTTAATAGTCAAAAAAATAACTGCTGCTAGTCTAATATTTAAGAATCAGAACCACCAGTTACTTCATTAGATTGATTCTTTAAATAAAAAGCTGTGGAAAGAGTCGAAGGGTTGTGGAGTAAGCGATATTTGCAGAGTAGGCTCTATTTTAATAACTAATTCTGAAAGGCACAAACACTGCGTTTCACCCCAGCAGCCCATACATGGGTCTTTTAATTGGTAGCACTGAAAGCTCAGGAAGGTGTAACCCCGCCCCAATATAATTATGCCTCAGCCTGAGCATTTCTGCAATCTCAGCGTTTCTAAAATCCAACCAATAAGCTGTTCTTCTATAAAGTAAAAGGTGTGTTTGAATCACGTTGTTGTAACACAGCTCCAGGTTTTCCCCTATATAAAGCACAACTTTAGGCCAACATAAAGGGAGCGTATGGGTTTTCTTGAGTCTCTAAGGTATGATTAAGGAAAACAACAAATCTATCTCCAGGAAGGTGCCTGGCAGGAAAGCACTAGAAAGACTCTAAGTGGCCATTCCCATCTTTCTTAAAATGGAGAAAAGAAACATTAACATTAAGGTAGTAAGAAAATGCTATGGGTTTTATCAGCATCTTCAAGGTCATTACCAATCTGTCTGACAAAATTAGATCTCTGGTGAGCAGCATTAATTTAAGGCAATCCTGCCCAATAATTTCCTATGTATGTGAAATGTCTTGTATTTTTTATGATTGATGTAGTTCACTCTTATGTTAATGCTTTAAATTATTTAAATGAAACTATAGTATTCAGAAAACCATTTGGGGTATTTCAGTAACTCTTAAATGGAAAAAAAGGCAAAATCATCTTTCTTTCTTATTTACCCAGAAAAACCAACTTTCTGGTTTCATTTTTATGTCTTTTATTATTAATGATTTTTCACTTATCTTTTTCTAATGTTAATAAATATATTCTGTAAGTAGAAAGCTCTGAAATTTAAGTGAAAATGTATTTAAGGATGTAGAGTAATTGAATACACTCTTCAAAAATAATCCAGTATTGAAAATGAGATATAAGTCCTTAAAACCCATGATTCGGGATTTACACCCTTACAATTCAGTGCTGCACTGGCACTTATAAATAAATAAATAAATAAATAAATAAATAAATAAATAAATAAATAAAGTAGCTTACACTTAAAAGAGAAAAATTTGCATTACTATCACCTATGAGTGCCATACTTTAACACGTAACAAGCCTTGTATTTATACTTAATGGCATCAGACAAACACAGCTTTCAAAAATTATGCTGTATTCATAATAGAAAAAGGCAGTCTTGTCTACTGCATCATAGTATGCCCACAGTTAAATAGGGAAGGTTTCTTTTCTTCCTTTCTTGCTCAGAATTTTCTTCAGTCTGTTATTTTTAAAGTGGTCCCAGCAGCACATTTCACACAGAGTAAGAAATCTTTCAAAGCAGGTGAGAGGGAATTGAACTAGTACCAGATATATACATTTATATCATTTGATATAATGTATGTAGCAATTATAATGTAGTATGGTAGCTCATGCATCCTTAAATTCCAATCATTTTTGTAAGTCTAACCCTGCTAGTAAAAGTATATGCTCTGAAACAAAAATTAATCATTTTCACATCATTAGAGTATGCTGTGAACACTGAGAGGGACCACTTAGATGTAATTTATTACAAAGTTGTCTCTTGGCCTCTTGAAATAGTTAATCTTCCACTATTGACTATTTGCTCTCTACTTACGAGTGGGCTATATCACTTAATTTTAGTTGACAAAGCGGAATGAACTCCTAGAACTGAAATATGTCTTAGAGGGGAAAAGTAATCATCAAATTAATAGGCACATCTTTCTAAAAGAAAGCACATCTCCAGATAGTTCAAACCCAAGTTTCAAAGAGGAAGTTGGGGCTCTACTATAATTTGGCAGTGACCAAAGGGTGGTGGGAGCAAAGGTAGAGTACCTCCAAACCATTCTCTCTCTCTCTCTTTTATTTTTATTTTTTGTAATCATTAAAGCTTTAGCTCTTTGTGGAAATGTGAACCACCATTAGTATTTTTTAAAAACAACAGAAACATTGTCCACTTAAGCTTTTTCAAAGATAGGGTCATCCCAAATTAACGTATCTCACTGTATATGCTGTAAGATTTCTGGCAAAAAAAAAAGGGGGTGGTGAGGAGAGGACCCAATGACAATTATTCCTACTGAAAGCCAACTCTCTGGGCAAGGGTCATTTTTAGCTATGCTAGGATTTCCTGCACTCACACACATACAAAAAGTCATTTTGCTTGTTGGATTGCTAGCACCGCTGTGCATATGAGCAAAGCACTGAGGATCGATGTTTCTCAATGGGGGTGCTGTTGGCATTTGTAGCTGGGCGATTCTTTGTTGTACAGAAATGTCCCACATGTGGTAAGCTGTTTACTCTCTCAGGCTCCTGCTGATTAAATACCAGTAGCATGCCCAGTCGTTGTGAAAACCATTCATAAAAACCTCTCCCCCATGTTCAGATGCACTCCAAGGAGGACAGTGCACCTCCCTTGAGTCCCACTGTCTACTGCAGTTTAGGGCACACAGCTGAAAGCACCTATCTCAAAGCATGGTCTCGGCTGCCTTGCACTTCTTTGGGCCCTGAATCATTTCCGTCCCCCTTCATTTTTCAAACCTTCTGCTTCAGTGCAGCTGTAACTTGCCGGTTAAAGCTTCAGGGAGGAAGTTGGTACTGGGCAACCAGGGCAGTTCTCAAGGGCATGTTCACTTGGGTAGTCCCTGTATGTACCTACAGGAGAGATTTCACAGGAAGCTACTTTTTCATGTTTTGACCTCACAACTTGACTTCAGAACTACACTGTTGCTCATAATCTTTGTCAATATCATGAGCATCATCGCATGGCTTAATCACAAACATGATGGCTGACGATCCACATAAGCAAAACCTGTGGTCCATGAACGTCACCGGTAGATTTTACCTGGGAAGCGGCATCCCGATGAGTTCCCAATCACCTGTTTATCCTATTGAAGAAGCTTTTAATCCACATGCAGATCTTTGAATTCCCCCTGTGTAAATAGAGTCATGTGATTCAACTTTTCTAAGATTTGTGATTATTGAATTAGGAAGGAAATGTGGATTGTGTGTATATTGTTTATACTTCAGTGCTGATCATGCCCAAAACAGGATGAGTTTTACCTAGGTGAAACATTATTACACTATACTACCAATCCCTAAATATACTTACTCTCTTTGTTGCTTTTTATCACTAAACCTGAATGGTACATGTGTCTTGAAATGATTTGGATGAATTGTGGCTAATAGAATGGATTTTAGCCACTCTAATTTTTTAAATACTCAAATTTCTAAAAATCTTTTTTGAGAAAGAGCAACTCCGAGTTGATAAAGGTGGTTATGTTGTGAACTTCTAGATGGTGCTTAAGAATTCATATTTTATTGAATACCAGTATTTTTTTTTTTAAGTATAAAAATGAAGGGAGTAAATGAGGCAGAATGCCACTCCACCCTCAGGTCAATTTTATGGTATGTTTAAATGCCAATAATATTTGTGCCACTTGCCAATTTGGGGGGGGGCTTTTCCCTTACGGAATGCCTTTGTTATAGTTTGACTATACCATTATGTCACTTACAGAGCCTCCACAAGGAGAAGTCACCATTGCGATGCTAACTAGGGTTCAAAAACAATCTGCATGAAGCTAGGGTCAAACCACTTTCATTACTTAAAATATAGGCACTAATATTTTTATATATTTTTAAATATTCTTTCTGTGGCTTAGAAATGTGCCAATATGTTCACAACATTCTCCACTGATTTCACCAGATTTAGTACCTACCAAAAACTCAAGCTAGTCATTTTTTTTTGTCTGTGTAATAATCGTTTTTAAATATAGAACTATATTTGTTCTTTTGTTATTTGAGACTTTGGTTAAAGTGAGAAGGATGCTAAGCTGCGATCACTATCAGACTGACTGATTCCTGATTTCCAGTGAGTGATCTAACCCTATACTGCACAGGTATACTATCTGTGAGTGTAAATAACTGGAACTGTACACCAATTAACATGACAGTTTCTCTTTTGTTGTTGTTGTTCTTGATCTGTACTGTATTATATTAGTATGTGGGTATAAATATCTACAACTATACACACATATGTATATGTATTCCACTATTGTAACCTGAAAGAAAGACAATGTATTATCTTTTTTATTCTGTACTGGTGTTTGTGTTATTTAAAAAGCAAAATTATGCTCTATTTAGTTGTATAATATTATAGGATACCTTGCTGTGCACAATTCCAAGTGCCTTAGAACATTGTTTAGCTTTCTTAAGTACATAAAAATGCATATATGTATAAAATTGGGAAGAGTTACCTCAATAAAATCATTGGGAAATCCCCAGCTTTAGTTTGTGCCAATTTCTTTTGTAGTCAGTGCTCGGTCTTTCTAATTCAAAGCTCACAGAGTGCTCACCTGTAAACAAGAATAAAGCAGCTTTTCTTTTTCTTTCTTTTTTTTTAATTCAGTGAGAGGAGGGAACACAGGCTCCCACATGCGCCCCAACTGGGATCCACCTGGCAAGCCCATTAGGGGGTGATGCTCTGCCCATCTGAGGTGTTACTCCATTGCTTAGCAACTGAGCTCTTTTTAGCACCTGAGGTGGAGGCCATGAAGCCATAATCAGCACCCGGGGCAAACTAGCTCCAATCAAGCCATGGCTGCAGGAAGAGAAGAGAGAGAAAGAGAGAGAAAAGCGAGGAGAGGGGTGGAGAAGCAGATGGGCACTTCTCCTGTGTGCCCTGACCAGGAATTGAACCCAGGACTTCCATACGCCAGGCTGACGCTCTACCACTGAGCTAAAGCAGTTTTTCCAATGGCCTGTTATTTCAACTCTGCCTAACTGAATTTTTTGTTTAAGGCCTTGAGATTTGTATTTTTATTTAAAATATCTAAGAATTACTGCTTTAAATGGCCACTTACAGTATATGTTTTAAACTTGTCTGTATATTTGAAGATATTTGTTATTGATGTTTTTATTGACATGTACAAAAATAAAAGGTCATCCCTTTAGACTTTATAGTATAGAAAATGAACAAACTTCCTCATTATACTTACTATTTAATGTATTATAAGCAAGGAGAGAGGTTGGGAACATATTTTGACCAGCAGAGGAATTGGAATATACTTTTCATGTGCTTCAGCAGTGGTTACAAATGGCCACTTATTCTCCCTCAACTCCAGGGCAGGGGCAAAGGTATGAGGGGGAAGTTAAAATGCAATTTGTGTACCATTATTCTAGACAGAAGACGTATGACGAGAAGATTAGGACCAAAAATTTTAAAAGTGCGTTTGAAAAACTGGCCCCATGTATGCTATTAAAAATTGGTGGCACATCCCTAAGGCAGGTGTAGTGGTTCAACTACTTTCAATTTCTGTTCACACTACGCAGGTTCCACATTGAAACATGACTTTCTAAAACCCAGTGGAGAAAGAAGTGGACAATGTTTTCATTTCCCACAGTACTTGGATGGCATGGGAGTTACTGTGATTGAATACTTCACTGGACCTCAACTCAGACGTCTACACAGAGTTTCTGTTACTGCACTGCTGTCCACAGACAAGCCCTGCTCGGTTTACGAGTTTCAAACTCGTTGCCCTTTAAAAGATGGTTGCTATCATGGACACATAAAATTCTAGAGAAAGGCTAAGAACCTAAAGTTTCCATGAAGTTTTTTGCTCCTTTGCTTAAAAACAGGTATCATTTCTAGAGATTTTAAGGTGAAAAGAATTTGTTAGGTACTATCTCTTCCTAATTAGACAAATATTTTAGGGAGGAGAGAATTGACAAATCGAAGGATTTGTTCCTGGATGGACTTTAACTTTGCTTGGCCCAAGTCAGACAATCTGGAGTAAAGAGTGCTCAACCCTGGGAAGAACTTGCCTCTAAATTGTTCAGCAAGGCATACTCAGCAGTTCAAACTCAAGCCCTAAATCGTCTTTCCCCGCTGTCATTATAAGTTTGTCATGTCTTTAGGTCAGTCCCTGATTACCCCTGAAATCTTGGTTATTACTTCCCTGAGTCTTCTCCAACCAATTCATTCTTAACCCCACTACCACATTATTATTCCTAATGGGCAACTCTCATATTATTCCTACTCAGAATTTTCCATAAGTCCCCTCTGCCTACCGAAAAACTCCCTGGTGCTTAATCTAGCCCTCACAATCTCCAGTAGTTTCACCACAGACCACAGTTCCAAATCACTCTCCTTCTATTCCTCACTCGGGCCAAATCAAATGAAACTCATTGTTCCTCAAACACATTATGCATTCTTCCAACATCCCGATTTTTTTTTTCATGCCTTCTAACTGGAATTCTGTTGATGAACATCTCACCCATCCTTCTAGGAAGGATTCAAAGGTCTTCTCCAGCTATTGCATTATAGTTTCTTCAATTAAACCACAGGTTAAGTTAATTTACATGTAGGAGCTATATTGTATAAAAGAAAAGAAAAACCCTACCTTTAAGCATAATATTTACACTTAGCACAATGAGATGCACAGGGAAGAGAGGGATGGAGGAAAAGAAGGTCAATGTTTCAGCTCTCCCTCAGTCGGAGTTTGTGCCCATTGACGGGATGACAAGCAGAATTGTTCAGTAACAGTGTAATCCCTCAGCAGTAGTGATGTTAATCTTTCATTTTCTGAAAGCATAGAGTTAAATTTACAATTAAATACATGCATGATCTCACTACCCCATATTTGTAAAAAGTTTTCATCTGTTTGTCACTCAAAAAAAGGTAATGATTGCCCTGGCCGGTTGGCTCAGTGGTAGAGCGTCGGCCTGGCGTGCAGGAGTCCCGGGTTCGATTCCCGGCCAGGGCACACAGGAGAGGCGCCCATTTGCTTCTCCACAACTCCCCCTCTCCTTCCTCTCTGTCTCTCTCTTCCCCTCCCGCAGCGAGGCTCCATTGGAGCAAAGATGGCCCGGGCGCTGGGGATGGCTCTGTGGCCTCTACCTCAGGCACTAGAATGGCTCTGGACGCAACAGAGCGATGCCCCAGAGGGGCAAAGCATCACCCCCTGGTGGGCATGCCAGGTGGATCCCGGTCGGGCGCATGCGGGAGTCTGTCTGACTGCCTCCCTGTTTCCAGCTTCGGAAAAATGAAAAAAAAAAAAAAAAAAAGGGTAATGATTATTTGTGAGCTTTTTATAGCCTAAAGCTAGAATGAGTGAAACTGAAATATATAGCAAAGAATACTCAAAGTTCCTTTTTATATTTTAAATGGCATGATAAAATTAATTTTGGGTTATTATTTCCAAAGAATATTTACCAATGAAACATGTACTTTTGACTCTAAGAATAGAGGTTGGTAAATAGAAAGTCAACCAATATCAAGAGTTTATGTAGTTCAAAGTATTGTAAAGAATATATCATATAATTAATTACTAAGGGGTAGAAGCAAGTAAAAGAATCTAAGTGTGTAATAGAAAGGACCTGAAAGGCGCCAGAAATTGAGGGGAAACAAAAAGATTGGGATCCTGAGAAGCTTGGATCAAAATGCAAGCTAACAGATTCCCATGATGAGAACCTGCTTTGAGGCAAAGCATGTGTTTCCCGAGAAGTCCCGGATGCTGGAGGAGGTCCTGGTTTCAGGAGATGGTCATTGTGAGGCAACAATGAAGTCAGGCGAATAACTCCACTTGACTGGGAAGAAGACACTTGCTCACTTCCATTGAGTCCTGACCACCACAGGCACAGGTCCGAGCATTCAACACACAATTTCTCATTTAATTCAACAAAAGCCTATGAGATGAGTATTAATTACATTATCATTCTCCTTTCACATAGAGGTGAGTAAACAGAAGCCCCCTTGCCTCAGTTCTGGGTGATTTTAATTATAGGAAATAACATTGTATGAAGGCAGGCCAGAGTTTTGTGTATAACCATTTTAATGGATGCATTGTGCTAGATACTGTATTCAGCAAATTTTAAATGAGCTGATAGAGATACAGAACCCGGAGATCTCCGACACCTGTAAACTCACCGTCCGTGCTGGCTTTTGAAGTGGGGTGCATTGTAATGGTTAAGGGTGTGATTCTCTAGCTACATCAGCAGTTGCATTTTGGCTTCATGGTCTTAGGCAAAAGCCACTTGACTTTCTGTTTGTTCCTCAATCTCTAATCTGTGAAATAAGTAGGTAATAATAATGTATCTCCTTAACTTCTTCTGTTGAAATTTAATAAGTAAATGTACAGTATAATTACTGTATTATTGAGTTCTTACTATACTATGCCCTGGGGCAGTAAAGCTGGCAAGACAAATACCTTTACCCTCAAGTAGGTTACTGCAATCTGCTTCTAAAACAGATGAAAATAATAAGGATTTACAATTGAGTGTAACGGAGTAGAACAGTGTAATGACAGGATACAGTGAAAGCACTAGAAATGGGCTCTAGTTTTGAAGAACACAGGCATACCTCATTTGATTGCACTATGCTTGATTGCGATTTCTCCGGTGTTGTGTTTTTACAAATCAAAGGCACAACACTCCACCAGCAAAAAGATTCCTACTCACTTTATTGCAATATTCGCTTTATTAGAGTGGCCTGGAATCAAACCCACAATATCTCCCAGGTATGCGTGTATAAGTTTCTTCCTGGCCGAAATAATTAAGCTAACATGAAGAACAGGGAGTGAAGAGGAAGAGCCTTTTAGATGGGCATGAGAGAACCAATCTTTTTTTTTTAGGTACATTTGAGAACTGCAAACAGTTTGATAGGGCTGGGTCATAGAGTGGTACTGGGGGAATAAAGGGAGGAGATGCTAAATTGATGGGTAGAGATCAGATGATAGAATCTTGGCTGCTATGCAGAAGAGTTTGGACTTCATCCTGAGGCCAGAGGGTGGACATTGGAAGTTTTATACAGAGAATTGCATAATTGGATTAGAGTATTTAAAATGATAAATTTGATCCAATGGGTAATGAAGTGATACATTTGGATCTTTCGAAGGCAGAATCTGGATCCTCAGAAATTGCTGGCTGACGGCCTTAGTGAGGCAGTGTAGCATATGGTTTAGGGTGTGGCCTTTCAGAACCAGACTGATGGGCTACACATCTAGGCTCCTCCACTTAGCATGTGACCTGAGGCAGGTCACTTCAACCTTCTGAGCCTCAGACTCTATCTACCTCTATAAGACAGGTTTAGTGTTATCTAACTGTAGTTTATAGGCTTATCAAAGGAATGAGATGACATAATGAACACCAAGTGCATAGCAACATGTGTTTAGTGTTAGCATTAGAAGCACACAGACACATAAATATATATAAAGTAACAGAATATTACTAAAAAAAAAAAAAAAAAAGGCAAGCAGTGTGGTGAGGTGGCCAGCGTATAGTTAGACTGAAGCTTCAATTCCTGCTTTGCCGTTTGACGAGCTATGTACCCTGAGAAAGTAACTTACCTTTTTTTATGCCTGTTTAGTGTTTGTAAAATAATGAAGATAATAGCACCTCTCTTCAGTGTTGTGGTAAGAAAGGCATGAAAGGTTCAGGTAAAGTACCAGAACTATTATTCATTTAAACAAATAGTATATATTGAGTATATGTGCCCGGTCTATTAAATCTGCCCTCATGAAGCTTAATTATAGTGAATATCTGGAATATAAAAGTGTGTTATGTATTACTTCTGGTACAAAGCATTTTCTCAAGACAAGTTCTGTGGTCCTAATCTAAATCATTTCTACAATTTTTATTGTAACACAAGAACAATATGCCATAAATATTTATAATGGTAATAGGGCATAAAGACGCAATCCAAGATAAGTCAGACATTGGGAGGGCTCCAGAAATTGAGAAGGGGAAACAAATTTGAGAAAAGATCTGCTGATAAAACTTTGAATGCATTATCGCCCCTTTGCCCACGAAAAGCTTCGAGTGCTCTGACACCTGCCTGAAACCCTCCTGGGGCGTGCTTCTCGCCTATTTGCTTAAACCACGTTAAAACATTTGAGGAAGGACTTGGAAGAGAATAAACTGTTTCCACTTATGAAATAACGTGTGCAAATACCCAAGAGATAGAGAACGTATTTTATCAATTCAAATGCCTCTACTGTCAAGTCTTGAGGGTTTGAGTAACTGAACGTTTTAACACAGTTCATTAAATGGTGTAAAATAAAGACCTGATTAGGCCTGGTGCAGCCTGGAAGAGCAAGGTCCCGGGACCCTCTGTTGCTCAGGCAACCGATTCCGCTCCAGCTCAAAGGAAAGGGAACCTGAAACCTCGGGTATCCGCGAGGATGGCCACCTTCCATGTACAGTGTACACGGTTTTTTGTGTTTTTTTTTACGATCGGAAATAAGCAGGGAATACAACTGTCAATGGGGAGGGTAGGTTCGTCTCCTCTGTTCTCGGTAGAGGGAGCTACAAAAGCAAGTTCCCCCCAAAACTGAGCCCCCTTTTCGCGCCTCTCCGCCACCAAGACGCCAGAGATTTCTTTCCCGACCGCAGACCGACCGACTTCAGGCCGGGAAAGCCCCGCCCCTCGGGGTGTGGGGACCGCCCGCCTCTAAAGAGCTTCTCGCGATCTTTGGAACGGAGCGAGCTTTGCGTAACTACCGGCCGCGACCTTACAGCTCTCCGGCGATTGGTCTATTTCCATGGCCCGCTGCCTGACTTCCGGTTTGGGTGCCGGGCTTGCACGTGCGGTTAGGCCTAAGGACGCCGCTGGGAACCGGGCGGGAGCCAGGCCGTGGGGGAGTCCGGAAGTGTTTGTCATCTCTCCGGTGCGCCTCGGAGAGTGTCGTGGCCGCTCTTCGGTGTGAGTGCAGTGGGGCTGCAGCATGGTGAGCGAGCCCCGTAGTCTGGGGGTGGGGGGCGGGCCGCTCTGGGTTGGCAGAGGACAGCCTGGTGCCTTTTTGCCAGTGGCCCCTGCGGCCTGGTTCGGGAGGGGTGGTCCGGAGGTGCAGGAGGCGGCTGGCAACACGGAGCTCCGGTGTGGGTCTCCCACGGCCAGGCCCACTGGGGAGTGGACATCAGAGAATGGCCTGCTCTTTACCCCGGAGGACCTGGAAACCTCGGTGACACACAGGACACAGATGCACCACCCTGTGTTTCCTGGGGCCGGGCGGAGAGGGAGGTGTCTGCCCATCAGTTTGCTCTGGAGGAGGGAACTTGTGGGAGAGGTTAAGGTGCGATGCAAAACACGCGGACATACTCAACTGGGATGATGCTTTCTCAGTTTAGAAAGTCAAGGTTGAGGAGCGAAATAAAAACGTGGAAAGGAGTGATGAATCTTACTAAAAACTTCAGCCGTTGTGTCGGGGGTTGACACAGTAGCTGGTACATGACGTGTCTACACTGCTGGCACCTGCCTGCCCCAGGTTTTCTTGTGGCTGACGCACTGTCAATCTGGTCAACCTGTCAGCGGCCTTCTCCGAGTGCCCAGTCTAAAATCACTCTTCAGTCACTGACACATCACTGTGGTTTCTTTTATTTCCTTTACCTGAAATCGTTCTTGATGATTCCCTTGTGGAGAATAGGGGCTTGTCTGACTTTCCCATTGCTGTATCCAGCGCCTGTAACAAGGTCTGCCTACATACAGAATAGCCGTCCACAAATGTTATTGGAGGAAGGTAAGTATGGATTCTATAGAACACCGTTGGGGTTGCCTACCCTAGAGATGTAGGTTTCAAAAATCTGTTATCATTTACATAATTTATTGCAGATGCCTATGTGGACTGTGATACTACTGTTCACTGGTGTTTTGGTTCTTTTTTAATGGCTTGTTCTGGTTCTGTCCTTTGAAGCCTCACAGGAAGAAAAAGCCCTTTATAGAAAAGAAGAAAGCTGTGTCTTTTCACCTGGTCCATCGGAGCCAACGAGATCCGTTAGCAGCAGATGAGACTGCACCCCAGAGGGTTCTGTTGCCTACACAGAAAGTAGGTGCTGTTCTTTAACCAGTAAGTTTGTAGGTGGACTGTTCGTAGTTTTTAATAAATTATTTTAGGCAGCTGCTATTCTCAGAAGATAACTGATCTTCAGGGAAAGCTGTGACTTTTCACTAAATATCCTGATTTTTATATCTTACATATTTATTTTGATTGAGAGGATAAAGCGTCCTTATTTGATATATTTCTTTTTGTTGTTAATTTAATTTTTTTATTACTTAAAATTAAATTAAGCAGGCTGACATTGGTCAATAAGAATGTGTAGGTTTCAGGTAAACATCTCTATAGCATTTGATTGTGTTGTGTGCCCATCACCCAAATTCAAATCATTTTCCGTCACTGTATATTTGACCCACTTTACTCCTCTTCTCCCCATCCCCTCCCTCTGGTAACCACTTCACTTTTGTTTATATCCATGAGCAAATCCTATAGAGTAATGGTAAGTGTTAACTAAGCCATCAGCTACAGTATCATGATGTTATTTAGGGCACAACCAAATGCTCAATCTCTACTTTCTTTAACATCCTTTCATTCATAACCACAAACTGCATTTTGCCTTGTGGTCACTCATCTCATGAAATGTGAAACATTGAAAACTCATAAGTTAGCTTTAGAAAATGTCTGGGAGCCTTTAAAAGGTTGGTTTGTTAATTATCAGTCAGTTTGTTTATTAAGTGTGGATAGTGTAAAAGGAAGTGTTGGGGAACATTGTGCCTATTTAGCTTTTCAGTGAAACAAGTTTGTGTTGCACGTTGAGCAGTTTCTTTGTATATAAATACAAGAGATTGTACTTAAACTTTCAAGGCCCCCTAGTCTTTTTTTCTAGCTCTCCAAGTACATCTTAAAAACACATTGATCTGTGTGCTTCTTGGCTTGAATTGTTGCACTGAAATGAGGAATTGGTTCATTCCATTTTAATTTTATGTGGCACAGCTGTTTAGAAGCTGTGTGTTGCCTGAATTTGTCAAGAATTTGTTGTCTCATTCTTATCAGCCAAGCCTCCTGATCTGAAAACTGTGCTCATTAGTTTCTATACCTTAATCTTGGAAGACGTACTATATCCATGTTGTTTATTATGTTAGATAAATGATGAAGAGAGACGAGCAGAACAGAGGAAGTATGGCGTATTCTTTGATGACGACTACGACTACCTACAGCACCTGAGAGAACCATCTGGGCCCTCGGAGCTGATTCCTGCAAGTACCAACAGTGTACCCAACAGCAGGAATGAAAACGAAGAAACATCAATAACTTCGGTAAGACTTTTCAACAGTTTAAGTGTGAGGCAGAATGTGTAGGGCAGCGGTTCTCAACCTGTGGGTCACGACCCCGGCGGGGTCAAACGACCAAAACACAGGGGTCGCCTAAAACCATAGGAAAATATTATACAATATATTTTTAAATAAAATATGTATTTCCAATGGCTTTAGGCAACCCCTGTGTTTTGGTTGAGAACTGCTGGTGTAGGGGATTGGAGGGGGATGAGTAAAAAAACACATCATTTTTAAATCAGTATAACTATTTGGGGGAAGAAATGGTATTGGTCTGAAGAACAAAGAGAGGCCATGCCCTTGCTGAGAGTGGTATGTGTGTGTACACTTATGTACAGTCGAGAGAGTAGGCCGCCTATTCTCTGGTGGCAGTTGTT
This sequence comes from Saccopteryx leptura, assembly GCF_036850995.1. Classification (NCBI taxonomy): domain Eukaryota; kingdom Metazoa; phylum Chordata; class Mammalia; order Chiroptera; family Emballonuridae; genus Saccopteryx; species Saccopteryx leptura. Next base: position 21,698,381 of record NC_089505.1, on the reverse strand, counting down.
AAAAGTGACTGCTTTTGACAGGGTTGGGCCTTTTGATAGATGTGGTCATGTTAGACAGCACTTACAATAGAAGAAGAGCAGCCGACTGTTTCAGCTTTATCAACTGTACTAAAATGCAACTTTTGTGGAGCCTTCAAATCTTCAACACTTGTAAAAATCTGCAAGCTAACCATAAGAGAGAATAAAAGATATAGATTGTAATGTCTGTTATTCTCATCAACTAAAATGCTTCCTTTTTAATGCTTTATTTTTTAAGTACACTTTTTTCTTTTTAGGTGAGAATGAGGAAAGAGAGTAAGGCAAACTCCTGCATGCACTCCGACCAGGATCCACCTGGCACCGCATCTGGGGTTGATGCTCGAGTACTGAGCTATTTTTAGCACCGGAGGCTGATGTGCTCCAGTGGAGCTGTCCTCAGCGTCTGGGGCCACACTTGAATCAGTCAAGCCACTGGCTGTGGGATAGGAAAAGGGAGAAAAGGGGGAGAGGAAGAGGTAGAGAAGCAGATGGTCACTTCTTCTGTGTGCCCTGACCAGGAATCAAACCTGGAACATTCATATACTGGGTTGATGCTTTATCCACTGAGCCACCATCCAGGGCTAGAGAGAACACACATTTATATATATGAAATTAGTGCTACCAATCAGTTTTTCCTCCTGTTTATGTTAAGGATGAGCATGTTGTATGGCTTAATCTTGTTCTTATTTCATATTAGCATAAATGTTTCTGTGAAACTTTTATAAATCCCCTGACACTTAAAAATAGAAGACATCCAAAACAAGAGAGAGAGAAGACATCCATTTCTTTTGTTTATTGTCAAAAGGGAATTAAAAGGGTACCAATTTCTCTTGCTTCCCATTCTTGAATCCTCTCATGGTCTAGGCATTCTTTTCCTCAGGGAAGATGTGATCATAGCTCCTCCAATCCATAGCTTCTTGCTTAAAGAGAGTTAAAAGGTTTAGGTTTCAGGGTATCATCCCAAAGAAAGATATAATAACTGCAGCTTTTCGTTCACTCACTAGGTCATAGCCCTCTCGTAAGGCTGCGCACCCCACTGCCACATCCTTAACCAACTTACTTTCCCCAAGGCTGTTAAGTAAGTAGTATGGTACTTACCTTATTGACTTCCTTCCACAAACTGATGAAGGAGACGCGGGCATCTAGTAGTGGCCCAAGTTCTTTATCTTATGAAAAAGAGTCCTAACATTATTCTGGTTGACTGTATTGACCACTACAAAATTAGCTTAGCTTCTATTCCCTAATTCATGTTGTGTGAAATTAATCACTATCTAACTCAGTGATTTTCAACTGCCAGTACACCAGAAATTTTAATGCGGGTCCACAAGTTAACCTCCCTCGTATTGTATGAAGATTAAAAGATTAAAAATCAATTTTTAAATTGATTTTTAGAGAGACGAAGGAAGAAAAAGGAGAAACATCAATTTAACGTTCCACTTATGCGTGCATGTCTTGCTTGATCCTTGGCATGTGCCCTAACTGGGAATGCAACCTGCAGCTTTGGCATTTTGGGATGACGCTCTAACCAACTGAGGTACCCAGCCAGGGCCAGATAAGGCTCTTAAACGGACACTTCAGTGATGTTTAAAAGGATGAGTGCATTATGTTTTAAATACAAAATTGCCATTGGATTTCTGTAACACAGTGCAAAAATGTAGATGAGTCCTATGTGTTTTTTAACCTTAATTTGTAACAAACCACCAAAATTGAATAAACCAGAAATCTTGAATATGCTCAAAAAAGAGAAAATAAGGTAGTGTGGAAAGGCAGCACAAAGATTAGTACTGCTTGAGCAGCCCAGATGTCCACGTGGAGAAAAGGAGCTGCCGTGGAAGACGGCGGCTGGGCGGACTCCATGCTCAGGGTGGGCAACAGTAGGTTTATAGTTGAGAGCACATGAAACAGTTTATTGCTGTAGTGTTATTTATTTGTGTTATTTGTCTTACTATTTTTTATATTTACTTATGATTTATCTTTTAGGTGGTGATGGCTGGTAATTTAACCTACTTTTGCCTGCCTCTGTATTTAGGAACTACTGCAACCAAAAAAAGAATTCACTCTTCTTTTGAATCACTATCTAAACTCTAATTGTGTATATGGTTCTTTGATTGTTTCTCACGCTATAAAAATAATCTCCAAAGGTACATTCACTAAAATCAAGGTGATCCTCCCTTTTTTTAACTCCGAGATTCTAACGATTAATAATCACAGAGTATTTTTATAAAAGACCACATATTTTACCACAATTTAAAAAAAATAATGTAATATACCAAAATCATTAAATTATGCACTTTCTTTTTTTTTATTAATTTTAATGGAGTGACATTAATAAATCAGGGTACATATGTTCAGAGAAAAAATATCCAGGTTATTTTGACATTTAATTATGTTGCATACTCATAACCCAAAGTCAAATTGTCTTCCGTCACCTTCTATCTTATTTTCTTTGTGCCCCTCCCCTACCCCCTCTCCCTCACCCCCCACCCCCATAACCACCACACTCTTGTCCATTTCTCTTAGTCTCGTTTTTATGTCCACCTATGTATGGAATTATGCAGTTTTTAGTTTTTTTGATCTACTTATTTCACTCCGTATAATGTTATTAAGATCCATCCATGTTGTTGTAAATGATCCGATGTCATTTCTTTTTTTTTTTTCTTTTTTTTTTAACAGGTTCAGAGAGAGGGATAGATAGGGACAGACAGGAACAGAGAGAGATGAGAAGCATCAATCATCAGTTTTTTGTTGCTGTTGAGACTCCTTAGTTGTTCCTTGATTGCTTTCTCATATGTGCCTTGACCGTGGGCCTTCAGCAGACTGAATAACCCCTTGCTCGAGCCAGCGACCTTGGGTCCACTCTGGTGAGCTTTTTGCTCAAACCAGATGGGCCTGTGCTCAAGCTGGCAACCTCAGGGTCTCGAACCTGAGTCCTCCACATCCCAGTCCGATGCTCTATTCACTGTGCCACCGCCTGCAGGCCAATGTCATCATTTCTTATGGCTGAATAGCATTCCATAGTATATATGTACCACATCATCTTTATCCAGTCATCTATTGAAGGGCTTTTTGGTTGTTTCCATGTCTTGGCCACTGTGAACAATGCTGCAGTGAACATGGGGCTGCATGTGTCTTTACGTACCAATGTTTTTGAGTTTTGGGGGTATATACCCAGTAGAGGGATTGCTGGGTCATATGGTAGTTCTATTTTTAGTTTTTTGAGGAACCACCATACTTTCTTCCATAATGATTGTACTACTTTACATTCCCACCAACAGTGAATGAGGAGGGTTCCTTTTTCTTCACAGCCTCTCCAACACTTGTATTACCTGTCTTGTTGATAATAGCTAATTTAACAGGTGTGAGGTGGTATCTCATTGTAGTTTTTTTTTTTTTTTTTTTTTTTTTTTTACTTTTATTAATTTTTAGAGAGGAGAGAGAGTGAGAGAGAGAAGGGGGAGGGAGGAGCAGGAAGCATCAACTCCCATATGTGCCTTGACCAGGCAAACCCAGGGTTTCGAACCGGCAACCTCAGCATTTCCAGGTTGACACTTTATCCACTGCGCCACCACAGGTCAGGCCTCTCATTGTAGTTTTTTTTTTTTTTTTTTTCCCCAGAGACAGAGGGATAGACAGGGACAGACAGACAGTAATGGAGACATGAGAAGCATCAATCATTAGTTTTTTGTTGCGCATTGCGACACCTTAATTGTTCATTGATTGCTTTCTCATACGTGCCGTGAATGCGGGCCTTCAGCAGACTGAGTAACCCCCTTGCTCGAGCCAGAGACCTTGGGCTCAAGCTGGTGAGCTTTTGCTCAAACCAGATGAGCCCTCGCTCAAGCTGGCGACCTGGGTCTTCCGCATCCCAGTCTGATGCTCTATCCATTGCGCCACCACCTAGTCAGGCACATCTTTTCATATATCTGTTGGCCATCTGTATTTCTTTCTGGGAGAAGTGTCTGTTCATGTCCTCTTCCCATTTTTGTTGGGTTGTTTGTTTGTTGTTGAGTTTTATGAGGTCTTTGTATATTTTGGATATTAGACCCTTATCTGAGCTATTGTTTAAAAATATCATCTCCCATTTAGTTGGCTGTCTGTTGTGTTGTCAGTTTCTCTTGCTGTGCAAAAACTTCTTAGTCTAATGTGGTCCCATTCATCAGATTTGTATGGAACTGTAAAAAACCCCGAATAGCCAAAGCAATCCTAAAGAAAAAGAATGAAGCTGGGGGTATTACAATACCTGACTTCAAACTATATTATAGAGCCACGACAATCAAAACAGCATGGTATTGGCAGAAAAATAGACACTCAGACCAATGGAACAGAATAGAAAGCCCAGAAATAAAACCACATATATATGGTCAAATAATTTTCGATAAAGAGGCCAACAACACACAATGGAGAAAAGAAAGTCTCTTCAACAAATGGTGCTGAGAAAACTGGAAAGCCACATGCAAAAGAATGAAACTTGACTACAGTTTGTCCCTTTGTACTAAAATTAATTCAAAATGGATCAAAGACCTAAATATAAGACCTGAAACAATAAAGTAGATAGAAGAAAACGTAGGTACTAAACTCATGGACCTTGGTTATAAAGAGCATTTTATGAATTTGACTCTAAAAGCAAGGGAAGAGAGGGCAAAGATAAATTGTACACTTTAAATGGGTAGATTGAACAATGTGTGAATCACATCTAGTAAATCTGTTTTTAAAAAAGACTGTACAGGAGGTCATCGGGTTATGACACTGTTCTGTTCCTACGACAGTGACGTAACTTGAATTTTGGTGTAAGTCGAAACACACCCTAGCCTAAGTCACTTATCTATTCTAATACAGTTGTAAAATCATAATCTAGAACACAACTAAGAACAGAAAAAGGAAAAGGGCATAAGTAGACTGTACTGTGCACTGCACTGTGTGTTCTGCCATGCTCAACCAAACTCGTTTGCCCACGTAGTCCATAAGTACGATGCTAATAGCTCACGTCTCAACTTTTTAAAGTTTTTGTGGGAGTGAGCATCGTAAACTTGAAACATCCTGTGTTGAGACTCATAACCCAAGGACCCCCTGTGCATTAGAAAGCCAGATCTTCACCCATGTCTGTGCTGTAGAGATGTTGACGCTGGAAGCCACAACAGTTTGCTAGGTCTGCACCCCTGTACGGAGCCTTTACTCCTACGATTCTGAGACTCCCAGTGCGGCATGCTGTCTGCGAGCCAGTGACTGTCCATCTCACAAGGAGGATGGTGAGGGACATGGTGACAGCTAATGTGGTGGCGACCCTCACATTCTTAGCTATTTGGTTGGAGAGATGAAACGAATGCATAGGACTAGTGAGAAAATCTGTGCCAGCACATGGTGAAGTAGGTTGTGTGGTGTGAAGACGGGGGGAGTTCACGTAATGCCGAGCTCTAGGACAGTAGTCATGGAGGACTTCGTGGAGGTAGGAGCAACTGAGCTGGCCACTAATGGCTAGGCACCATTGCAGAGAGAGGAGGAATTTCAGTCAGAAGGAAGGGCATGAAGTAGTAGTATGGATCCCAGAACCTCACCTAACCAGCTTCAGTCCAACCAGGTATGCCATTTGACTTTTCTTAGCTTTGTTTCACTCAAACATGCTGATTCCTCAAGAAAATGTGAGGATTAAATGGAATAATCAGCTGGAGATAGCTTTGTGAAATATTGTGGGGAAGTTGCTTTTGAGCTGATGATGGAATATACATGTTTAAAATATATGACTAGATTATGAGTGAGAGTATTTGGAGTGTGGTCATGTAAGTTTCCTAGAACTGCCCTCACAAATTACCACCAATTACCACTGGGTGGCTTACGACAACAGAAATGTATTCTCCAGTCTTGTGGCCAGAAGTGTGAACTCAAGGTTTGGGCAGGGTTGGTTCTAGTTGGGGGTGCAGAAGAATCAGTTCCATGACTGTCTCCTCACTTCTGGTGGTTGCTGGCAATCCGTGGTGTTCCTGGTCTTGTCGATGCGTCATCCAGGCTATTCTGTCTTCACGTGGCGTTCTCCGTGTGTCTTCCTGTGTTCACATGGCCTTGTAAGGACATGCTTGTCACTGGATTAGGGCCCTCCATATTGCATTATCACCTCACCTTAACTGATGTCATCTGCAAGGATTCTCTTTCCCAAGGAAGGTCACATTCTGAGCTTCTGGGAGGACATGATTTTGGGGGGAACACTTTTCAACCTAGTATAGTGTAGTTCAGAAGCATTGCTAAATTTAACTATTTTGTAATTTCTTTTTAAAGACCACTGGAATTAAGTTGCCTTCATCAGTGTTTGCGTCAGAGTTTGAGGAAGATGTTGGGTTGTTAAATAAAGCAGCTCCTGTTTCAGGTATGTTTAATTTCTTTATCCTTTCAAGTGGATCGAGCTGTGTTTGACAAAAAGAAACATACTGTGGGCACCAGTAGGTTTACAGACGTGAGTGTGTGAGGCACGGTTACTCTTGTATTGTTATTTTATGTGGATTACAATTGTAAACCTACTGTTGCCCACTCTTGTATAGTAAGTCAGAGTTATTCCTGATAAAGTGTTGAAACAATTTGTGTCTGAATTCAGATCATTAGGAAGGGATGAGTGTGATCAGCATTCTTTTATTGCCATTAAATTCTTAATCTCTGAAGTTCCTATTTGGAGAGGAAAGTGGGAATATTATTTTTGATGATCTACTGGGGAAATTTTAACCTTGACCTAACCTCTTACAAAGGAACATTGAGGTTTAGTTAGCCTTATGTACATTATAGTGTAATCGTTTTTTTTGGGGGGGGGAGAGACAGACAGGGAGGGAGAGAGATGAGAAGCATCAGCTCATAGTTGCGGCACCTTAGTTGTTCATTGATTGATTGCTTTCTCATATGTGCCTTGACCGGTTGTTCCAGCCAAGCCATTGACCCCTTGTGTAATCTTGAAAATGCTTAGTATGTTAGCTTTTAGAAATTTTCTGAAGTGTCCCATTTATTCATTTATTCCAGACATACTGAAAAATCATTATTATTATATTTTTTGCTATACTTACATTGTATTTTAGAACAAAGAAATGGTGTTGGTATTTTCTCCTACATTGCCTTAATATTTTTTCCAATGGCATTTTTTATTGAGATATAATTGACGTATAACATTATATTAGTAGGTATATAATATAATTTGATACCTGTGTCATATATATTACAAAAGTGATCACCACAATATCAACTTAACATATTCACCACACAAAGAATTTTTTTTCTTGTGATGAGAACTTTTTTCTTTTACTTTAAGTAATACTTTGTATTTCTGTTAAGTTGGCCTACAATGTTATTAATTTCCAGTGTATAACCCAGTGATTGGCCGTTGTATAACTTACTGATTCCCCCAGTAAGTCAGATATTCATCTGACATCGTAAACACTGATTACAGTATTGTTGATTGTATCCCTAGACTGTACTGTACATCCCCACCACTATTCTGAAACTGCCAACTTGTGCTTCTCAGTCCCTTCACCTTTGTCACCCAGCTCCCAGTCCACCTCCCATCTTTCCCCCAGCCCCGCAGCTCTTACTGAGTAACACTTGCCTCATAGCATTGAGTTATTAATTCATTCTACAGGTAGAGTCGCCACTGTTTGATGGGGTTTTGGGTTAAACCAGAATAAGGCATAATCCCTGACCACGAGGAATTTACCATCAGTTGGGAAAGACAGACAATAAGAAATGACAGAGGAATAAAATGGTAAAGCACCAAAGAAGCCTCGAGGAGTTGGGCAGGGCCTCCTCGAGGAAATAACGTCTAAGTTGATTTCTTAGGTCAGAGGTGAGCAGGTAGAAGAAGGAAGGTAGGGTTGGCAGGAGAGGATATTCCAGACAGGAAACTGCGAGAGCAGGCTGACGTCGGGGAATGGCACGTGTTTAGCATGCCTGAAGTGAATGGTAAGGACGACTGTGAATGAGGTTGGAGACTCAAGCAGTAGCCATTGTGGAGGCGGAGGGCTGTTGGAAGCCGTGTCAGTTTACAGGTTTGAACTTGATGCTTTTTCTTGAACCCTGTAGTACTTTTACTTGATAGAATAACGTGGCTGAAGAAACAGGTTGGGATTTACTAAAATTTCATTGTCTAAAAAGACAGTTTGATAGGCTACAAATATTTGAGTGGCTTCTAATAGGTGAATTCAAATTCCAGGTTCTTCCTGCAGGTTGAAACTTTGAATTTTGTATAATAGTTTAATATTGTAGATCTGTAATGGAAGGGTTTTTTCCTTTGGCCGTCCATCTCTGTTTCCCTCACTAGACTGAACTCCTTAGGGTTCTTAATCATTCTTTTTGCTCTGGCATATAATAGGTATTCAGATTATGTTAAGTAAATTAATGCTCAGTTTTTGTTTTCTGTCTAGGACCTCGATTGGATTTTGATCCTGACATTGTCGCAGCTCTTGATGATGACTTTGACTTTGATAATCCAGCTAATTTGCTTGAAGATGATTTTGTTCTTCAGGCCAATAAGCCAGCAGAAGAGGAAGAAGGAATGGATGTATGGTATGTATGGCTTGTTTCAAAGCAAGGATAACATGACTGTTGCTTCTTTAATAGGACAGTAACCATAGAATAGTACAGCTAAAAGAGCTTCAAGACTTGTGTCTGAGAATTCTGTGTTTCAGAGCAGACAGGATGAGACTTGAGTTCTTTACAGACCATCAGTAGGTGGGGCTAAAGTTCAAGTCGCCTGATTGCGAGTTCATTACTTTTCCGTCCGTTCCAGAGGGTCAAGCAGCACAGCTGTTCTGCCTAAACAAGAATCCTCCCTTAAACACCCTCAAATGTTACTTGTGCGAGTAATTTGGTTCGGTTGTTTTTCAAGTTGTTTTGACAGTTAATTGATGGCCCTGACTTTAGGAAAGCTGAGGCTGAGTATGGCAGCGAGTGGGAAGACGTGAACGAGGAGAAGGAAGAAGGCAGTGAGGACAGTAGCTGTGACTCTGCAGGCTCACTGTCTGCCCCTGGGAAGCCTCTCAAGGGTCTAGAAAATCACTTGTTCTGGGAGGAGGAAACGAAAAGTCGCTTTACTGAATATTCTATGACGTCCTCAGTCATGAGGAGAAATGAACAGCTGACCCTACATGATGAAAGATTTGAGAAGGTAAGGTTCCCAAGAAAGGGTCTTTAAATACTAGTTCCTAGTAAACTATCTGACATCGGGACCCAAAGCTAGAACTTTCAGCATTAGAAACAGCCTATAACTTTTATTAAAACAGACCATAAATCCATTCTAATCTTAATTCTGGAAAGAATGCATGTAGGTCAAAAGATGGCTTATCAAACCTCCTTATCAAACTGTGCTCTTAGAATGCTGACATTTTAATTCCAACCTCATCAGTCACAGTCCTTAGGATTATGCTCTTTCCTCCAGCATTGGCCTGAGGCATAAACAAAATTCTGTTTCTTTCCATTTGTGTGTGTGTGTTGCTGTATATGCCAAGGCCTGAAGTTCTGTCTGGCATGTGCTAAGAGTTTAAACTCTGAACTGTTCAGTAAATGGTTGTTGAATGAATGAATCAATGGATGATGAGTCAGTGAACAGTGAATGCATGGCTTCCTGAGATGAAGGTTCTAACTCGGCTGCATTCACTAAGTGCTATCTTCTCTCTCAAAGAAACAGCCCAACTGTGACTACAATAACCTCACTTCAGGAGTTCTGTCACCCCTGCTTACTCTTTTACAAAGCCTGGCAGTGCTAACAGCATTTGAATGATACAGTAAATATCTAAACAAAATTGTACATTGGTTTTCCTAATTAATGAATTTAAAAGTATATGTAAAAATATTCTGAGGTAAAGATTTCTGCCTAGCATTTTGCTCTCCAAGGCAAATGGAGTAACTGCTTCATTGTCACTGAGATGGCAGCCTCTTTGCAGTGTCACCGTGCCAGCTGACCTGTCCTCCACATCGTGTTGTTATGGTGCTGAAGCCCTGCTAGTGTTGTAATGGTAGTTATGATCCCATGTTAGTGCTTATGTTTTATAGGAATAAAATTAATTTAAAAATAACATTTAAATGCTGTATTCTCACTGAATGCATTCATTTTTATGCTCTCTTTTCTCTTTATATTCAAGTTTTATGAACAGTATGACGATGATGAAATTGGAGCTCTGGATAATGCTGAACTGGAAGGTTTTATTCAAGTGGACAGTGGTCGCTTAGAGGAAGTCTTGAATGACTACTATAAAGAGAAGGCAGAGAAGTACAGTGACTTTTCCTTGTTTACCTGTTTGTTATTTTCAAATAGTCTATTTGTATACAGGAATTAAAAATCACCCATTTAGAATCCATATTAAAAAGAAGGTACATTTTCCATAACCTTTGGCTCACACTTTGATACTGAGTTCTGAAATGAACATAACATTGGATGGGAACACTGGGCGGGAACCACTTTCTCTGTAACTTGTCCTGAGAGTATTGATGGAATAACTGAGAGTTAGAGTAGGAAGTCCAAGGTCACATTCCACTTGAGGATGAGATGGTGCTTCTAGCCTCGTTGGCTGAAGAAATATTGGATTTCTAAGTATATACACTCTTAATCTTCCTGAAATGCCAGGCATTCTGAGAAGCAGATATTTATGGCTTATAGGAAGATAAGAGTTTATCTCTCCAGCTGGATTAGTAGAAGTTTGCAGCCAAATATTTGGTGAATCAGCATCCACATGAGGTGGTTCTTTGGGAGAAGCTGATGAGGTGTTTCCATCTGCTGAGGGTCTGACCCGGGATCACTCACACGCAAGTCCCACAGTGGGACGGGGCTGCATACTTGGAATGGATTATTTGAGTGCTTTGGACAGATAGATGGGCTAATGTTTTTCAAGGCTTTAAAGAAGATTATGTCTTAGGAAAGCTGCTCTTTTGTTTAATGTGTTATATCCTTGCAGCAATGCAGATAGATTTTTTCCTTCCTGTCAGCAGAGTGAATGTCCAGAACCTGCTGGAAGGGAGAAGCAGTTTGACGTAAAGCTCATTTTGACAAGTAATGACAAACAGCGCACCTGAGTGTGTGCATTTTTAAAAAATGCTTGTTTCCTTGGCTCTTTAAGTACAAGTTGAGTAACATATAGAATAATAATGAGTGGTGTTCTTTTTTCCCCTCCTACTTTCATTTTTGAACACTTACACCAAAAGCTGTGTGAAAGTGAGCACTCTTGAACCCTTCGAGGCTCAGGACGTGCCAGGGAGTGAACCTGACGAGTCCGAGGAGGAGGAGATTGTCTCTGTAGTGCTTGAAGAAGGCAGAGAGAAGTGGGATTGTGAATCCATCTGTAGTAAGTATCTCAGTGTCCCTTTCACTGCTAAAGGAGGACAGTTGTTTCAAAAGTATTAGGCACATCAACTTGTTGAGGTATATATTTTGTGAAAATAATTTGGAAAAAAATATTTCTAAGTTACAAACTATATAAAAAACATTTATAAGAGAGACCAGTGTGAATTTGAACTATGAAAACCCTAAAGCTGGGAAGATAGTTGGAACTCAGAAATGTTTTGCTAAACTGAAGGTGTACTCATTGATGCATATTTTTTTTAGGTACATACTCAAATCTATATAACCATCCGCAACTTATCAAGTATGAACCAAAGGTGAGCTTTAATGTCCTCAGGTGTTTGAAATATGCATTGCAGGAAAGGAAGTGTACAAATTATTTTCTCAACAGTGGCTTTATCTGTAGTGGCTACTGGACCATTAGGAAAAGCAACAACAGTGTGTCATAGTGGACTGTTTTTTAATAGGAATGGGAAATAACCCTAATGCCATTTTTTTCTTTCCTTTTTTTTTGTATATTTTGAAGTTAGAAGTGGGGAGGCAGTCAAACAGACTCCCACATGTGCCCAGCTGGGATTCACTCAGCATGCTCACCAGGGAACGATGCTCTGCCCATCTGGGGCATTGCTCTGTTGCAGCCGGAGCCATTCTAGCACCTGAGGTGGAGGCCATGGAGCCATCCTCAGTGCCTGGGCCAACTTTGCTCCAATGGAGCCTTGGCTGTAGGAGGGGAAGAGAGAGACAGAGAGGAAGGAGAGTGGGAAGGGTGGAGAAGCAGATGCTGCTTCTCCTGTGTGCCCTGGCCGGGAATCGTACCCGGGGCTTCCACACGCCAGGCTGACCCTAAAGCCATTTTCTCTTTATTTCAGCACAAACAAATCCGAATATCTTGTAAAACAGGAATACCTCTCAATGTCTTACCTAAGAAAGAATTCACAGCAAAGCAAGTTGAACGAATGCAGATGATTAATGATAGTGACCTGCCCAAAGTGTCAACCCAGCCACGCTCTAAAACTGAAAGCAGAGAAGAGAAAAGAGCAAGAAAGCAAGCTGTAAGAGAAGAGCGCAAGGTACTTTCTCAGATATGACATGACAAAGAGCTGGTGGCAGGGAGGTCGTGGGAATCTTCTTTTGTGAGATCAGTCTGCATCAGTTTGAGGATTTGAATAACATGAATGTATTCTTGTATAGGAGCGGAGAGTAGAGAAGAAAGCTAACAAATTAGCCTTCAAACTGGAGAAAAGAAGGCAGGAAAAGGAACTGCTGAACCTGAAGAAGAATGTTGAGGGTCTGAAGCTGTGACAGTGGGACATTTAGGGTAAGGCGCATTCCCCAGAGAGGCTCCTTTTGAGTTCAAGAATGAACGAGGATCTTCAGAGACAAGACTGACCTGCCGTTTTTGTGGCAGTTATTGAAAAGAAAAGTGTGATGTGTGTATTTATACCAGCAAGCTTGTACATATTGTATTGTTCTTAAATTTAATGTGATAGCCTTAGATTTGCTCTGAACTAAATGACTTCATGGATGTGAAATGTTTGGATAAATTAAAGAAAACTGTCTTCATAATTTAAAGGGAATTGTGTTCTTCTTGTGTGATGGTCCCAGTTGCCTTCTGCAGATGTTCTCAGCTATTTCTTTGAAACCTCTCCATCCTTTTTTTGTAGTAGTTAAGTGGTTTTATTCGCTGGATGTAGAAAAGTGGTCCCTTAAAACTAATTTTGAAATGCTGAGTGGTAAGAAGAGTTTCTGAACAGGGTCCACTGGTGGGAAGCGGATGCAGAGGTCACTTCGAGAGGGTGGTCAGCTGCATAATTACGTTGTTGGGACCCAATTACCGAGTGACTTGCTTTTGGACTTGAGGAACAGTGAAGACAGGAAACAGAAGAAGAAATAATCAAAACTTTTTTGGCTTCAGTTAATACCTGGCTCAAAATCAGAAATACTCAGTTTAAACTAGAAAATTTGTCTTTTAAGCATTATTTAATGCTTGGAACCGTTTATACTTGATTACAGTACATAGTTGAAAACTCCCTGCTTTTTGATGAGTTGGGCTTTTTTAAAAACTTCTTTAAACATTTTCAAGGCTAGAGCAATGACACCATCACAATTGTTAATTATTAGGTAAACTGTGACTTCCTTGCAATGGACAAGTTGTTATGTTAGTGACCCTGGTTCATGTGTCCAAGACTAATGTGTTACCTGGACTGTTCTGGGAAATCTGCGAACAGTGTTGGTCTGAGTTGGGAATAGAATGGCGAGGGCAGAACCATTTTTAGTAGGTGAGCTCCCTTCTCTAACTTACTCAAAAGTGTCTTCGTCTTTAATTCATTTGATTATGCCTTTTTTTAAGTAGGTTATCTTGTTCTCAATGTTATCAATTTTAAATCTAAGTAATTGTTGTAGGAGTTTTAAATGAGTTGTGCAAAACAATAGTATTATGTCCTTTACCAACATTGACACAAAAAACTTGGCTGAAGAGCTCATCATTATAAAAGAATGCTGGAGAGTGTGTATGTAAATACCAACCAGCAGAAGCAAAGGGTCAGATGATGGTTTATGATAGTGTTGGGAATGGATTAAAAATCCTTAAAGAATTGACCATTTATTTTAGCAACTATCTCCATTGACGAAGGTTCTCAGAACCAGCAGGAACCTTACAGACATGGAATATTCCTTTGACTTGGTGCTATTCAGATTCCTTCTTAGGAGCTTCTAATTCACTACAGTTTACCCAGAGGGTTTAAATCAATGCATCACATAGTTTGCAATTAAGAGAATGTGACTATAAGCCACAAATCTGTGTGAAACATACTGTGATTTAGGTTGATTATCCTCCGTATTTAAAGGTCTTAATTTTATTCTGGGGAACAAATTCTTTTCCAGTATTTCATAACATTTGGATTTGAGTGGTCTGTAAACAAGTTAGGAATTTAAGCTTCATGCTAAATGCTGGGAGTCCAAAGTGATATGGGGGATTTTCCTTCAAGGACTGCATCATGTGAGGAGTCTGGGTGTGTGCAGCAACGTACAACCAGCAACGCCAATCACTCAGAGCATCGCTCAAAGTGAGCATCTGGATATGTGCTGTTCCCCAGAGTGCTCTTCCTGTAAATAAATCTATCTGCCTCAGGGTCGTGCTCAATTATCACCTTCCTATAAACTTTTCCCTGACCCTGTATTTTAAAAACAGTACACACACAACCACTCTCACCCCCGGAAGTTCAATAAAAAGGAAAAAAATAAAGTGGCACATATGTCCCTCCCCTGTATTCTTCGTACTCTGCCCGTTTTCTGTTCATAGCACCTGTTGGCATCTGAGACGTTTTTTAGTCTCCTGTCACTAACACTGAGAGCAGGGAATTCATGTTTACTAGTTTGTTCCCCTGGGTCTAGAACAGGGCCTGATTTTTGGTAAATGATCACTAAGTAGTATATAAATGAATGGATAGTTGGCAAAGGCTTCAGAAAAGAATTGCTTAAACTTGAAGGGAACAGTGGGAAGTAGCCTTAATATTTTTGAGAAAGAAGGCCTAAGGTATCCCAGGCAAGGGGCAGATCATGAATTTGCCTGCTTTATCTTAAGGACTTGTCTTGATTAAGCTCTGTCCATGAGTGGTGGATACATCACTTTTCAGGTATTTCAGAACTTATTTTACAAATGAAACTGAGTATCAAAAACAATTGCTATTGTGTATATGATCTGTGGTGCATTGTATCCTCACCTCCTCTTTGATGCCATCAGATCACCTCAGGTAAAGGACAACTCTAGTGTCTTGTAACCTGACTGTTACATCATCAATACATTTGTGTTGCTTCCTCCTGTACACTGACGCCAGTATGTGTTCCGCTAACCTAGGAGAAGGTAAAAATTCTAATGGCCTCACATCTTAATAGTGAAACTTAACAGGAGAATGTATAACAAACACATACTACTGAAGTTAAGAAATAGAACATACAGGCCACCTGTGGGTTCATCCTCAATTTCCTTCCACTCTCCTATGTACTAGCCTATAGACTCCATCACCTCTGTGGCATCCCTAAACAGCATTTTGTTTCATTTTAAACAACTGAGAAGTGTAACCCTAGCTTATGGAGGCAATATTTGCCACCACTTGATGAAGGCATCCTTATCCATGGGAAAGGGGGCTTAAGAGTCTGAGTCTGATGTCAGCTGCTAGCGTTTCCAGGAGCCCCATGGATGTCAGCAAGGTGAGGGAGCCCTCGGGAACACGAGTCACTGCCGCTGGAGCATCCTGGACAGGCTGTAGAAATATCCTGGAAGGCTGGATGCTTGTTCCGTATTTTCTACTTCTAAGCTCTCCTACCTCTATCTCTCAAGAGAAGAGCAGTGCAGAACCTTCCCAGGGGTTGAAATGAGTATCCTCAACTGAACTAGACATCAGAATATGAAGGGGAAAGCAGGCATTACATTGGGACATGCTCAGACAAGGCAAGCATAGGACAATGGGAGCCAGAGAGCCTAGCTCTCACTGTTCTCAGGTGACCGGGGCAGCGAGTGTCTTGGTCACGGCAGTCTTCAACATGCCTGTGTCTTTAGCCACACACCTCCCGCCTGGCCTGGGAGCTCCCTAGCTCTGGTGTCTAGCTGTTCTGGGAGCTCCCTTCTCTCTCTCCTGCACTAAACTGCGCTTTGCTCCCCTTGGTGTGGAGCACACCCTCCGGTAATTCTCGAGTCAGGGTACACAGGATGTAAACTTTTTGAAACCTTGCATGTCTGGAAATGGATTTATTCTACCTCTATATTTGATGTTTTGGCTGGGAATAACATTCTAGGTTGTAGATTATTTTCTCAGAAATGGAAAGGATTGGACCCGTTAAATTCCATTTTTACTGTTTGGAACCTGAAGCCATTTGATCCCTGACACTGTATGCTCAGTGCTTTGTTTTGCTTTGTTTTTTTCCCCTCAAAGTCAGTAGAATTTCTAGTCTCCAGTGTGTCTCCAGTGTTCTAAAATTTTACAATGATGATTACTGTTGGTCTGTTTTCATCCTTTCAACCAGGTGGCTCATGTCCTTTAACTTCTGGAAATGGTTAAAAATTATTTTTTATTCCTTGTGTTTTCTCATTTTCTCTCTTGAATCCCTATTATTGGGAGTAGGATCTTCTGGACAGATACACTAATTTGCTTATGTTTCTCTCCCGTTTCTATGTCATTTAATTTACTTTCTGGGAGAGTTCCCTAATTCTATCTTCCAACCTTCTATTGAGTTTTTAATGTCTTCCTATAAGTCTTTTAATTTCCGAGAGCTTTAATTTTCCTTTAAATTGCTTTTTTGTTTGTTTTGGGCTTATGTGCTACAGGCTTTTCCCAGATCTTAGGAAATTCATGTGTGTCTGTTCCTGATTAAGATTGGAGGAAGAAAACACTGGAAACTAAATGGATGAGTAGCATCTGATGATTTTGGGCTTTGTTGTAGGGTGTTCTGGACGAGCTGTTTAGGAATCTTCCCAGAGCCAGCAGCGTCTTTGCTCTTTCCCCGTGGAATAGCTATATTCCAGGAAAGTTTTATTCTGCCTTGGGAGTAAGGGATTAGCAGGCAGAGCTCTGAGCCAAGTAGAGGCAGAGGCAGGTAGGGTGGGGTGTTCTCTGCTTTCAGTATTGCTATTCATATGATTAATCACTAGATTATATACATACATGTATGTGTGTGGGTATATATGCACATAGAAATACATATAAACAGTTCATCTTCACTAATCATAGAGTACCTCTCTGCAAATTTGCCTACTCACTAAAGTTTATAACCATAAAATCAATACTCACGGTGCTGTCATGGTCATTCACAGACCTGCACATAGCGGTTAAAAATCTGCGTCACCTCCAGTTCCAATTCATACTGTAAACAAGTGGCCTTTTCACAGCCTACTGACTGCCACGTTTTTCAGGTTTTTGCACTTTCTCGTGGTGATTTCACTGTTTAAAATGGCCCCCAAGTGTAGTATCGAAGTGTTACCTAGTGATTCAAAGCACCGGCCAGCTGTGACGTGCCTTACGGAGAAAACATGTCTATTAGATAAACTTCATTCAGGCATGAGTGCAGTGTTAATTGAATCAGTGATGTTTATTTAAATAAGGTGTCTTTAACCAGAAATGCATAAAACAAGGTATGTATTGATAAATTGATGACAGTTGTGACCAGAGGCTCACAGGCATCTAACCCTGTGTTACCTTCCCCTCGGAGTAGGAAGTCCAGTGTTTGCTCCCTTAGCGCTCCCAGACTATGGAATAGAACTGCCGCAATGCTGAGAATCAACCACATGTGTGTATATCTCTGCCTCCTCCACCTGCTCTCACTTCAGCCGTGCCTCGTGTTGACTCCGGCACAGACCTCTTCTTTCACCCTTTCTGGACAGTAGACTCATGCTGGAGTTCCGGAAGGGCACTCGCCCAAGGGGTGTGGAGTGAGGGAGGACATCTAGGAGTACTAACTTCCTGTTAGGAAACTGGCACCCTGATCCTCCCGATTTTAGCATTTGCCCTGCCGGTTGCAGAGGTGTGTGCTGCCGCGGGGTTCCTGTGACTCTGAAGGGTTCTGTACTGCAGTCTGGATGGTCTCAGTTCCCCCTCCTGTCTTCCTGGGAAGTGGACTAGGTGTCGCTTTTAGTCCTCCAAGTTGGTTACCATGTCCATGGGCCTTCCGGATTCCAGTTTGTTTTCTTGTCTTTTCTCCTTGCCGTGTCTCCATGTCCTTTTGTCTCTTTACTCTAGTATTTTGGGGCTCTGAGAGAAAGCAAATATTGATAGGATGTTCTCTCTGCTATCCTCACTCATTCCTTGTTCCATGAGTCATGTTCCTGAGATAAGTTAATACGGTGAGGTCAGTATGGTACCACCTTTGCCATATGGCCTTGGAAGATGTCGAAATTGCTAATGTTTGCATGTTCGGGATTGTAAAGGATTTAAGAGTTCTTTGACTTGCTATCAAGGGAATGAGAAAACATCTTCCTTATTCCTTCTCTAACATGCCTTTATAAGGAGATGTGAATTAGTAGGTGTTTTTACAAAGCATTCTTTCAGCTCAGGAAGAGACTATCTAGTCAGAAGTAGAATTTTTTCCAATTTCCTTATAGCCATCATCCTCTCCAGGCTTCATATAAAATTTTGGAACTGAGATCTTTGTAATGCTTATTTTCTCACTGTTAGCATGCTAAACCAAACTGTTGATCACTTCCAGATCACTCCTCATTTTAAAAATTGCCTAAGATTATAAACCAATGTATAAAAGTAATAGTTACTTTAATAATCTAGGTAAGATTCCAATTAAAGAAGGTAAAGCTAGAAAAAGCTAAATTGATACACAGGGTTTTAGAATTTTTTCTATCAAAGGGATTTTTATTGAAGTTTAGCTTCTTATTGACACTGTGTTACAAAAGAGGTTTAGTCAAAAAGACCGTAGCCCATGTCATCCTCAGAGTCCTCTTTCTTCGCTGGGGCAGCGTGTGGAGGGGGCAAGGCCACCAGCCCCTATTTTGCAGATGAGGCTCCCCATGTTGACACTGGCCAGAGCCTTCGCAAACAAGTCTGGACAGAAAGGTTCAACATTTACACCAGCTGCTTTAATGAGGGCATTGATCTTCTCCTCCGTCACAGTCACCTCATTGTCGTGCAGAGTCAGGGCCCAGTGGATGCAGGCGGCTCCCATGCAGGGCCCATGGGGTGGGCGAGTGCTCAGCTCGTGCTTCGGGCGGGCGCTTAGCCAGCTGTGGGGGCGGGGCCTCACCCCACACGCGGTGGCTTCTTTGGAAGGACGAGCACCTCACCAGCAGCTGGGAAAAGGGGCTCAAAAGGTTTTCTTTTTTTAACCTTTTATTCTGATTTTTGAAAGGGATGTATAGTCTTTTTAGAAAAATAAAAATGTAGAAAAAGAATCACCTTTATTCTTACCACTCAGAGGCAATCTGCATATATATATATATAAAGAAAGAGAAAGATATCTACATAGTTTTTGTGTTTAAATGTTATATATCATTAACATTTTCCATGTTATTCTCCCCAAATCATTTTTAATTACTACATTCTCATTTACAGCTTGGCAGTCTTCTCCTGTAAAGCCCCCCAAAAAGTGTCACTTTTGGCTCAGCAAGTCCATCACAGCTACTCAGCTCTGTTATTGTAATGTGGATGCAGCAATATATATTATATAAACAAACGATTGGGCAGCACTGTTTACCAATAAAACCATTGCGGCCCCAGCTTTGGCCCATGGGCCACAATTTGCCAACTCCTAGATATTTTTAAAAAGCTTTTAATTTTGACATAATTATAGTTCACAGAGTTTCAAAATAGCACCAGCGATCCCATCTACCCTTTCCCGAGTTTCCCCAAGTTACCTCATAAATAACTGCAGCACAATATCAAAACCAGGAAACAGATGTGTGTTTGTAGCTCTATACAATTTTATACGTGTGGAACCACCACAGATATAGAGAACTAGTCTCTCACCTTCTTCATTCTACCCCTTGTAGTCACAACTGCCTCCCTCCCTGAACATCCCGACTTCTTGGCAGTCACTCATCTATTTTCCATCTCTATAATTTTGTCATTTTGAGAATGTTCCACAAGTGGAATCATACAACTTGTGACTTTTTGAGGTTGACTTCTTCCACTCAGCATTGAGATCCATGCAGTTTGCTGTGGTTATCAATGGTTTTCTTTTCGGTTAATGAGCAGTATTTTAGGGTATGGATGTGACAGTTAAACCATTCACCTGTTGAAAGGTGTTTTAGTTATTTTAAAGAATTATTTTAAGGTTCCAGTGATCATATGTGCCATGTGATTCAGCATTTTGTAACAAACACTGTAAACCTCCTTAGTCCCCATGTTTGGTTCGACAGACATAGGCAGGTAGCCCTTTCTTTCCGTAGTCAAGCTTCCAAGTTGAATATCATTCAGAATGTGGTGGTCCATTCAAACATACTTATCTCTCATTATTTTAAGTCGCTGAACTCTTTAAGACTCACTGATTTAAACCAAGAGATGTTGTTTCTCCAGGAACTTCCATTTGCTTTGCAGGTTAGTAGTGACATACTATATATTTATGGTGACAGTTGAATAAATAGGCCTTTAATAGCCATACAGGGTCAAGCGTCAGTGTTACCACTTACTACCTGGGGTCTTAGAGAAGGCTCCTAACCTTGAACCTCATTTTTCTTATCTGTAAGTGTTAATAATAATGGCACCAACCCTGTCTCATAGGGTCACAGTGAGAATCGAGTGAGATGACACAGCAGAAGTGTTTGGGGAGCAGGAAGACACTATACAAATGTTCAGATAGTATGCATATAAAACCTCATTAGTGTTTCAGAAAAAGTGGCAGTTCTATACTTAGAATGCAGAGTTTTTATTAACCAGTATGTGGGGTGGGGGATAGCTTTGCAGGACAAAAGAAATTAAGACTCTGTTTTACAGAGTTAGAAGGCCGAAAGGACGGCGAGGATGAGGGATATTTCTGTATGCTCTCATGGATGACCTGTGTTGCAAATACAATACCATCTGGCAGATGTGCGAAGAAATCATTTAAATCAACAATGTGTGTAATGAGCTTCCATCTGATTCCTGTTAATCAGGCCTTCCTTTTTCAAACTGTCTTCTCTTGCTTTCCATGACCCTGTTCTCTCCTGCTGCTCCTTCTGGCTTCTTATCATCATCTTCTTGTCCCTTACACGCGGGGTCCCCTCGGGACCGTCCCTGTACTTCTCTTTCCATGACCTCTTCCCTGGCAGGATCGCGCCTTTCCATCACTCCAAACAAAGCCTCCATCTGTGTCTCTCCAGCCCTGACCTCCCTGATTTCCATCCTGCTGGCTGGCTGACTTGATTTCAAACTCAGTATTTCCAAAGCTGAGGTCATTTTTCTTTCTGAGATGGACCTATTTTTTAAATTCTTCATTTCTCTCCATAGCACTACCATCTTCTCTGTCCTTGGGCATCCTTCTCTCTTTGCCACCCACCAGCTCGCCCTCAACCTGGTCGTGCCGTCCAAGCTTTGACCACAGTGTCTCCCGTTTCCTCTTTCCTTTCTATGTGCAGCCTACCACTTCAGCTTTTCCACTAAAATTCTATCTTCCCTCCCCAGCATCCATCCAGCCATCCCTCCATCCCTCTGTCACATGAATTTTCTACACTTGAAGCTCTTCCTACTCAGTCTTCTTGATTGCTCCCCTCGTTGGTAGAGAAAAGCCCAGGCTTTTATTCTAACATAAAATCTTCCCCACGATCAAACTGCTTTTTAAATCTTTATGTACTCGACTCCAGATGAGCGGAAAGGAACTAATATGAAATGGAACTCCCTTTTCTCAGAATTCCATAATGTTTTCCTCTTCTCGTGACACTTCTCTAACTTCACTTAATTTATGTGCATACTTTCTCTCCTTTTCGATTGCTGGGCCCACGTATGGTTTCTCTCAATATTCCCAGAGTTGCATGTAGCAGATATGTGTTGAATGAATGATTGGTCCTGTGGTAGAAATTCAATTCTTGTTTGGCCCGTGCATTCAACAAGTATTTATTAAGCAGTTTACCATGGGTCAGCTGCTTTGAGGCATTGGGACATTGTGGGCACAGTTTCAGCCTCTTTTTTTTTTCTTTTATATCTGAGTTTATTCTTCATTTAACTTTTAAAATACTGCTGGAGTTAAATATTAATAGCAAGTAGTGAACTGATGATAATGCTCCAGTCATTTACCACTGCCCATAAAATGCCAGTAGTGAGTATCGTTCACAAGGCTCATCAGCAAGCCTGACCCTGAACACGGCCCCTAGGATGGTGTGCATTGTTCTTGTATACTTCTCCATTGTACTGGCACCTCTTTCCTGACTTCAGTAAAAGTCCACCAGTTCTACTTGGTCCATTTTATCGGTCTCTTCTATTTCCATCTTCACAGGTAGGATTTGCCTCCCACCCCCCAGCGAAGAGTTTATCAGGAGAGAAAAAAGCACTAGGAAACTAGAACTTTCCTAGGAAAGTTTACCTTAAATTCAGGGATTAGGCAACCTTTTTTGTATGGTTCCTGATATATTAGCACCTTCCTTTAGCACACACACATAGACATTCCTTTCTAGTGGAACCTTCCAGACATTACCATTCGACAATTTGTGACTTTGTACTAAGGTATTAACTTTGTACTCATGTCTTTTTTTTAAAATAATTTCTTCTTTTTTAATTTATTCATTTTAGAGAGGAGAGAGAAAGAGAGAGAGAGAGAGAGGAGAGACAGAGAGAGAAGGGGGGAGGAGCTGGAAGCATCAACTCCCATATGTGCCTTGACCAGGCAAGACCAGGGTTTCGAACCGGTGACCTCAGCATTTCCAGGTCGATGCTTTATCCACTGCGCCACCACAGGTCAGGCCTGTACTCATGTCTTAAGCAAAGCTATCAGGCACTTTGTTTGAGAATACATTCAAGATTAGATAATTATAATTATACACGGGTGGCGTGAAGGACGTGGCATTTACCTGTGTGGTGAAGTGAGAGGAAAACACAGGTGAGTTTACAGAGGATCTTTCTAGGAGAAGGAAGTGGCTGGTGGGGAGGGAAGAGGAGCGAGGACATCCAGCCCTGGAGGTCCCCTCCAGTCAGTCATTTCTCCTCGGGCAGGCAATTCCACGAAACTAACCTAATGTGCTCTTGGATCCCGTACAGATGGCAATCAGGAGTTATTTCCCTGTGAAGTCTGTGGAAGACGCTTTGCAGCAGATGTTCTGGTAAACATAAAGACGTTTTGTAGATGTGTTTCATTGGAGTTAAATGAACTGTCAAGTTAGTGAGGAGGACGCAGTGGCAAAGATTAAAGACAGATGTGGAGGGAAAGCGAGGGGAGAGAAGCACAGAACCTGTGGTTGGCAGGCCCCGAGGACACCAGGGCCGTTTCGGTGCTGCCCCTTTCCGAAGGGGAACTTAGTCAACGTGGCCCTCTAACTGAAAGGGCGCCAAATAAAAGTGCTTGGCACGGCTGATCGTCTCCTGAGAGGTCTTGGCTCTTTTGCCTTTTCTATAAGCATCAGAAATCCAAATTTTTAAGGCCAAAGCACCAGGGAAATTAGCTAGTCAAGAGGAATGAACATTGAATTTAGAGCATCTGGAAACTTGGCTTTTAGCCTCAAATTTGTCACTAATTCTGACAAGTCCTTTAACCTCCCTCTGTTTCCTGCTTTGCCACGTAGACAGAACCCTCCAATTTCAGGGGTTTTATGTAATTTGAACGAAATGGATCTAAAGCCTTTGCTAAGATTTAATTGTTAAGCTAATTTCAAGCTAACTGTGTGTCATGTGTCCTGATTGATGGCTTTAAAGTGGAATCGAGGCTTGATTTACGGTATTTCAAAGTTAGGGAATCAAACAGGCTTTCCGACCTCAGCATTGTGAAAAGAGTCCCAAGAAAAAGATGATTTAGAAAAATTAAATGATAATGCAGTTGTTAGTTGAGACATTTTAGATCAAGGAGATTTTTACATGGAACCACAAGGATTTGGACTATAAGCCTGACTACATTTTGAGGCAAAAGAGTACAAGAGGAGACGAGCAGGGGCTGGGAAGGTAGAGAGGGCGAGGGGGGTGGTGTGCGGGGCGTAGAGGAGGAGAGGGACAGGAGGTGACGGAGGAAGGTGTGACTCGGGGAGGTGAACATACAGTACAGTGTACAGAAGTGTGTCACAGAGCTGGGCACCTGAACTCGTATCCTTATGTTAACCAGCATCACCTCATCAAGTTAAGTTCTAAAAAAGACTAAAAGACGAGGTTGTAGGTTTTCTTCCTCTGGGGATCTTAAAAAATGAATCCTATGTTCTCTTAATTAGAGCTTCCTAAATGTAACAGGGGAGCTCACAGGGCCCCCCTGTGGCCTGGCATCCACCGGAGGGCTGCCATTGCCTCTGCCAGTCCGGAGCCCCACCCCATGGGGCAGGGCTCTGAGACCTCGGAGGTACCTCTGAAGAGGGATCACTAAATGTCAAGTATGTCTCGGGCCCTCTCGAGTTTTATTTCCTAGGACTCTCTCTAGGGAGCATCTGGTCAACCGATCTGATCTCCTTCTCCCCTTTCGTTTAAAATGGTATGGCTTGTGTATATACAGGTGCAGTGATTTCACAGCGCCCGTATTTTATTGGGTCTCTAGGCAAAGCAACTATGTAAGTGATAGCTATTATGAGTTACATATCCAAGGAAGAGGACAATCTCAGAGTGGTGCAGTGACAGACTTTTATCAAGCTGGTACTCAGGCACAGTGCTACATGTTTGTTCCCCCAAATTTGTACCAGAAACGCTGAGGACTACTGGCTACAGAGTCAAGAATGTGTTCCCTGCCGACCATCTTGCAAATATTACAATGTTTTAAAATTTAATGTGATAAGCTCAGATTTGCTGTGAAATAAAGGACTTCACTAATCATGTGGAACATTTGGGTACATTCAAGGAAAATGTCTTCATAATTTAAATGGATTTGGTGCGCTCTTCATTTATTCGTATGGTTGTTCCAGTTGTCTTTTGCAGATAAGATATTCTCAGCTATTTCTTTGAAAGCCTTTCTGCTCCTCCTCAGGAGTTAAGTGGTCTAATTTGCTGTCTGTAGAAAAGTGGCCCATTTAAACTCGGTTTTGAAATGCTGGGGGGTAAGAAGTGTTTTTCTGAGAAGTTTCTGTTGGTGGGAAGCTAGATTTCCCTTGCCGCATGCAAATGGGCTATTTCAAAAAGATAGTAAAACTGAACATGAAGGTTGTTGGGACTCCAATTTCCTGTTCTATTACTGGAAGACTCGCTTTTGAAATTCAGGAACAGTGAGGGCAGGAAACAGAATAGAAGAAGTCATCAGCAAAACTTCAGTGGTTTCAGTGAGTACCTGAAAATAGCTCAGTTATCAGAAACATTTATTTCAGTTTCAACTACAGAGTTTGTCTTTTCCACATTATTTAATGCTCAGAACCATTCCCACAGCCCAAGTGGTAGAGTGAAATGTATAAAACCGAAGTTGAAGTAAATCTCTCTAGCTGCAGAGGCCTTTTGTTGACCTTGACCGAACATAATATCTAGTTCTGTATAACATGGGCGAGGGGAGCCAGATGGATTTGCTCTGCTGTGATTTGAGAGTTGGGGAATGAACTTGGCTCGGAAGGTGCAACGCAGGCACTGTGGTGGGGGCCGCCCCAGCACACTGCAGCGTTACAAACCCTGTGACTGTACATTTAAAAAATGTTAATCCCCACTCTTTCTTTTTTCTAGGAAAGGCATGGACCAATATGTAAAAAACTCTTCAACAAAAAGCGTAAACCTTTCAATTCCTTAAAACAAAGATTACAGGGCACTGACATTCCCACTCCGAGAACGGCTCCTCGGTCCAAGGTATTATCAGTATCTTCCTCGTTGTTCTTGATTACATCCCTAAGTACATTAAAGCCCCTTTCTGGCACTCTGGGCTCATTTTTGTGTGATAGAGCAGTGTAATGTCATGTAAATATAATCCACCTTTACTGTGTTCTTTTTAATCATGCTCACTAAGATTTCCAAATGTATTTCAGATATTTTCCAGATGTGGCAGAGAAGAATCCTGTTTATACTTTCATTAGAGTAGCATTAAATCTAGCAATTAACTTGGAAGCAAGTCACTTTTAATCTTATATTTAAGTCTTTCTTTAAAAGTTTTGTCGTTTCTTTGTGTTTTTTTTCTTCTGATTGTTATTTTGTGTTTCCCTTCACTTTGTGTATTGATCACTGTATTTCCCAAACCTCTTTTAGTACTTTTGAAAGGCAAATTCTCCTTCCCTCTCCAAATTTCACAGTACTGTTTCCTGTGAATTCAAATCTCAGCTGCAAAACACAAAATAACAACAACAAAACCCCGCAAAATGATAATGGAGAGATAGATAGTCTAGGTTAGAATATGTTGGTTTTATTTATTTATTTATCCATTGTAGCCTCAACCTGTGAAGAAAACAAACTGGAGACAACAACATGAAGACTTCGTTAATGCCATCCGATCAGCAAAGCAGTGTACCCTAGCCATTAAAGAAGGCCGGCCTCTCCCACCTCCGCCCCCGCCCTCCATCAACCCAGGTGTGTCGCCAATCTGGTTTGCTTTTGACATTCACTCTTAACCAGTTGAGGCTATGCTTGATTTTTGGCCGAATTATTATGCCTTGCTTCCTCGTATGCACTCTAAAATTAACAATAGCAATGAAATGATACAAAAGTCATTTTATCACATAGTGGATCTTATCTTATTCTTTTTCAATTCTGCCTAAAGACTCTGTGTTTCCTTTCAACACGAGAACTGCCTCAGCATGTTCATGGTACGATGTAACTCAGGGGACACCATTTCACATCATGGTTTATGGGAATGGAGCTGTGCAGAGCAATTCAAGTAGTTCCAGAATACTCCCCAATGTCAGATATCTACAGCTCTTTTTAATTTTTTTGAGATAAAATTCCCCTAATATAAATTGCACCACATTTTCCCTGGCCAGATAGCTCAATTGCTCAGAGCATTGTCCTGAAGCACAGAGGTTGCTGGTTCGATCCCGGGTCAGGGCACATGCAGGAACAGATCGATGTTCCTCCCTCTCTCTCCCTCTCTCCCTCCTTCTCTTTAAAAGTCAGTAAAATAAACAGTAAACTGTACAATTTTAATCATTTTAAGTTGTATAATTTTGAAAATTTTCAAATCTCCAGAAAAGAGGGAGGAATAGTACAACGATCACTCATACACCTTCCACTGAAATTTGACAATTGTTGACATCGTTGTCATATTTTCTATCTCTCCTTTTGTTTTCTTTCTTTTTCCTCTTTTTGCAGAACTATTTCATTTTAAGTTTCAAAATTTATACTTTACCTTGAACTATTTTGGTATGCATTAAGTATTAGTATATTTTCCTGCATAACCACAATACTATTGTTGCACTTAACATATAGACTTATGTTCTCCCAACTATCTTAAGATGGTCTTTTAAAGCTCTCTCCTTATCTGCTGGTCACAATCCAGGCTCAGTCAAGGTTTATGCATTGTCTTTTGTTGTCTGTTTAACTTCTTTTAATCCTACACAACACACCTACTGGGCCAATAATCTTGTAGACTTTCTCATGTTCTGGATTTGTCTGTTTCTTAGTCATCTTAGTGTCTAACTTGTTCTTCTATCCTCTGTCTTTCTGTAAATTGAAAACTGGGGCTAGAGGCTCAATTAGATTAATATTAATAATAATACCTAAATAGATATATTTACTTCTTCCTCTCCAATTTGTATGCCTTTTATTTCTTGTGTCTAAATCTTCTATTTATTCAACAATACTGTGTTGAATAAAATATTGGCAAAGTAGCCATCCTTGCCTTGTTTTCCATTGAATATAATGTTAGCTAAGGGTTCTAATTGACATTTTAAGCATAAATAATAGAGCATATTGTGGAGATTATAACATGTGAAAATAAAATGTATGAAACCAATAGGACAAGGTTGAGGAAAAAGCACATATATTTTTGAAAGGTTCATATTATACATAAATAGGTATAATATTATTTGAAGGTAGAATATTATATTGTAAAGATGCCTATTATAAATCCTAGAGTAAACATCCCCAAATATTGACCTATAGCTAATAAGAAAATATACGGAATGGAAATAAAAATTTAAAAAATTATTCAAAAAGAAAACAAGAAAAGAAGAAAAAGGAACAAAGAACAGATGGGATCAAAAAAATAGCAAGATGGTAGACTTATACCTAATTATATGGACAGTTGCAAGGAAATAACCTAAAACTTCAGATAAAAGGCAGAGATTATCAAAATGAATAAAACAAGGTCCAATTAAATGCTTCCTACAAGAAACACATTTTAAATATAAAGACACAAATAAGTGGTCCCATCAGGTGACAGAAAGGATTGTTGGCCCCTTGAGCCAGGAAAGGCATCACCCCTCCTAAGGGACTGCTTCTTCTGCTTCCGCCTACCACTGCCTCACATACGAACAAGGTTGGCAGATCTAATTCCTCAAAGGATGGCAGGAATGCAGATTTCCTGATTTAGAAATACCAGAAACTCAATTTTTTAGAAACCTCAAGTTTGAATCTCAAGCTAGAAGTCAGATGGTGTTTTCTTGGAGGGGTGGGGAGGACCAGAGGGGACATGTGGGGGATTGCTTGGGTCATTCTCTCTTGATCTGGGCTGGTTACACAGGTGTGTGCAGTTTGTGAACATTTATTTCCTGGAGCCATTCACTTATGATTTGTGCCTTTTCTCTTGGATAGAAAGGTAAAAAGATAAATCAACGCTGGCAATGTCAAAATGACTGTTGACTAGAATGTTTAACGCATGGGAAAAGATATACATCATATAATACTCATAAAAACTGCAGTGGCTAAGATTAATATGGGACACGGTAAATTTCAGGGCAAGTAGTATCAGCAGAGATGACGATTAAAAGATATATTCATCAAGAAGACCTCTCAGTCCTAAATGTTTAGGTACCTAGTAACAGGGCTTCAAACAACATGAAACAAAACTGACAAAACTGGAAGGAGAAGTAGCCAAATTCACAATTATATTTGGAGATTTTATCATTCCTCTCTTAGTAACTGATGAAATAAGCAGCAGGAAAATCAGTAGAGACATAGAAAACTTGAACAACAGTATCAACCAGTTTGACCTAGTTGCCATAGCTACCTGTAATGTGACACACAGCAAGAGCAGAATATAATTCTCCTCGAATACCTATAGAACACTCACCACTGACCATGTGCAGGGCCATGGACTGTGGCCCTAAATCCATGGAAAATGGGTCTAAAAGGATTCAATTTAAAAGGATTAAGATCTTTGCTCTAATGGAGCCTCGGCTGCGGGAGGGGAAGAGAGAGACAGAGAGGAAGGAGAGGGGGAGGGGTGAAGAAGCAGATGGGCGCTTCTCCTGTGTGCCCTGGCCGGGAATCGAACCCGGGACTTCTGCACGCCAGGCCGACGTTCTACCACCGAGCCAACCGGCCAGGGCCCAGACTATGCTATTTGACCACATTAGAATTAAGTTATAAATTAAGGATGAAGATAATATCTAGAAAATTCTTGGACAACTCATTTCTAAATAACACATGGATCTAAGAAGAAATCACTGGAGAAGTTAGAAAGTATTTTGAACTTAATGGTAATGAAAACATATCAAAATTTGTGGGATTTGGCTAAAGCAGTGCCTAGAAGGAATTTTATAACTTGAAAAGCACATATTAAAGAAGGAAAAAGGTTTACATGTATTACCTTAAATTTCCTCTTTAAAAAGATAAAAATAGAAGAACAAATTACACCTAAGTAGAAGAAAGTATAGAGTTTTCAGTAGAGAAAGAAAATAGTGTCCTATGGGTAAAAGTATCAGACAGGGGCCCGTTTTTTTTTCTATTTTTTAGTGAGAGATAGACAGACAGACAGACAGACATGAGAAACATCAACTCATAGTTGCAGCACTATAGTTGTTCACTGACTGCTTCTCATATGTGCCTTAACCAGGGGCTCCAGCCAAGCCAGTGACCCCCTTGCTCAAGCCAGTGACTTTGGGCTCAAGCCAGCGACCATGGGATCATGTTGATGATCCCACGCTCAACCGGTGACCCCGCGCTCAAGCTGGTGAGCCTGTGCTCGAGCCCGCGCTCAAACCAGTGGCCTCAGGGTTTTTAACATGGGACATCAGCATCCCAGGCCAATGTTCTACCCATTGCGCCACCACTGGTCCAGCAGACAGGATGCATTTTATCTCCCTATTTGTTTAATCTGTACACAGAGCATATCATAAGGAAAACAAGGCTAGGCTCAGGAAGGAGGAATGAAAATTGGTCGAAGAAATATCAATAACTTCAGATACGCAGATGATACCATCTTACTGGCAGAAAGTAGCATTGATTTGAAAGAACTTCTGATGAAAGTCAAAGAAGAAAATGCCAGCAGCACTGCACTTAAACATCAGGAAGACAAAAATCATGACCACATAAGAAATACCCAGCTTTCATGAAGACATCAAATAGATAATAAAATGAAGATTTTGCTCACCTTGGTTCAGTCAGTTGAAATGGAGACTGCAGCCGAGAAGTTCAGAGAAGGCAGACACTCAGAAGGGCAGCAGTGAAAGAACTAGGAAAGATCCCCCAGACCAAAGATGTGGTTACAGACCAAGGCGAAGGTCACCTGCGCTCGTGTATTCCCAATGACTGTGTGCAGATCCAAAAGCTGTAATAGTGTAGAAGCCTGATAGGAAAGACTGGGTTCACTGGAGATACAGTTTTGGAGGAGAACTGTGTGGACACCCTGGACCACCTGGAAGAGGAACAAGTGGGTCCTAGAGCAAACTAAGCCTGAAGCATCACTGAAGGTGAAAATGAAAAAATTG
The DNA here is from genome assembly GCF_036850995.1 of Saccopteryx leptura. NCBI lineage: Eukaryota > Metazoa > Chordata > Mammalia > Chiroptera > Emballonuridae > Saccopteryx > Saccopteryx leptura. The sequence goes on along the minus strand of NC_089505.1, from coordinate 21,667,704 downwards.
AAGCTCTCCTACTTTGGGCAGGCACAGCCTGAAAGGCAGGGTTCTTTGCCAAAGACAGTAATGCTGGGGAAAATGAAAGGCAGCAGGAAAAGAGGAAGACCAAACATGAGATGGACCTACTCCATGGAAGAAGCCCCAGGCATGAGTCCACAGGAGCCGGGCGGGGCTGCTGAGCACAGGACACTGTGGACGTCACTCATTCAGAGGGCCGCCGGGAATCAGAATGGACTCAACAGCATGTAACACACAAGAAAATAGTAAGTGTAATTATCATATTGATTTTGTTAAAACTTGTTAAAATATTTTTACCTTTAAAGGCACATGATCATCTCAATAGATACAGGTCAATAAAGCCTATGACAAAATGTAACATTCATACATTTTAAAAAGTACTTAGAAATGTAGATATAGAAGGGAACTTCCTTAATAAAGGTCAGCTTTGAAAATCTATAGCTAACATCACACCTAATGGTGAAAAACTGAACACTTTCCTACTAAGAAATGGAAAAAACTGAGGATATCTTTTCTGACCACTTCTGCTCAACACTGCACTGGAGATAGTACCCAGTTAAATAAGGAAAAATTTATATATATTATTTTATATAAATATATGTTAAATATCAATTATATATGCATATATCATTTAAAGATTGAAAAGGAAAAAGTAAATCTATCTATTCACAGACAACATGATCATGAATGAATAGATGTAGAAAATCTTAGAAAATAAAATAGCTACTTAAATTAAAGTATATTAACAAGCTTTCAGGATATAAGGTCATTATATATACAAGTGGGTTGTATGTCCATATACTAGGCATATGCAACTAAAAAATGAAATAAAAAATGCCTCCTATAATGTATAAAATCATTAAATACTTAGTAAATATTTTTTTAAATGTTAGACCTATAAAATTAAAACCTATAACTTTGCCTAGAAAACTTTAAAGAGGAACAAAATATATGGAGATATATACCATTTTCATGATTTGGAAGACACAGTATTGTGTTATGGTGTCAATTCTTTCCAAATTAATCTGTGGCTCCAAGGTAATTCCAATGAAAATCTCTGCAAATTTCCTTTGCCAAGTAGGAATTGACCTGCTGATTCTAAAATTATATCAAAAGTCAAAGGATCTGGAGTAACCAAGATGGTTTTCTTAAAAGAATACAATTGGAAGGCTTAGAATACCTTATTTCAAGAATTACTAGAATATTACAGTAATTATTACAATTTGGTATTCCTGTATCAATTGAACAGCAAAGAGAATCTATCAATAGATATAGATGCCCCTGTCTGATCTACATTTCTGACAAAAGTAATTCAATGTAGTAAAAGATAGTCTTATTAGCAAACAATGCTGGGATAGCTGGATATCAATATGGGAAAAAAATAAACCTTGATCCTTATACCATATACAAATATTAATTCAAATTGGATTATTACTGACCTAACATAAGTGTTACAACTATAAAAATTTTTAGAAAAAAAAAATCTTTGATCTAAGGGTCAAGATTTTTTAAGCACTCACATTTTTGTGTGTGTGTGTGTGTGGCAGAGACAGAAAGAGTCAGAGAGAGGGACAGATAGGGACAGAGAGGAAGGGAGAGAGATGAGAAACATCAGTTCTTCATTGCAGTTCCTTGGTTGTTCATTGATTGATTTCTTGTATGTGCCTTGACCAGAGCGCTACAGCAGACTGAGTGATTCTTTGCTCGAGCCAGCGACCTTGGGCTCAAGCTAGTGAGCCTTGCTCAAACCAGATGAGCCCGCGCTCAAGCTGGCGACCTCGGGGTCTCAAAACTGGATCCTCCACATCCCAGTCCAACGCTCTATCCACTATACCACCGCCTGGTCAGACAAGCACTCACAATTTTAAAAAACAAAATTGATAGATTGGGCTTCTAATAAGACAAACCATCCAAGAGGAAAAAGGCAAACAATCGACTTAAAGCTATGTGTCAAAAAAGAATGAACAATAAGCACAAGTACAGATATTTAACGTTATTTCCATCAGGGAAATGTAAATTCACACCACAACGACAGACCCAACACCCGCACCTGAATAGCTAACATGAAAGACTGAAAACACAAGTGACGGTTAGATGAGGAATAACTACAAGTGGGAGTACAAAGTAGGACAGACACTTGGCACTGGCATTTTCGTAAACATAGTCCACTGCACAGCACCTCCAACCCTAGGTACTTATGCAAAGAGCTGAAAACTTGTCCTTAAAACAATAGATGTTCTTAGCAACTGTCTATTACCACAAACTGGAAGCTGGACACGTTCGTCAACAAGTGAGTGGATAAAGAAAATTGTGGAATATTCAAGAGTAAGAAGTCGCTACTATACATGCTGCCACATGGATGTTCTATTATATGAAACTGTAACATCTGTAGTTAAAGGAAAATAATTTTTGGTCGCTTGAGACTAGGTCTGGGGGACTACTGACTGAAAGGGGCACAGGGAACTTTTCCAAGTGATAGAATTGTTCTATGTTTAATTGGGATGGTTACAGAAATTTATACACTTTTAGAACTCACTGAACTGCACATTTAAAATAGATGCATTTGATGGCAGGCAAATTATTTCTCAAAGTTTATTTTTAAAAGTTAAAAAAACAAACCAGAAAACCACTGTGTAATCATGCTATAAAAGTCATCTGAAAAATAAGTAATCTGAACTTCTTTACCAGATAATAATTTTAGTAAGTGCTTCACTTTTGCTGGTTTCTAATGAAAATGTAGTTAAAGTAGTGTGTTATCTTAAGACATTCTGTAGAAAGAGCTATGAGTGTGATTTCGATAATGCTTTGGCAACAAGCTTCATATAACAAAAACATCTTTTATGGGAAATGCTTTATTTTAATAGCAGAAGCTACAGAGTTGAATGACTACCTTATGGTTCTGTAGTTGAATAAATAAAACCATAGCCGATGTCTTGCTGTGTGAATTTCTATCATTTTCATGTTGAATTTAAAATATGGGGCTTATTGTGTTTTTAAGTAAATAATTCCCTTTGTAAGGCCTCAGCAAACATACAATTTATTCATCTGCCTTTCAAAGTGTCATGCTGAAGTATAGTTTTATAATTAAATTATTTCCTGTGCCCTTATTATAATTGTATGTACCAAGAAAAACGATCGTATACAATATCACATTTTAATTGTTATTCAATTATTTTGATTATTTAGTGCTTTTATATCAGTCCATATATTCACAGGCTTAAGTAGTAGAAAATGCATAACTAGAGTTATATGCAATATGGCCTCGCATGCACGAGTTTGTAAGCAATTTTTTTGCAGCATGATCCTCTATTTCATGACTCAGTTTCTGTGACATGTATATATTTATTCTAATTCTTACTGAGTTAAGTAAGTCTGCCAGTCATTCAGCTTTCCAGGATGAGAGTTCATGGGGACAATGATATTGAATATTTATAATTAGGATTTCCTGTGAGGCCTGGGACATCTGGTCACCATTTCACAAGGTTACATAGATATGGGAACTCAAACAAAATGCTTGCATTTTTTAATGATGCTAGCTTTTCTACTTGCACTTTGTTTATGAGAGCTGACCATCCCCCCCCCCCCCATTGTCTCTGTAAGATCCACTTGCAGTCAGACTTTTAAAACCATGTTCTATTGAAGTAAATGGACTGTCAGCGATTTTTAGGACGTTGTTGTTGCTGGAGGAAGAGGCGACTGCGATGGAGATGGGAATGGAACAGTAGCCCAGGCGCGCTGTGTTCAGATTATTGTTGCTGAAAGATACTTTCTTCCATTCATAGCGTGTTTGAAGTCCCCTTGCTCTGCCCACTCAGGCAGGGCTTGCCGCTGCTCCTGTGGGCTCCCGGGGGGACCCAGTACCTCCTCCTCTCACTGCTCATCGGACGGAGTGGCCATCCTCCGCTCCTTCGCCTGGTCCTCTCGTTCTCTCTGGGCTGTTGCTGGCAGGGACATACACTTCAGCTCTGTGGTCTCCCTGGTGGCATCCAGTGCCAAGCACACAGCAGGGCAGCCACGAGTGAACGAATGCACAAGTGGGATGAAAGAAGCAACCTCGTCGCTGCCGTCATCGCCGTCCATGCCTGACCTCGGTGGGGTCTATGGTGGTGGCATTTCTGAGATGAGCCTTGACTTTTCAGCCGGTAAACCTGAAGAACTCCCCATCAAGCGCAGAGCCGAGGTCTGGGTGGTTTCCTACGCCGTGGTGAGTTCTGCAGGCTCCTGGCACTTCGTATTCCACTTTCTCTAAGCAGTTTCACTCCTGCTTGGAAACTCTTGTTGGGCCTGTTTCCCCAGAGTAATGGTGTGTTCTGCCCCGCCCACTGGGCCAAGCCCTCCTGTGGATTATTTTAGTTAACTTTCACAACAACCGATGAAGTGGGTGATATGTAGGTCCTGGAGAAAGGGAAGCTTGTGGAGGTTGAGTAACTTGCCCGAGTTCACACACACAGCAAGTGAACCGGGGCTCCGAGCCAGTCGGACGGGAGTCAGAGCCTTCCTCATTTCTCAATGCTGCCCTATTTTATTTTCTTCAAGGAATTTATCACTGTGGGAAGGCTTTGCTTCTCTATTGGAATGCCCGGTTCATGATTACAGAGACATTGTATCATCCAGGATAAAACAGTGCCTGGCCCCGAATAAGGTGTTCGATATGTATTGAATTGGTCATCGAGTACTCTTCCAGAGTATGAAAAATAAAAGGTCAGGCTAGGTGCTAATCTTTTGTTTCCTTCCAGTTTGTTCTGATTTTTTACATTTGATGGGTATTCACTTCAGGAAATGGTTTGTTAAAAGAAAAAGCTCCCCAAAGTGCTTGAGAAGTTCCCTTCAAAAGACTCAGCTTTGAAGACCTCACTGGCTTAACTATCCATCCACACATGTAGGAATTTGAACTAACCCGAACTTCCCTGCGGAGATGAAGGCCGCAGCTGTCCTGGGGGAGAGTTCTTCTCCTGTGTTGCTCAGATGCGCTGCCATCCCTTAGGAGAGGTGTCTACAACAGACAGAACCCCGCATCTCTCTCGGCTTGCTGGAGGAAGGAGTGGGCTCCCCTCGGCCTCGCTGCGGGCTCGCCACATCCTAAGAAGACCTTGGAGCTTCCTCACTCCTGATTTCTCTCACTGTCTAGAAACTGCAACTGAGAGCCAATTCCACAGAACACGCAGGACCTAGAGCCCACAGAACTACCTGGGACTTTTTTTTTTTTTTTTTTTTTTTTTTTACTTTTTGAATTGATTGGGGTGACATTGGTTAATAAAATTACATAGGTTGCAGGTGTACAGTTCTCTTCCATCCATCACCCTGGGGCCCCCTTGCCCCTCTCCCACCGCCCCACCCCCCCTGCTGGCACGCACGAACACTGGGAGCTGAAGGGGTTTCTGGAGCCGCTTTCCAACCAGCCCTCCTGTTCCTCTTCACCCTTTGAGTCCCCACCTTTTTCCCTCTTACTGCCTCCTTCCCGCACGTCTCATTTGCCCCCTCACTCCAGAGGTCTGTGAGAAAAATCTTGCGCTGCAAGAGCGGAGTCTTTGAGCCGGGGCCGCGGGCCTCCACTCCCACCCCGAAACCCGCATTCCGAAACGTCCCGTTTCCCCCGGAGCCCCGTAACTCTCGTCTGTCTTTCTGTCACACCCTGTGCCACAGCCTGGGCTTCTGAACCTTCTGTGCCCTTTCGAATCCTCAGTAATGACATTCTGTGATTCCAGGACTGCTTCTTACATACAGACCCACTACATAATGCATTCAATCGGGAAGTTCCTAAGTATCATTTGTGTGATTGTGTGAACAGTCTGCGGGCGCGCGCACCGTGAAGGGGAGTAGGTGCTGGAGCAGGACAGGGGCCTCTGCCCGCCTCCCCCCCGGAACAGGCTATCTCACACCAGCGTTTGGGACCCTGTTCTTTTGTTGGAGCAGAGTTCACATCCTAGTTATTTCATTTCCTGTACTCCATGTCAGAATTGTGTTTGAAACGCTAATTGCCTTCTGTTGTTATCTTCACGTTCAGATTATATCCAGTGTCCGTATTGTATGAGGAGGTTTAATGAAAACGCAGCCGGCCGCCACATTAACTTCTGCAAGGATCAGTCTTCTCGCCGAGTGTTTGACGCAGCCCAGACAGCAGCCAAGTTGGCAGGCCGAGCGCAGGTAAACACCTCTCCCTGGCTGTTGGCTCTGTGCCCCCCGCATGTCTGGGGCAAGCAGGTAGAGTTTGGAGGGGCCCTGAGCTACTCATCCCGAGAAATGTAAGGATCACCATAGCCGGTCACTGTCACTCACCCTCATGGGACACTCACCCTCATGGGACTGGGCTCCTTTTGAGTTCCCAGCTGACTCCACTGGATGTTGTAGAAAAGGTATTTGTGTCGTGTTTGCAGCTTCTCAGGATGAAGGCTTGGGTATATAAGTAGTATTTGTCTAGTAGCCTCAGGGTAAAACTCCGTCTACCCGGTGGTGGTGATCAGCCCTAACCACACAGAGAGGAATTGTCAGCCTGCGGTAACAGAGGCCCGAGTGAGGAAAGCTGACACAAGGTGACCCGTCCTAGGGGCCGTGTGCTTTGCTCTGTGGAGGAAGCCACAGACTCAGAAAGTTAAAGTGGAGAAATGGAAGCAACTGTTACAAAAAGAGGCAAATAAGGAAAGTGACAACTTGACCAGGAAGACAATAGATTTATAAAACACAGAACCATACACATCACAGGGCCCAGGGACATAACTTAGAGTATAGCATAAAAACTGCGAGGTTTATAAACAGAGCTCGGACCCCAAGAAAAGATTAAATTGGTCTGCCTGTAGAGTGTGAAATATGTTCAGAAAGACTTGCATGAAATCCAGGACCTAATGGGGTAGGACCCTCTCCAACAATAGTTTATCCCACAGCTGTGGCCTGGGAGCTCTATCTCCATGTAAATTAGACAGTTATTGAATATCTTCTCTGTCCCCGGCACTGTGCTAAGTGCTGACGGATCAAGGATCTGTTATTCCAAGGAAGAGAAGGACTTGGAAACGGTGCGGGAAGAAGGGAGGCTAGCGGACACTTGCAGAAGCACAGTGGAGGAAAAGGCGCGGGGACTCATGGACGGCTTCGCAGAGGAGCAGACACCTTCCCCTCCGGCATCAAGTGGTTCACCCGCCTCCAGCTGGGACGGGGAAGGACGTCATGCACAACGTCCAGCTTGAGGCCCGAAGGGCCCAGCTGGTGAGACTGCAGCACAGATGCCTGCTGGAGAGCGACAGGGCATGGGACGGGCCAGGCGGGCGTCGGGCCTGCAAGGGCTTTCGGTCAAGCTGGTTCAGAGAGGAGGGAAGGAGGAAGTTAGTGGCTAGATGCCCTGAAATCTAAGGCCGGCCAGCCTGAGGGCCCAGCAGCAGGGACTGTCAGGTCCCCGGGGACACGGCCGTCCTTTCCGTCTCTCCGTCTCCTCTCTTCCCACTACGCTCTGCTTTCTCTTCTCTTTGACTCCTGTGGTTTTTCTGTCTAATTGTCTGTTATTAGCCCCATGTGTCATTCTGTAGGCAGTGTTGACCGTTTGAACCATATAGACCGCAGTGACATGGACTTGGTTTTTCAGAAAGATCACCCTTGCAATTAGCGTTCAAGATGGATTGGCAGGAGAACAGTTCAAAGCCACAGCAGCAGGGAGGAATGACGGGCTGGCTGGAGAGGACTGATGGGGGTGGGTGGGTGGAGGGAGAATTTAAGAAATAACTGGTGGGCCTGACCAGGCAGTGGCGCAGTGGATAGAGAGTCGGACTGGGATGCGGAGGACCCAGGTTCGAGACCCGGAGGTCACTAGCTTGAGCACAGGCTCATCTGGTTTGAGCAAGGCTCACCAGCTTGGACCCAAGGTCGCTGGCTTGAGCAAGGAGTCACTCGATCTGCTGTAGCCCATGGTCAAGGCACATATGAGAAAGCAATCAATGAACAACTAAGGTGTCGCAACGAAAAACTGATGATTAATGCTTCTCATCTCTCTCTGTTCCTGTCTGTCAGTCCCTATCTATCCCTCTCTCTGACTCTCTTTCTGTCCTGTAAAAAAAAAAAAAAGAGAGAAAGAAAGAAAGAAAGAACTGATGGGCCTGAGAAGGCAAATGGAGGGTACAAGGCAAGAGAGGATCAGGGTTGACAAGAAGGTCTTCAGCTCCAGAGCCTAGGCAGATAACACTACTGTGCACCTGCATAAAGGACCACAGGAGGGAGGAGGGAGGCGTGTTGGTGGCGCAGGCCGGATGGTCTGATAAATACAGTTGCAGAGATTCGGTCTTGACACTGGAGATAGTATGGGAGGCCGTGCAGCATAGAAAGGGCTGGATTCTGCCCTCAGTGGTCAGGGTTTGACTTGCAGTTCTGGAATTCACCATCTGCAGGTGAACTTGGACAAGTCACTTCAGTTCTGTCAGACTCACTTCCGTCTGTACCTTGTCGAGTTGCTGGGAGGATTATAAACAATATAAACGAAGTGCCTTCCTGTCGGGGTCCCCTAGCTTTCCCCTCTGCCCATCACCCCACCCTCCTTCCCCTCTCCGGGGGGGTCCTTTCCTGTGGGTGGGATAGACACCCCGATTTTGAGGGGCTCTGATTGCCCTTGGGCTTGACTTTCACTTAGTTTTGGAAAGGTTTTCTCAGCCTAACTCGCCGTCCCTTTCCCAAGCACTAAAAGGGTGCGGTTACATTTCTTCGAACGGCTCTCCTGGCCGGTCCACGAAGTGAGTCGGGGTTTAGCGGGGCCAAACGGAGCGCTGGGAAGCAGCAACGGAAGTGCTTTTTATTCCTGAAGGAGGCCAGCTGGCCGTCCTGACTGTAACCAGTGACTTGGCCCTGTTCCTCGCCTTGTTTTCCAGGGCTAAGTGGTGATTGGGAACACAGAAGAAAAATTGCCTGCTTTCTGAGTAAACTCGCTGGCGAGGGCTCTGCACAGCAGGGCCGCTCCCCGGGGGCCGCCTCCCCGCGTCTCACAGTGAGGCGTGTTCAGAAGTGGGGCAGAAAGGGGGGGGCCGCTTCAGTGTGGAAGGGCTGGTAACAGCCCAGCTGAAGTGTGTTTCTATTTTAAATAAAATCAACTTTAAAAAAACAGTGCTGTGCCCCTGAGCCTGCCCTGGGGTGGCGCGGTGGATAGGGCATTGACTTGGAATGCTGAGGTTGCCGGTTCAAAACCCTGGGCTTGCCCGGTCAAGGCACATACAACAAGCAATCAATGAACAACTAAAGTGAAGCATCGATGACTTGATACTTCTTGTTCTCTCCCCTCCTCTCTCTGTAAAATCAATAAATAAAATTAAAAAAAAAAAAAAAGTGCTGTGCCCCTGTAAATAGCCCTGTTTGTTTGGATGGGGTTGAACTGCCCGCTGTACTCACATGGCTGGCCCGGCCCAAGTGGGAAGTCTCACTTGGGCTGACAGGTTATCTTTATGTAGTTTTCATGGAGATGTTGGTGGGATCGGTAACAAGGTAAAAAGGAGCCACCAGGGAAGCTTTTGGTCCTTATTCTGCATTAATGTAACTATTCTGCTCGTGCTGGTCTGCAGGGAGGGGTGTGGTGCAGGGATGTTGGAATTCCATGTTTAAAACATGTGCTGCCTGCCAATGTCTGTTTTTCTTCTCTGCTCATGTATTTGAAAACAAAAGCATCTTCAAGTGTAATGAAAAACTAGAATGTTCCATAACTCTCCTTATTGACATGAAGTGATTTTTCATGTCTCTATACCACTGATTTTACAGGGGTACCATATCGCAGTCCCCCCAAAGGCTCAATTATGGAATAGAAGCCCCTAAACCCTGGTGCGGCTGTGAGCACCAGCCGGGGGGTTAGGAGCTGGCTACCCAAGGGGCGTGGCGTGTGCGTCCCCTTCCCCTGCGTGCAGCAGGTCCCTGGACAGGACTCCAGTCTGCCGCCACATGAGTGTGAGTGGAGAGCTCGACTCCTCTGTTATAGCCCTGTGCCCCCTGAGGTTATAGCCCTGTGTCCCCTGAGGTTATAGCCCTGTGTCCCCTCTCTCTGTAGGGTCGGGTGCTGATGAGTCCAAAAAAAGATCCAACTGTGACCAGTGCCGTGGGAGCTCTGCTCCAGAACAGGGCCCTCGACGCCACGAGAGTGGCCCCAACCAGACCTGGTGAGTCAGAGTGAGGGTCTCAACACTCCGATGGCAGGGTCACGGGCGACCGGGGTTGGCTTTGGGATGCATGGGCAGTCAGCAAAAGCGTGATATCCAGTGTTGCTTTTGGATGGAAAGATACATGGGTTTGTTTGAGTTTAAAGCTTATTTGCCAAGAGGGAAGATTTCATAACATATCACATTTAGATAACTCTGATAAGAGCAGATCTGATTACAGCAGCAGGGACTCAATCCATTGTTCTCTGACTAGTAACATTGGGAAGAGATGGAGAATGGGAGACAATAGCTTATGTGATGTGTTGAAAATAAGGGAAGACAATGAAATCGCTAATCTCGGAGAGGTACCTGCACTCCTGTGGTCATTACAGCATTTTTCAAATAGCCAAGATTCAGAAAGAAATTAAGTGCCACTGATGAATGAATGGACAAAGATATGGTGTATAATCTAGCACGGTAGATAATAGAAACGAAGCCAGAGAGAGAAGACGAAGGAGGAGATCTTACCATCTCTGACAACACAGACATTGAGGGCATTATGTGAAGTCAAACTCATAAAAACAGAGGATACGATGATGGCTGCCAGGGGTGGGGGTGAGGTGGGAGGAACAGAGGGATGTCGGTCAAAAAATACAATGTTCCGCCTGACCAGGTGGTGGCACAGTGGATAGAGAGTCGGACTGGGACATGGAGGACCCAGGTTCGAGACCCCCAAGGTCGCCAGCTTGAGTGTGGGTTCATCTGGTTTGAGCAAAGCCCACCAGCTTGGGCCCAAGGCAGCTTGAGCAAGGGGTCACTCATTCTGCTGTAGCCCCCCTCCCTGGGTCAAGGCACATATGAGAAAGCAAGCAATGAACAACTAAGGTGCCACAGTGAAGTATTGATGCTTCTCATCTCTCTCCCTTCCTGTCTGTCTCTAACTATCCCTCTCTCTGACTCTCTATTGCTGTCAAAAAAAGAAAGAAAAAGGATACAGTGTTTCACTGAAAAGATGAGTAGGTGCGGGAGATCTCACATACAGCATGGGGCTATTGCTGGTAACACTGTGTCTGATTTGAAAACTGCCAAGAGAGCACATTTTCCCTGTTTTCACCACCACGGACGTAGAAGCTGACTATGGGAGGCAATGGGAGTTAACTAACTTCATGTGGTGATCCTTTGCCCTATGTGCATATATCAAATCATCACATTGTATTCCTTAAACTTTTACAGTGTTATGTTCAGTTGTAGCTCAAGAAAACTGGACAGAAAAGAACATGAAAGAGGGAAGAAGTTTCCTTCCTAGAACTAAATAATTTCTCCAAAGGAACAGAAAGGCATAACCACCATTTTAGTACTTACTATATGCCAGACCCATTTCATTTCATCCTCACAATAGTCCTCTACATGTTTTCATCCGTGAAGAGGGAAACTGAGGCTCAGAGGGCAGGTTATTTGTTCCAAACCCACAACTGGCCAAGAGCAGAGTTGGATGAAACATCTGCTAAGCTCTGCCCATCCTCTGAGCTGCGTTAATGAATGTGGCACTCTTCTTTAAGATCAGCACACACTATGAGGGCAACATGAATTAATTCATGACCACAGGGCATGTCTGATCAGGAGTCTTATTTTGGAGACATTATCAGAACCAAAGTAAGAACCCCTAGCCTCACAGTTCATGAACAGCCCAAGAACGTTTATTATTAGTCTTTAAATTCCTCATGAGTTGCTTATCATGGGCTAAAAATCAAATTATTATTTTAAAATTTCCCTATAGTCCTGTAAACCCAAGTCATTAGTTCTTTTTCCTAATCTGTGAAAACTCAACAATGAAGTAGGTTTTAGTTTTCACACATAAACACACGCACAATTCAAATTATATATGTACTCGTTTGGTAAAACTTTCACTAACATGCTTTTTCCTAAAGTATAATGATTAATGTCCTTGAGTAAAAAAACAGTTTCTTTAAATTATGGTTGTTTTTCTTACTTTTTCTAAGAATATGTTATAATGCTTCCTTCCCAGGAAAAAGTACTCCTTTGAGTTTGAGGTCAACGCTTATTTGCCAAGAGGGAATATTTCTTAATTCATCAGGATTAGAGAGCTCTGACAATGTACAGAGTCAAATCCAAGCACAGCACCAGAGTCGAGGACATGTATTCCCTCGTCCAGTAAACTTGGAAAGAGTTTGGGAGCGGGAGAGGACAGCATGTCAGGTGTCGTGTTGAAAATAAGAAAACCGTTTCCTTCCTTGAACTGAGTAATTTTTTTTTTTTTTAATCAAGGCCTGAGTGAGGACTCAGAAGTCCTGTGTCTCAGTACATGAAGCAGGTCTTTATAAAGACACCATTCTGTTACACTGGAAAATAGATGAGGAGGTCAGAAGGTCTAAGCAAAACGGTGTTATGTTTGCTTTTGACTAGTTAATGGTGGTTTATCATCGCTGGGATGTTGCTACCCAAAAGGCAAACTTTTTCACATGGCTGACACCAGATTCTATTCTGCCACCTGACCTCCCCTGCCACTATTTCCTCTCTGTCCAGCTCCTGGGCGTCTGTGGGACTCCTTGAGCATAACAGGCCTGCATGTTCCTGGCTCAGGGCCTTTGCACTGGCTGCTCCATCTGCTGAAAACCAAACACTCCCCCACTGATCTGCATTGCTCAGTCCCCCACTCCCTCCAGTTCTTTGCTGAGTGTCATCTCTACAGCGTGGCCTCTCAACCTCTATATTTAAAATCAATTAAGCCCTCTGTAATTTTCTCTGAAGTTTTTTTTAAAAAAAGCATTTACCACCATCTAACATTCACTGTATATGTGCTTGTCAACCCCTCCCCAAAAGGAATGTAAGTGTGAAGATGACAGGGATCTAGTTTGTCTATTTTTGATTGTGCTGCCACATCCCTACCTGTTCATGGCACATGCGAGGTGCTCATTAGGTACTTTTTGAATGAAAGGTATGAGAAAAAGTAGGTACCTTGCTTCTGTAATTTCTCACTGAAGTTATTGGCCTATGCATATAATTGTCATGTTAGTTAGCTTTAAGAGATAGCATTTTTATTTATTTCTGGCTTAAAATGGATTTTCTCTTTTTCTCAAGATTTTGACCATTTTTATTGAAAGAAACAAACAAGCAAAAACCCTGAGGAGCCTGACCAGGTACTGGTGCAGTGAACAGAGTATCGGACTGGGACATAGAGGACCCAGGTTCGAAACCCCGAGTTTGCTGGCTTGGCAGGCTCATCTGGTTTGAGCACAGCTCACTAGCTTGAGCCCAAGGTCGCTGGCTTGAGCAAGGGGTCACTCACTCTGCTGTAGTCTCCTGGTCAAGACACATATGAGAAAGCAATCAATGAACAACTAGGTGCCACAACGAAGAACTGATGCTTCTCATCTCCCTTCCTGTCTGTTCCTATCTGTCCCTCTCTCTGTCTCTCTGTCTCTGTCACACACACACACACACACACACACACACACACACACACACACACACCAAACAAACAAACAAAAAATCCCCTGAGGAATATCTATGAGGATGGTGGGATCAGGGTGCATTTATTGAGTATTCAGTGCTTCAGCTTGAATGATGGGGAATGACTTGAACAGTTTGTGATGCTGGTTGATTTTTTTACCCATGCAGGAGACAGGTAGACTTAAGATAAACTTTCAATTTAATTTCTTATTTTTTCCTGGGCCCTCGCCTGCTTACATTTAAAACAAAAATCCCCAGAGTTTGTGTGCCTTTCAGCTGGTCACTTTTCGTCCAGAGCCATTCCGGGAAGGAAGCAGCAGCATGCCGCTGTGGGGGCAATGAGTTCTCAGAAATGCGGAGGCCAGGAAGAGAGCAGGGGGCGCCCCTTGCTAATGTAAACAGGCCAGTGTGTGCATCGGAGGCACAGCTACTATCTCTTGTGTTTGTTCTGGTCAGCATCAATCTGTTTGTTACAGGAGGGTCTGTTAAAAAACTGTTCGTGTTGATCTTTGCTATATCTAGATTGGCAGTCAGTAGTTTAGGCCACTTGGTGTCACTTGCCTTTCACAGAAATCCTATCATTGTCTTTTCATCTAGCTGGTAGTTAACCCACTAAAATTCTGGCTCTCGCTCTTCAACTCTCTTGAGTAACATATGCATTTAGTGTCTCCCGTGGGTAAGTAACATTTTGTTCTAAATTCACAGTCTGGGGAGGGACACGTGTGTAGATCCCAACCCTTACCGGTCCCTGAGTCTTAGGAGAAGCTCTGCTCTGCTCTGCCTGCGCAGGAGGGTGTGGTACCGGAGAACATGGGGAGTCACGTGACCCTGATACATACACAGCTGCCGTGGATGTTCAAGAAGATGCATTCAACATAACTATTATGCATGGGTGTCTCCCTGCCCATGGCGTCTTAGCAGCCAGTCTTTAACAGGGGGAGGCAATCTAATATTTAACAGTGGCAAGTAAAGGTCCTCAGGGAATACAAGAAAGAGATCAACTTGGCCTAGGAGGCTTTACGGAGGTGGTAACAGTCAGAGAGAAGCCCCACGGAGGGGGAGGCATTGGAGACGAGCTTTCTGGGTGAGCTACATTTTGACCAGTAGAGAAAAGTTGCAAAACAATTAAACAAATATATGAAAATGAGAATTCAGAGGACAAACTGTGGAAACAAGTGGCCCATTTGGCCGAAAGCATAGAGAAGAAGCATTAGGGCATGAACAGAAATGAGAGTTAGAGTGGAAGGAGGGCGGTGATTGGCAGGCCAGGCGCCTCGGCTACACACGATTCCACGCTGACACTATAAACTGGGCACTTCTGATGGCCCAGTAGCCTCTCTGTTCTAGCCACTGGAAGTGAGCCTACAAAAGCTGCTTTCGAGAAAGCATTTCCAAAAATCATCATGTCAGATATTAATGCTTACTGTAAAAAGTATTAGAAAGTGGAGAAAAAGTATAAAGAAAATATCATCCATAATCTCACACCCTGCCATGACTGACAATTGTTAATACTGACATCTTTTTCAGTGGCTTTTTTTTTTCTGTTTATAATCTTTTTTTCTGTTTCTCTTTTGTCAAAGTTGAGACTATAGCCCATGTACACATCCTGATTTCTTTCACTAACAAATTTTGAATGTTTCCCTATGGCAAAAGAGTTTCCTTAAAAGCATAGCATCGTATCACAGGAATCCATGTAACTTACTTGTTTTCCTAAGGTCAAGCAGGTCAACTGTCTACATTTTTGCTATACAGAACTCTCTTCTTCCTGGACAACAGTCCACACCTAACTGTACAATCTTTTAAGAACTTAATATATTAATCCTCATTTAATCGTCACATGGGAGGCAAATGTACCGTTCCTGTCCAGAATTTACAGGTCAGAGAAGCATAGAGAGGTAGAAACCTCGCACAAGTCACTTCATAGGAAATGAAAGAGCCGAGTCTTTGTCTGTTTTGGGATAACTGGGACAGAAAGTATAGACATTAAGGAGATAGTAAAATATATAGTATATAGTATATATTTCTTTCTACTTATACGTGTTATATATATATACGTTTTAGAAAAAGGTCTGGCTCTTTCTTTATTCCCACAATGATTAGGTTAATATAATGTATGCTCTTGAAACTTCCTCTTCTGTTAAAACTATAGTTCAAAAATGCTATTGTTTGATTCTTAACAGGAAAGTTCCGGTGGGAAATGAGTGTATAGCCTAGTCAGCAAACAATCTACCGGTGGTTATTTTCTCAAGGGTTCTGAAGTGAGAGCAGCTGGTTTGCTGGGCAGACACCTCTGAGCCTCAGGCTCTCAGTTACCTTTAGACAGAGACTAAGATCACGATGAACATGGGGCTCTGGGCTCTTGATCTGTGCTGTGCTGCGTATTTAGTGAACTGCATTTTATAACTCTGTGCGCTGGGCTCCGCTTTTATTTCTGTCTGGCACCAGTGGGTTTGATCGAGCACCTGCCCCGCCCCAGCTGCCCCTCCTTCCCGGCTTCGTCGTTCAGCAAGTGTCATGAGTATCAGAGGGTCTGCTGCTGATCCCTGGGAAGAAATAAAAGTTACAGATCTTTGGGTAAACTGGACACTCGCTTTTCTATTCCTATGATAGTTTTGAGTCCCAGTTTCCTTGGGCTGTTTGGTTATTCCCCTTCATAAAACTCCGGTGGCCTCTAGGACAGAGGGGACTTGCCCTTTTTACAAAAAAAAAAAAAAAAAAAAAAAAATGATTTCTCTGAGAATGCTGCCCCATACCATATAGTCTAAAACGGACGATGGTGTACCTGTATTCATAAACTGCTACCACTCTATTACCTAACAGAGGTGCTGGACCTAAAGAGCCCATCTGTGAGGTGAGTCCAAGCCCTTGTAAACAACCCCGGGGTGCAGGGGTTCATCGGGAGGAGGCATCTCACGTCTCCTCAAGGCTTCTCGGACCTTCTCCAGCATGAGAGAAGTAAAGAATTGTCAAGGCAGGGACTACTCAGGGTACATTCTGAGGGTCAGAGCAGTAGTGGGGAGAGGTGCTGAGAGTCTGCCTGTATAAATGGGGGGCCATCTGGGGTGGGTGGCAGTCCAAAAGGCCCATCTGTGAAGGGCTAGGGGCAGGGAGAGAAGGCTCCTGAGACAGTTCCTGGTTTTCCTTACTATTTGGCCTGGATAGAAACTGAATATTTGTCTATAGCTACAGAGCAAAACAGAACGGAATAGAGACTTTGATCTAATGTGAGGATTTCACAATCACTCCTCTTTTTTTCTTGCTAATGTTTGCTTTTACATAATAACAAATCTGTTTATGTCTGTAAAGGATTAGCAGTGGACCCTGTTTCTGGAGCAAAACTCAAACAAGGATTTACTAAATCATCTAAAAAAGATTAACTCCTAGAGGCCAGGTAAGAAAAACAAAACCCCTGTAATCCAGGTGTTGCTGATATCTGATGTGCGAGATGAGTACGGTTCATCTAAAAAGGATTAACTCCCACAGGCCAGGTAAGAAAAACAAAACCCCTCTAATCCAGGTGTTGCTGATCATCTAATGTGTGAGATAAGTAAGGCTAATGAGCCCTCTAAGAGAATGACCCCTGAGCAGGCAAACCGAAGAGAAATATGGGCCGAGCCTGAGTAATATCACGTATGCTCTTGGAACTTAACTCTTCTGTTAAAACCTATAGTTTGAAAATGGTATTTTGATTCTTAACAGGAAAGGGGTACAGTTCTTCATTTTGACCTGGAAGTCTACTGCCCCAGTCCCCGGTCCCCCAAAAAAGCCAGTTCCTGAGATTGACACGGAATAGGATGGGCATGAAGTCGGAGGCGTTTTTGATCTTGTGACTTGTTTGTTAACAACAATTAAAAATTTAAAGAGGCTTCTATTAGTTAACATTGGCAGTGTGGAAAGGCCAGAGTTCCAGTAAATGCCTTTTCTCTCTGCTTGCAGACTGGCTCCCAAACACCTCCACCTGCAAAGCTGGATCCGGGAGCACCACCTGACAGGAGGAGCACTGAACGTCTGTGTGAATGCCCACGAGTCCTCTCGAGAGTTCATGTAGCATGAGTAAAAACGAGTTTAAAACTTTATTTGCTCCCTTCAAAATATTCAAAACCATTAAACAACACATTAACCTGCTTGGGTTAAAGATTCCCTTGAAGAATATTTTAAATTGGAAATTTAATAGGCTTTTTCTTTTTTAATGTTGCTTTGGTATTAGAAACCTTTAGCGAGGCCGTCTTTGGAATACTAGCTTTATTTCCTTACTAGGAAAATCGTGTTCTACCTTAGCTTCATTCTCCATAATAGCCGTGAAAATCCCAGCTTTGCTATTTCCTTCTAATAAGCATTAAACTGTAATTGAGTAACAACTCCTGTTTTAAATGTCTGTGTACCATGGAGAGTTGCCACACACGCGCCAGTGAGCACTGTTGGTTTTGGGGAAAGCCCGCAGTGGAAGGACCACGGTACAGTAACCTTCCCACCCCGGGGAGAAGTATGCCCATGTGGCCTCACCCCATTTCCGTGTCATGGCCCAATCAGAGGTCCACTGCCCATCTATCTCACCGTTGGTTTCTACGGCCCTGTGGGAAGGGCGTATCTCAACTGTTTTTCTTTGTTCCGAGGGTTAACAAGCTCTTTGTCGCGTTATTTATACCTAATTAATGCTCTTTCATCTTTTTGTTCTTAAAACTCGGGGAAATTTTAATTAGGCATTAAAAGCATTTTTTCCTAGCTAAATTTAAGTAGGAGAACCAATCCCAAGCTACTGCCGCTTGCAGCGCAGCAAATATTAACACCGGGAGAACTTCGGGTCTGTATTTGGGGACCAAATCCAACATTCTATGCTCAGGAACATCAGGTCTGTTTGCTGGAACAGACTGAAGGTGACCAGGCCGTGGAGCAGGGTTTGTGGAGCTTCTCTGAGTCGTTCTCGGGAGGACTTAGCCGAGGGGATCCCCTCTGGAGGGAAGAGGGGCCATGGGAGCAGGGGATTCCTCCTGACGAGGTCCCCCGTCCCCTTGTTGTATTCCCTCCCCCCCTCCCCCAGGTTAAACTGCAGTTTAAGAATCTACCAGGTCAGTTCTACAGTGACAGCCACACCCCAGTGTCTTTCCTGAAAGGCCTCTGGCCCGCTCCTGTCACCAGCGCCTGTCACCAGCTCCTGTCACCAGCGCCTCTGGTAGGGCCAGGAGCCAAGGTTCCTCACATTTGACTCATCAGCTTCTTTGATGGGCACATAAACCCAAGGCTTGCCATTCCCTCGCCACCCCCACCCTTTTTAGAAGTAAAACAAGGATGAACAGGATTGTCAGATGGGGGTTAGGAGTAGGGAATACTTTGTGAAGGAATCCCACTAAGGAATGTTTCTAATTCGTGCTAGAAATTCCTGGTGAACACCACTGTCAAACTGGCCCAGGGTAGACTTCAGGAGCCAGTGTTAACCTATGCATCAGAAATACATTCATAATGTAGAAGGATTCATACTTTTACAAAGAAAGTTTTAGAAATAAGCTCTTAGCGCTGTGCATTTAACTGAAGCATATAAGCTTCTACCTTAAATTATAATTGTACTAAAAAAAAAGAGTTGGTTTCTAGTTGATGCTGACTAGAGGTCAGACTAGTAGTAGTTTCTGTGGGGAAAGTAATGGCCAGGAGGGGGCGTGAGGGAGCCGCCAGGGAGCTGGGAATGTTTCTGTCCAGTAGAGCTGGATGGGCAGGAGCCGCGGGTAAAAATGAAACAAGCCATAGTCAGGATTATAGAGTTTATTATATGTAAGATATATCTTCATATAGAAAGCCTCTAAACACAAAAGACAAAGGAGCTTTAAAAAAAAAAAAAAGGTTAATTTTCATGTTTCAAAAACTCATTAGATACCAAATTCAAGAGAAAGATTATAGTTACTTTGCAAAATGTTATTCTTTTTGAATAAAACTAATATTGACTTAAATGAATTTTAAAATGCACTTACTTACTTATGATTAAAAATATATTTAAGCAGAGTAGTATTTTAAGCCAACAGAGCAAAGAAAATTCTTGTTTAATATATATATATTTTTTAATTCCAGTAATAATTTTCTTAAATTCCTGTTAAAAATATAATCAATATTAAAGTCAGCAAAATGCTTTATTTGACTGACACCTGGATTATTTTACCACTTAACCTGGTTACACAGTGATTTCTTTTTTTTCTGTCAGATGTAACTGACAACCATTTTAGTCTTTAAGATAAATGAAGTGGCTCTGGCCAGTTGGCTCAGGGGTAGAGCGTTGGCCTGGCGTGCGGGGGACCCGGGTTTGATTCCCGGCCAGGGCACATAGGAGAAGCGCCCATTTACTTCTCCACCCCCCCTCCTTCCTCTCTATCTCTCTCTTCCCCTCCCACAGCCAAGGCTCCATTGGAGCAGAGATGGCCCGGGCGCTGGGGATGGCTCCTTGGCCTCTGCCCCAGGCGCTAGAGTGGCTCTGGTCGCGGTAGAGCGACGCCCCGGAGGGGCAGAGCATCGCCCCCTGGTGGGCAGAGCGTTGCCCCTGGTGGGCGTGCCGGGTGGATCGCGGTCAGGCGCATGCGGGAGTCTGTCTGACTGTCTCTCCCCGTTTCCAAGCTTCAGAAAAATACAAAAAAAAAAAAAAAAAAAAAAAGATAAATGAAGCGGTAACTCACATTATAGCATCTTGTGGAACAACCTATTCAAACTACATTTAAAATGCTCGTTTAAAATGACACCCTCTACTATTTCCCACAAGACCTTGTTTCTGTAAAACTACAGGTTGGCTATGGCAATAGTAACTAAACTACACCCAACCCTGAAGGTAGAGAAATCCCTGAAAAGAAATACACAGTCTAGGTATAATATGCAATATAAAGGTTATTTTTTGTATTTAAAGGAAAAAAGAAAAAATTCTCCCATCCGGGAGAAATCCAAGCTCCCTTGATTCCTTGCCGTAGCTCCCTTCCTCGGCAGTTGACACACTGAGCAAGTCAGTTCACATCAATATGATCATGGCTTAGGGTTAGATGTGATTTGACACACACCTATAGATAGCAGCCCTCGTTTGGATGTTGGTTATGACAATAGTTGCAGTTCCATTAAAGAATACTTGCTGATTACATTTGGTACAAAGCATAAACACTCGGGACAGATTGGCACCATACATGCAGTTCGAGGACTCTCTTATCTCAAGCTAGTCTTCACTGAATAAGCCGTATTTCCAGTCCTACTTTCAAATCTCTCCTCTCTCCTTGTGTTATGAATGACATTTAGAATGCTTCTCAAAAGATCTTCAGAATCAAAAAAGTAATTATAAATGACGTTTACAATGCTTCTCAAAAGATCTTCAGAATCAAAAAAGTAATTATAAATGACGTTTACAATGCTTCTCAAAAGATCTTCAAAATCAAAAAAGTAATTATAAATGACGTTTACAATGCTTCTCAAAAGATCTTCAAAATCAAAAAAGTAATCCTAAATGACGTTTACAATGCTTCTCAAAAGATCTACCAGAATCAGAAAAGTAATCATAAATGACGTTTACAATGTTTCTCAAAAGATCTTCAGAATCAGAAAAGTAATTATAAATGACGTTTACAATGCTTCTCAAAAGATCTCCCAGAGTCAGAAAAGTAATTATAAATGACGTTTACAATGCTTCTCGAAAGATCTACCAGAATCAGAAAAGTAATCATAAATGACGTTTACAATGTTTCTCAAAAGATCTTCAGAATCAGAAAAGTAATTATAAATGACGTTTACAATGCTTCTCAAAAGATCTTCAGAATCAGAAAAGTAATCATAAATGACGTTTACAATGCTTCTCAAAAGATCTCCCAGAATCATAAAAGTAATCATAAATGATGTTTACAATGCTTCTCAAAAGATCTACCAGAAACAGAAAAGTAATCATAAATGACGTTTACAATGTTTCTCAAAAGATCTTCAGAATCAGAAAAGTAATTATAAATGATGTTTACAATGCTTCTCAAAAGATCTACCAGAATCAGAAGAGTAATCATAAATGACGTTTACAATGCTTCTCAAAAGATCTCCCAGAATCAGGAAAGTAATCATAAATGACGTTTACAATGCTTCTCGAAAGATCTCCTAGAATCAGAAAAGTAATCATAAAATGACGTTTACCATGCTTCTCAAAAGATCTTCCAAAATCAGAAAAGTAATCATAAATGACATTTACAATGCTTCTCAAAAGATCTCCCAGAATCAGAAAAGTAATCATAAATGACGTTTACAATGCTTCTCAAAAGATCTCCCAGAATCAGGAAAGTAATCATAAATGACGTTTACAATGCTTCTCAAAAGATCTCCCAGAATCAGAAGAGTAGCCATAAATGACGTTTACAATGCTTCTCAAAAGATCTCCCAGAATCAGAAGAGTAGCCATAAATGACGTTTACAATGCTTCTCAAAAGATCTCCCAGAATCAGAAGAGTAGCCATAAATGACGTTTACAATGCTTCTCAAAAGATCTCCCAGAATCAGGAAAGTAATCATAAATGACGTTTACAATGCTTCTCAAAAGATCTCCCAGAATCAGGAAAGTAAATATAAATGATGTTTAGAATGCTACTTAAAAGATCTTCAGAATCAGAAAGTAATCATAAATGACGTTTACAATGCTTCTCAAAAGATCTCCCAGAATCAGGAAAGTAATCCTAAATGACGTTTAGAATGCTTCTCAAAAGATCTTCCGAAGTCAGAAAAGTAATCATAAATGACGTTTACAATGCTTCTCAAAAGATCTCCCAGAATCAGAAGAGTAGCCATAAATGACGTTTACAATGCTTCTCAAAAGATCTCCGAGAATCAGAAGAGTAATCATAAATGACGTTTACAATGCTTCTCAAAAGATCTTCCAGAATCAGAAAATTATAAAGGACGTTTACAATGCTTCTCAAAACATCTTCCAGAATCATAAAAGTAATTATAAATGACGTTTACAATGCTTCTCAAAAGATCTCCCAGAATCAGGAAAGTAAATATAAATGATGTTTAGAATGCTACTTAAAAGATCTTCCAGAATCAGAAAAGTAATTATAAATGACATTTAGAATGCTTCTCAAAAAGATCTTCCAGAATCAGAAAATTATAAATGACATTTACAATGCTTCTCAAAGCATCTTCCAGAATCAGGAAAGTAATTATCAGTGACATTTAGAATGCTTCCGAAAACATCTTCCAGAATCAGGAAAGTAATTTTGAATGATGTTTAGACTGCTTCTCAAAGCACCTTCCAGAGTGAGAAACATAATTATGAATGACGTTTAGGATGCTTCTCAAAACATCTTCCAGAATCAGGAAAGTAATTATGAATGATGTTTAGACTGCTTCTCAAAGCACCTTCCAGAGTGAGAAATGTAATTATGAATGACGTTTAGACTGCTTCTCAAAGCACCTTCCAGAGTGAGAAATGTAATTATGAATGACGTTTAAACTGCTTCTCAAAGCACCTTCCAGAGTGAGAAATGTAATTATGAATGACGTTTAGACTGCTTCTCAAAGCACCTTCCAGAGTGAGAAGTGTAATTATGAATGACGTTTAGACTGCTTCTCAAAGCATCTTCCAGAGTGAGAAATGTAATTATGAATGACGTTTAGACTGCTTCTCAAAGCATCTTCCAGAGTGAGAAATGTAATTATGAATGACGTTTAGAATGCTTCTCAAAGCATCTTCCAGAGTGAGAAATGTAATTATGAATGACGTTTAGACTGCTTCTCAAAGCACCTTCCAGAGTGAGAAATGTAATTATGAATGACGTTTAGACTGCTTCTCAAAGCACCTTCCAGAGTGAGAAATGTAATTATGAATGACGTTTAGACTGCTTCTCAAAGCACCTTCCAGAGTGAGAAATGTAATTATGAATGACGTTTAGAATGCTTCTCAAAGCATCTTCCAGAGTGAGAAATGTAATTATGAATGACGTTTAGAATGCTTCTCAAAGCATCTTCCAGAGTGAGAAAGGCAGTCATCTGAATGCATGATGGAAATGCGGCAGGATGGCAGAGCCAGTGCCCGCCGGAAAAACATGGGCGAGGGGGGGCAGGGGCAGCTGGCCCAGGCTCATGGTGGTCATGGTGGTCATGGCGGTCATGGCCAGAGTGGGGTCTTGCTGCTGCGGCCCCAGGCAGTTCAGCCTGTGGGGCAGAGGCTCCCCAGGCGCCAGGGCCAGGGCCCCGTTGCCAAAGGCATTTTGGGGAGCCGGAGGGGGCAGCTGCCAGAAGCCCAGCAGGGGGGCAATGTCCAGCGAGGCTGGAATTGCCAGGCTCACCGCCTCTGGGGCCAGCTCCTTGGGCAGGCTGACTTTAGGAGCGCCTCCCTTAGCCAGGTCAAAGCCTGGGCTGAGCCTGTGAGGGGACGGAGGCTCTTGCAGAGGCAAATCCTCCAGCAAATTGATGTTGCAAAACCCTTTGGTATCTGCTTTGAGAGACAGGTTTGCAAGTGGGGCATATGAGGTAGCACCGGGGTACTTGTGATTCTGCAGGGGGGGCGGGGGGGGAGTTGGGAGGGGCCATGGCGTGCATGGGCACCAGAGGCTCTGGCAGCGGTGGCATGGGCTGGCAGGGCTGCTCAGGGGGGCTGTGGGGGAGGCCGTGTATCTCAGCCTGCAAGGTACCCACAAGCCCATTCTGTGCAGGGGCCCCCAGAGGGAAGGGAGCCAGGGCGGCTGCCTTCAGCTGGAACTGGGCAGGGATGGGCTGAAAGGCGTTGAGAAACTCTCCAGCCTGCAGGCTCTCTTTCATCAGCTCCTGCGAGTGTGTCTTCTTGGTATGGCGGGTGAGGTGGTCTTTGCGCCCAAATCTCTGGGCACAGAACTGACACAGGAAGTCCTTGCAACCTGTGTGGACCACCAGGTGGCGCCGCACATCTTTGCGGGTGTAGAAGCATCTCTCGCAGTGGTCGCACTGGTGCTTCTTCTCCTTGGCGCCATGGGGCTTCTCCTCGGCATGGGTTTTGAGGTGCTGCAGCAGCACCTCTGTGCTCCTGAGCTCCAGGCCGCAGACCCCACAGGTGAGGTCGCCACTGCTGGCCGCATGGAGCGCCATGTGCCGCTTGTAGCCCAGCAAGGTGTGGTACTTCTTCCCACACTCCTCACACACAAAGGCCATTTTGTTGGGGTCGTGGGTTTGGAGGTGGTTCTTCAGGTGGTCCTTCCGGTTGAAGGTCTTCTGACAGTGAGCACACTGGTGAGTCTTCTGTGGTGAGTGGGTCGCCATGTGTCTAGGAGCAGAAGGGAAAATTTCACAATTGACTCTGGTTTTTAAGAAAGCCGAAGAAGAGTATAGAAAGAGTATTAAAATATTAATGGTCATTTTCCCTAGGGGTTTGTATAAGGGATCATTTTCTGTTTTAAAATACATACTTTTCTATATTTCCCAGACTCCACATACATAAAACATAATAAATAAAAACAAGTGCTACTAAAAACGTAACACAATGTCTCCCCCCCCCCCCCCGTAAAGAACATGGTTTGAGTACACATCTCCTCATGCATACAAAGTGATGACAAACATATAGAAGTATTTTAAAATATATGATCATAAAAAATATTTTTCAGGAAGGAGTTAAATGGGTGTTGTATACTCTGAAAATTCCTGAATTTTGACTCAACTTGCCCTATATAAGAAATCCCATGACCCCACCCCCACCCCGCCTTAGGTTACTGTTCCTAATACAGTTCCTGCTTGGTCTTTATTGATGGAGACAAGAGTTCAGGCCATAGACCAGGGGTCCCCAAACTTTTTACACAGGGGGCCAGTTCACTGTCCCTCAGACCGTTGGAGGGCCGGACTATAAAAAAAAACTATGAACAAAATCCCTATGCACACTGCACATATGTTATTTTAAAGTAAAAAAAACAAAACGGGAACAAATACAATATTTACAATAAAGAACAAGTAAATTTAAATCAACAAACTGACCAGTATTTCAATGGGAACTATGCTCCTCTCACTGACCACCAATGAAAGAGGTGCCCCTTCCGGAAGTGTGGTGGGGGCCAGATAAATGGCCTCGGGGGGCTGCATGCGGCCCGTGGGCCGTAGTTTGGAGACCCCTGCCATAGACATAACACTAAGAAGTCTATCGTTAACCTCAGAGCCTCTACTTGGACCCAGCACGCCAACGCTACCACCTGGATGCTCTGAGCCCCGTGCCTCCCGTGAGATCTTTAGACTTGCATCTCGGTTCCCTCCGTTTCATACATTCCTATCAGCTGTCATTTCAGATATGTGCTCTCCATTTCCCCCCCAATCCCTGTTAGAGCCGTTTAACTCACTTCCTGAAGGTCACTGGTACCTTCGTAGGTACCATTCAAAAGGACCTTTTCTAGAAGGACTAAGCTCTCCTTCCAGAGCAGCTGTTTCTGTGACCGAGCTTCAGGGACAAGCCAGTCATCCTAGTCAATGAGAAATTTCAAAATCGCTATTTTATACTTGTTATCTGTAAAGCACAGATTAGTTTTGGAAAACCACCACAATTCCATTTTTATCACAGTTCCACAAAATTCCTAAAGTCCAGACTCTTGGTTTTAAAAACTCAGTGATATAAGGGGACCCTGAGTTTATTATCATCTTTAAAACTTTAAAAAGGTTCATGTTAATAACTGTGTCATACAAAACACCAAGTCCTATATGTTAGTATTTCTTACAAAATAGCACCCTTGAACAACCTGCAGCTTGCAAATACAACATAGGTTGCTTCACGTCGCCTTTGACAGTTAACTCTTCTAGCTGTACTGTCTGTCCACTTCAATGCAGCTGAGCCTGACTTTGTACAAAAGAATTTCTAACAACCCCCTCTGCAAAAATATAGAATTTCTTTAAAAAAATGTTTAAGTCAATGTATACCCAACCTTTGACCTTATACTGTCCATTCCTGATCCTTTTCTAGAAGCAGAATTAGTAAGGGGTGGACAGGAGCAGCTGTTTAGAAAACAGTGGAGGAGACTGGCAGCCAGTTCAGAAACTTAGAGCCGGTCTGAGCCTGTCATTTCTCAAATATAAAAAAGCAAAGCCTCACATTTTCTTCCTCTTTCCCTTAAAACAAACAAAAGTAGGCAGTTGCCCTGTGCAGGCAATAGAAAGAAAAGTAAGTCCCCCCCCCCCCCCCCAGCTCAGCAAGCAGAGGGATAGGACGGCAGAGACAGGTATAAACAACGCTGAGGCGTGGAGCTGACACAACAGCCATCTGCGGGATCGGAAGCCATGCTGGTGTCTGCAAGTCCCTGCAGTATTTAAAACCATTCACAAGTTGCAGAAAGCACTTTTGTGGAGTCTGTTGCCTCCAATAAATAACCACATTTTATACAAGGTATCCCCAGGTATATCAGCAGTAACAGATGGGAGAGAAGACTGGTTTACAGACTTGGCAGTTCAAGAATTTTCTATTTGGCCCAATACTAATGAATCGGGCCCCAGAGCTCTGTCCTGGATCTTCTATTCTTGCTCTCTCCGCTTTTTTTCTCTGTGGAGGATTCTGTCCACTGAGATTTCATTTACCACCGAGGAGCAGATCAGTGCCCCGGTGACTACTCTGGACCTGGGGTCCCGCACCCTCTCCTGCCCTGCTGCTGTACCCCTTATGAGAGTGGCGCATGCTGACCATGGGGCCCGGAGCCCTCACACCACTTTTCCCAGGTCACCAGCTCCCATCCCTCTGGATTCCTTGACTCAGTCCTCCCCCCCCCCCCCCCGCCGCCTGATACCCT